>NC_134206.1:92252656-92562031 GCF_965140235.1 Caretta caretta | reverse complement strand
AATTACACAAAGGTATTCCAAGGTGGCATGTACTACTGTGGATTCAATACCACCTTTCAAGAGTATACAGAACATTCCTCCTTTGCGCACGACTGATTGTGCTGACCAGTAGGGAGAAAGTGCTGAGTCATGGCGCCAAGAGAGGAGGAAGCCTCTGAGTAAGGGCCTAAATGGTGAAAGTCAAGTAATTTAATTAATTATATTAGCTAAGGAAGTGCTTGGAAGGGACAATGTTATAAATGCAATTGTGTTTTAAGTTAAACACACTAAAATTGTAGTTTGTTTCTTTGTGTAGGAGCAGCAGACCCCTTCCTATAACTTTGGTTCATTTTATAAAGATAATCATTTTTTTTTACTATTAATAGATAAAACTTCTAGCCCAGTATTCAGTGTGTGTTGTGTGTCCCCCTCTGTGTTGCTCCAAGGAGGGTGTGAGTGTGTTCTGGCTTTCAGCTAGTGGATTTAATACTTTGGCTCCAGCCATACTGGTTAATTCTTTAATTCTGGTAGTCCCATGTCCCTTGCCCAATGGTGACCAAGATGATAGTCATTACACTAGGTAGTAAATATATTTTAGACTGTATTCTAACAAAGATAAAAAGAGCCTTGTGACATGTTGGCTACTCTCCAGACTGCCTGGATAAAGAATGGGGTGACACAAAGGCAGAGAGTCAGCAAGCATCTATGACTTGTAATTAAGATGACTTCTCCTGAGCTGTTCTTTTGAAAGGGCTTGATCCTCTTCCCATCTAAGTTAATGGAAAAACTCCCATTGAGGTGAATGGTGCAGAATCAAGCCCACATTGCAAATTATTTAGCTATTCTGAGGAAGAAGAAGAAGAAGAAAAAAGGCAGGACAATAAACCCTGAACAAGAACATATTGTACCATGTTGTCAGAATGTGAATTGCACAGTTTACTGTATAATTGTCAGAATTAAGTTGTTTCTCAATGTTGTATAAAACTTGTATTATAATTATCACGATATATATTTTGCTTTATGTAGCTTTCACTGTTGGCAAATGACTACTGTCTGAGCTCAGTCAAATATCCAAATACACCTACCAATATCTACTCCCACACAATGTGACATTCATATAGTTGTCTAAATGCAATCCACACTTTCCTTTTAATTCTCAGACACATTAGTCTTAGTCCACCCCCTCCAGTTGATCGGTTAGTATAAACTGTAAAAAGAAATAGTATTTTCATGTATCTTCCCAGAAGAATCATAGCAGCAGTGAGATAAGACACAAAAGACACATTACAAGACATTAGATGGGTATTGGCGAATCGAGAGCAGGTGGAATTAAGGTTATTGAATAGATATTTTAAAAAATAGCATCAGATAAAAAAAGAGGCAATAATTCAACAACAGCTACAATGTAAGGAACAGTGAAGAGGAATAATAGGAATTGCTTCTACAGCTCCCAGAATAATGTGATCATGGTCCTTGCCTGGGGCTTGTAAGAGCTGCAATAAAATAATATATAGGTGCCCTCTTTCCCCCTCTACATACCCATCCACCAAATTTGGGTGGGGTGGGGGATGAGGGGTGGAGGTATTGTGTAATTGAAATATAATAAACCAACAAAAATAGACATTAGATAATAAACATATTATAAGCCGAGGCAAAGCAGCATTTTGAAAAAAAAAAAAATAATGTACTTTAACAATACTACATGGCATTTAACAATAAACCTGAAAAATAAGGTTCATGTAAGGCATTTGTAAACATATCTGGAAGAAATCTCCGTCCAATAGAGATTGGGTTAAGAATGAAGAGTCAGCCTAAATCATAAACTTTCTTACTGCATGAATCAAAGTCAGGTTCCTGTTACTCACCAATACATTATTCACTTAATTACAAATTATAAAACAGTAAAAAACAAAATAAAACAACTATGTTATATTTATTTTCCAGTAGTCCTGGCTGATATGACACTCAGCTCTGCATATCCACACCCACACTACTGTGTGTGGACAATAAAACACCAAATCAGTCAAATCAATCAATCAAAATAAAAAAGACACACATCCAGGTTGAAGTATTCCACATCTCATTATTTTGTCTGGAATAAGAATGAACCAATAATAACATAGCAACTGTGCTTCTTTATACTTTTTATGAACAAACTGGGTAATTGTACTGTTATTGAAATTTTGTCCTAACATACCAGTAAATCTGAGAATTTTGTTTCCACATATATATTCTTAATAAAGATAGAAATTCAAAGAGAAAAGAGATTCTAAACTTCTGCGTAGCACAGCCCTCTGGACCTGCCTGAGCCAAAGCCCATTGAAAACAAGATTCCAATGGCAGCATTTCTATTGGTTCAATGGGATTTGGCTTAGGCCCTATTTGCTTTCTTGAAACTTCCATAGCCACAGCCATAATTTGGATTTCAGATGTAGACCCAAAATGAGCTTGACTTGACTGGAGTAGGACATAACCTCAGGATTAGGACTTGAGTAAGTGATAAATCATTCATAAGGCTATGATTTAGTCACGAGTATTTTTAGAAAAAGTCATGGACAGGTCACGGGCAATAAACAAAAATTCATGCCCTGTGACCTGTCCAGGACTTGTATATTAAATACCCGTGACTAAATCTTAGCCAGTGCTGCTGCTCTGGTGGGTGAGGGGTGTGTGGCCCGGGGCCCCTCCCCTGTTGCTCTGGTGGGGGAGGGGCTGGCTGAAATGAATTAAATTGACTTGACTTGAATTGAACCAGGCACCTGGCTCTGGTGGCCACTGGAGCAGCAGCCGGTGTGGCTGCCCCTGGGGTCACCCCAGCTACTCAGGAGGCCTTGGGGCAGCCACACTGGCCACTGCAGAAGTTACAGATGTCCCAGAAAGTCACAGAATCTGTGACTTCCGTGACCTCTGTGAAAGCCTTAAGCATCCATATGATACAGAGAGAAGTAGTTGTAAAAATATACTTCAGCATTTTAGAAATAATACCTGTTTCACAGACACATTGCCAAAATGAGTTAATTTGTTCAAGAAAAAAACACACATGAAAAAATAATCTCCAATAGGTCTGAAGGTACCAATACTTGTCATTAGAATTTTTATAGTACAGTAGCAATATTCTCTAGAGTAATACACACTCTCTGAATTAAGTTACAATTAATAGTTCTGAACCAAACTTCCTTCTGATTTTAAGAGCATGAAACTTCAGACCATCTTTGAGACAATATATTAATTCTTACTTCCAGAGATCAATTATACACTACTGTCCTTTGTCCCTTATTGTAATACACACATCCCAAAATAATACATATTAATAATAATAATACCTGTCTTCTTCTGACACCAGTGTTGTTGAGCAGTAGCAGATATTGGTGCCTTACAGGTCAGTTACATCGTGTCTGAGTACACTCAAAGTACTTTATATATATAGTGATGTTAGCTTGGGATTATGCAAGATTTTTGGTGTAAGAATCACCTGCCTTGGGCTCTAATTAAAATCCATTCTTGAGACAGTTGCTCACTGGAAAGCAGGCACTGGTGTTGAGCTGCGAATTGTGGAAGAAGAGACTGTCTGCAATATGTCTGACCATCTCCTTTTTGGACTGATTGATAGATATATAGCAAGATAGAGATAGATGATATATGTCTGACCATTTCATTTCAGTACACACACACAAATATATAATATTAGTCCTGATACAGTATCTATCTATCTATCTATCTATCTATCTATCTATCTAGACTAATATTATATATATGTGTGTGTGTGTGTGTATGTGTGTGTGTGTACTGAAATGAAATGGTCAGACATATATCATCTATCTCTATCTTGCTATATATCTATCAATCAGTCCAAAAAGGAGATGGTCAGATATATTGCAGACAGTTTCTTCTTTCACAATTCACAGCTCAACACCAGTGCCTGCTTTCCAGTGAGCAACTGTCTCAAGAATGGACTTTAATTAGAGCCCAGGGCAGAGAGAAAGCTCGCCTACTACAAGGATAGCTTCTCCTCTTCCCAAGCTACTCCTACACCAAAAATCTTGCATAACCCAAAACTAACGCCACCATAGCATGTCTTCCCAAGAATTAAAACTTGCTTGCATGTTAAGGAAAAGAGCTTGGAAAGAATGTGTAACTGTGCAAACTGGTGACACCAGCCATAACAATATGATTGTGATATGTTTCTTGGAATACCAGTTAATGTATAGAAATTGCTCCATTAAAGTGGAAAATTCATAAGTATTATAGCACTAAGGATTTTGTCATTAACTTATTCATTGTAGAGAAGCAAGTCCTTCCACAGCTGCAGTCGCAACTAGCTTTCATTATAAGGCCATATTACCGCTACATATACTCCTACTTGGAAAACTGTATTGGCCTAAAAAATTGCCAGATTTGCTCTGAAGGAAAAGATAAATGTTTCTTCAATGTAGAAAGAAAATATCTTTTTATATATGTATATTTACATATCCATAATTGTGTTATAGGTCATTTAAAAATGATGTGGTTGTAACTCAAGTGCTGTACAATATTCCAGGTGCTCATAGCTTCAGAGGCGGTGTAGACAAAGACCCATCAATGTACAGACTGCTCACACTCATTCAGAGAATTTATGTGTTTTGACTAGTTAAACACCTTTGTTAATGTCTAACCAGTTGGTTGGAGTTTAGTTGAGGTCTTGCTTAAAACTATGAGAAAATTAGTGTGGTTTTGTGACCTTATGAACTACTTATTTGTGAGCTAGCACAGCATGCCACAGTGTCTGAAATAATGACAGAATGCATTGAAATAAAAAATCATGTCTGTTTATAGCTGGAAGGTGGAGCTTCACAGCTCTTGTTGCTGTAACTTAGGGAATCCCTCACACACATACAGACAACATTCCAGAATTCTTAGCAGAATTACTTCCTGGCCTAGAGTTCCTTTACGTTTAGGAAGAATCCTCCACAACCTCTGGAAGCTTCCTGAGGCTAAGTTTACACTACAAGCTAGGTATGTGATTCCCAGTCTATGAAGACATACTCTTGCTAGCTCTTGTCTCAGCTAGCATGCTAAAAACAGTAGTGTAGCCACTTTAGTATGGGCAACAGCAGCAGTGGAACATACGAGCAGCCCCGAGTATACCCATGGTGTTCAGGCACATGTGTACGCTGGGAAGCTGCCGCAGCACCACTGCTGATGCTGCCCACGGTACTGTGGCTACACTACTGTTTTTAGCATGTAGCTTAGGCGAGAGCTAGCACACGTATGTATGTGAGCTGGGAATCACTCCCCTAGCTCATAATATTCACATACCATGTGTGTACATCACAGAACACCAGCTGGTCCAGCCACCTCAGTTATTCTGTTACAGTATTAAGATTTTTCCTGAAATCTCTTGAGAACCCAAAAGAAAGTGACCTCTCAAGGTTGAGGATGAGACAGATAAGAACATCTGCATATTTTAATAAATGCTTCAATAAATCATTCTCAAAAAGGCACTGCAAAATATATTCTAAGCATGAAAACCAGGGTCCTTTTCCATCTATTTTTCATTCATTAATTATCCAGAGACAGGTAATGAAAATGATTAGCAGCATGGGAAGACTCCCATGTAGAGAAAGATTGCAAAGATAAAGGGTTTGATTCTCATTTACACTAAGGCCACTTAATGCTATACAGGAGCCTTAAAAAGGGTGAAGATGTAATTTATGCTCAGTTTATGGCCCCTTTGAATTGTTAAAACAATTGAAAGAGACTTCAATGTACATGGAAATCAGGACCTAGGACTGTTCCTGTTGCTTTATCCTCATCCTGATTTGAAATTTTGACTTCTGTGTAATGTTCCCTGTTTTCCTCAGCCTCAGAAATAGAGACTGCTCCCTCTTCAGCCTTCCTATAAACTTGCAACTTTTCAGCACTGATTATATTTGAAGAAAATAAATTGTTAAAATCTTCCTGAGTTACAATTGTTGTCCTGTATCGTTTGGGGCCCAACAGTACTCCCAGGAGTGTTATGCAATTAATTTCAATGGGAGTATGAACCAACTTGATCTACGTAATGCCTATTTTAGTCAGATGGAGTATTAGTGAATTAAGTGTCACTGGTTTGTTATCAAGTATCAGAGGGGTAGCTGTGTTAGTCTGTATCCACAAAAAAAATGAGGAGTCTGGTGGCACCTTAAAGACTAACAGATTTATTTGGGCATAAGCTTTTGTGAATAAAAAACCCACTTCATCAGATGCATGGAGTGAAAAGTACAGATACAGGCATAAATATATATTGGCACATGAAGAGAGGGGGGTTACATTACAAGTGGAGAACTAATGTTGAAGGCCAATTTAGTCAGGGTGGATATGGTCCACTCCCTTATCAATTTAGGTGCCTAAAGATGCAGATAGGTGCTTTAATGGGATTTTTAAAAAAGTTCCTTAGCAGGTTAGATTGATTTCAAAGGGAGTTAGGTGCCTAATCTGCTTAGATGCTTTTAAGAAATCACATTAAGTGTCTATCTTCTCTTTAGGTGCCTAAATACCTTTAAAATCTGGGCCTGCCTGACCTCTGCAGACCTGGGGAGATCTTTGGATTAATTCCCCAATTATATGACGATGGTGGGGATAAAATTTGTTCTGCAAGGCAGTGATGAAATTAAAACTATATGAGTGAGAATTCATGGAAATTCCCAAACCCTGCATAACTCCTGTGCAGAAAGTGTCTTTTTGGCTTTTAAACAAGTTCTTTTTATTTTAAAAAAATTCCAGACGTATAACTTTCTTAGTCACGGGGGGCTACTTATTAATCAGCAAAATTCAGGCACCAGTGACTCTTGTAAGCATCTGATCCATCACAAGAATTAGAGGTAGAGGATATATCTCTATTTTATGATGGATTATAGCATATCCACTTGTACCCATGGCTGGATCCTTTGAAAGATTTGTCTGAATTTGGAATAATTAAGAATATTAGCTCTATTTAGGCAGAAGCCACAGATATTTAAAATACTTGCATTTTAAAGTGTATAGGAGGAGATTTTATGTTGGTTTAGATGTAATTCACTAATATTTGGCAGATGGAAGGAAGAGATGTCAACTTTTGGCAGAAAATGCAGTAATCTGTCGTGTGATATATAAAAGACATACTGGAAGCTGCAGATTTTTTTTCCCATGAGAAAGAGGAGGAGGTGGGAGCTATATTATACATAGTTTCATAAAGTAATCATATTAATGTTAAACATATGGTTGTTGGCTGCTTTTTTGCATAACATTAAACTTAAACATTTAATCATTAAATCATATTTCAATAGTTGTGCATTAAAAATGCACCCAGATTTTGAAAGAAAGCAGTACAAAGGTTTTTTCTACAGGGTAGTTGAAAAATGTATTTTTTGTTTATTTATATTGAGGCAAAGAGAAATAGCAAAATCTGGATAGTTCTGAAATAAGTGAATACTGATAGATATGACTGTTCAATGTAATCCCCACCCTATCCCATTTTTGATTATTTTTAAACACAATTTGTGAGTGAATTTAGTTTTTAATTAGTCTTTAGCCAAGCACTGTGAGAACAGGTTACTGTTGCAGCTTCATTGGCGGTTTGCTTTCAGACCTCAGTCCTGGGTCCTAATTCTTTAGACTCAGTGGGAATTATTTGTATCCTGAGATGGGATGATAGGAGACAATGGGTAAAAGTGGAATTTGAGCTTAAGGAATCAAACAATGCTGTTTTGAGAGAGTGGAATAAAGATAATGATGAGTATGTGCCTTTCAGTATATGTGTGCCACAATGGATTCTGGTCACTTAGTGACAAAGTTGTTGTACATTCAAGATCCTATGGCTAATGAATGTTAAGATTCGCTAAAGAGTTAGAGACAGAGAAGGCATCCAGTTGGTTGTGAATATAAAGAAACATTAATACATGGGATCAGAGATAAGAAGGAAAATCCTGAGTCTCTGAAATAAACAAAGGTGTATTTGTTCAAATGCTAAGATTTTGAGACTCTATATTTTTAATGGCTGCCTTGTAGCACGCCCTTCCAGCCAAATATGGTATTGTAGGTGCTCCTTGCTCAGTTTCCACTAATGTCATCAATAAGTTCACCAAAGCTTTACATAAGGCCTAGTTTATTAACCAAAGACCAAATAAAAATACAAGCAAACCTTCATTTAATCATCTTAGCTGAGAGACAGAGTCAGTCTTAGTTTCTTCCACTCCCACATGGATCCACCATGCCCTTTCAGCACATTTCTCTTGGCTCAGGTCCCTTCGCTGGAATCAGGTCTCTTGCTACTACCTAGGAAGAATTCTTCTCTGGAGCCAGAGGTCTGCATAGATCAGTCAGTAGCAGCTCTTCCCTGGGGCAGGATGTGGTTCCTGGAAGGCTGGGTTTCCTGCCTCTCCTTCTGAGGTCCCTGTCCCTCAGAGCACATGTTTCCACTGTGGTGAGTTCTCCTGCTCAGATCTCCTGGAAGCTCCTCTCCTCAGGAGCATCCTTTCTATAGAAAGCACCCTATCTACTGAGTTCCAAGAGGTGAGTGGGCAAGCTCGCCCAAGTCTGAAGGCCCCTCTCCCAGCCTAAGGGGAGGAGTGAATAAACCCAGGGTCCAAAACATTTTGGTGGAAAACTAATAAGAAAACAGGCACAGGAGTGAGGTCATAGGCTATAAGCAGGGAACCGCAAGTGGACACCGAGCAGAGACCGCAACCACTGCTTCTCAAAGGTGTCTAGGGAACCAGTGAACATGGCCCAGAGGAGCTCTGCCTGGATGTATGATCAAAAGGAGGAACTGAAATAGGCCCCAGAGCCAAGCACCTCCTTGTCGAGCATCCTCCTCCTGGTGTTATTGATGGCCACGCCGGGACAGGATATGAGTAGATCAGGAGGTGCAGGGAAAAGTGAAGCCAGAACCTTAAGAGAAGATTCTGGAGGAGCCAGGAAAGGAGCTGCAACCCCTCACACTCCGGATAGCTGTGCTCCAGGACCTTTCTCATACTGCAAAATGGGCCGGTGTCGGGGGTGAACTGCACCAAATGAACACCTGTGCTCAGGGCTCCATGGAAGAGTCACTAGGTGATATCCCCACTGGGCCATGGGACCAAGGTCGAACACAGGCTGGCCCACCAGGGTTCCTAATCCTCAACAGGCAGTAGAAGGTCCAGCCACTTGGTGTTGGGGGAATACGAGGTTGAGGAAGTGGAATCACCCCAGCTGAGCCCGGGTAATCCTACATCTAGCTAATTAGCTGCCAGTCAATTACCTAGAGATGTAATTGCTTCTAGGTCTATTAAGTTGGCTTCTTCTCCCTTACAGGAGCCTGTCAGAGGTAGGCTGGTCCCTGACTCTCTTAAAGGGCCAGCCCACTTTACAGGCTACTTTAAACTCTTGACTGAGATCCAAAGAAGCATGTTGACAAGAAACATATGTCTATTGGACATTTTTTACACTTGGCCAGAAGCACATTATAACTGAAATTAATGTAGGAAGGCTCTAGAAAAGAAACAGGACTCAAAGCTGGTTAGTGTGGTGAGGCAAAACTCTGCCTGTGTTAAATATGTGATAATTTGAGACAGGTAAAACATTGCCTTCATCTTTTTATTTCCAGTGACCAATCACTTCAGCTAACACTTTTCTCATGAGAGAGTGACAGGTAGGATATATTCTTCCTAGCATTTCTGCTCTATTCAAACTGGGATTCCTGGAGGCTTTCAAAAATAATTATTCCAAATTTCTCAGAAGTGTTCCATAACATGAATTCTACTTGGGATATTGATTTCACTGCGTCAGGGGATCCTCAGCATCCTTGAAAATTAGGCACAAGCTGTCTTAAGTTGGTCACCCAAAAAACAGAGGATCCCAGATTAGTGAGCTCTGAGTATTTGCTTTTAGGCTATATTTACACTCCACTGCTGTGCAGATGATTAGTGTATGAATTGTAGAACACACCAGAGATTTGCATTCTAAGTACCCCAGGTGGATGCTGCTGGGGTGAATTAAAGGTCCCCAGTTTGCGTTAAATTAGTCCTCTTTCAATCAGGACTACATTAAAGTCAACAAGCTACCTTTTAGCTCACACCTACAGCATCCACACTGGACAGTGGAGCAGAACTCATGGGTGTGCTCTGAGTGCACTGCGGTACAATGTAGACACATCCTGGGTTAACTGGTAGAGAGAATAAAATATTAGATCAAGTATGAAAGCAAGAAATCGAAGTAATGGAGGGTGGAGCTATCCACATTTATAAATCTCCTTTCCTTGTAGTATTTTTCATGTTTCAGAGAACAACTCATTTTTATGATACATAGATAGATTCCAAGACAAGAAGCAATCATTGTGAACATCTAGTCTGACTTTCTGCATAAGGCAGGTCATAGAACTTCCCCAAACTAATTCCCAGAGTAAATCTTATAGAAAAACATGCAGTCTTAATTTTAAAATTGCTTGTGGTGGAGAAACCACCACAAGCCTTGGTAAGTTGCTCCAATGGTTAATTACTCTCGTAGTTTAAAAAAAATATTCCTTATTTCCAGTCTGAATTTGTCTATCTTCAGCTTCCAGCCATTAAATCATATTATATTTTTTCTGCTCTGTTGAATATTAAATATATTTCCCATGTCAGTACTTATCGACTATGATCAAGCCACCCCTTAACCTTCTCTTTGTTAAGCCAAATATATTGAGCTCCTTCAGTCTCTCTCTCTAAGGCATGGTTTGTAATCCTTTAATAATTCTTGTGGCTCTTCTGTGAGCCCTCTCCAAATTATCAACATCCTTCTACAACTGTGGGCACTGGTGATAAATATAGAAGTAAAATAACCTATCTACATCTGCTCACTATTCCCTGGTTTATGCATCCAAGGACCACATTTGGCCACAGCATCTCATTTGGTGCTCATGTTCAGATGATTCTGCCACAATCCCCAAATCTTTTTCAGAGTCACTACTTCCCAGGATAGAGTCCCTGATGTTGTAAGTACATTCTTTGTTCCTAGATGTATACGTTTACATTTAGCCATTTAAAACCACTTACTGTTTGCTTGCACCCAGCTTACTGAGTGATCCAGATCACTCTGTGTTAGTCACCTGTTCTCTTCATTATTTACTACTTTCCCAATTTTTGCATCATCTGCAAACTTTATCAGTGATAATTTTATATTTTCTTCCAGGTCCTTATTAAAAATATTAAATAACATAGGGTCAAGAACTGAACCCTGTGGGGCCCCACTAGAAACATTCAGTCAATGATGATTCCCCATCTACAATTACATTTTCAGACTTATCAGGTACCCACTTTTTAATCCATATAATATGTGTCATATTAATTTTATATCTTTCTGTTCTTTTAATCAAGATGTCTTGCAGTACCAAGTCAAAAGCCTTACAGGAGTCTACGTGTACTAAATGAATGCTATTACCTTTATCAACCAAACTTGTAATCTCATTAAAAAATCAAGTTAATTTGACAAGCTCTGTTTTCTGTAAACCATGTTGATTGGCATTAATTATAGTATCCTCCTTCAATTATTAATTAAGTCCTGTGTCAGCTGCTCCTTTATCTTGCCTGGGATCAATGTCAGACTGAGACATCTCTAATAACCCAGGTCACCCTGTTTACCCATTTTAAATAGTGGCATAACATTAGCTTTCTTCTAGTCTTCTGTGTCTCCCAGTGTTCCAAGACTTAAAGAAAATCAACATTAAAGGCCCAGTGAGCTTATTAGCCAGCTCTTTTAAAACTCTTGGATGCAAGATATCCAGACCTGTTGATTTATTTATTTATTTTTAATTTAATCTTGGTGGCTGTTGTTTAACATCCTTCTGAGATACTAATACAATGGAAAGGTTATCATCATATGATATGACTATATAATCTGTTTAATCCCCCAAATACAGAACAGAAAAATTCACTTCAGCCTTATCTGCATCATTGTTGATAATTCTACCATTTCTATGTAGTAATGGATCAAAGCCATTATTATATATATATATATATATATATATATATATATATATATATATATATATATATATATATATTATAGGATTCTTTTTGATCGTAATATACTTTAAAAATCCTTGTTCTTATTGTCTTTAATTTTGCTGGCTATAGATGTCTCCTTGTGTCACTTTGCTTTCCCTATCAATTTTGTACAATTCCTAACTTCTGTTTGATATTAATGTCTATTCACTTTCCCTTTTCAACTTGTTATATATATATTCATAACTGTCTTACTTCCCCTCGAAACAAGGTCGTCTTTTTAACCAATGAAGCCATCTTCCCTGATTGTGTGACTTTTGGTTTTGGGTCATCTTGTAAAGTGTTCTTAAACAATCCCTAATTACAATACATTTTTTTCTGATTTGGCTCATAAATTGTTTTCACCTTTGTGGTATTACCCTGTTAAATAAATAAAAAATAACTGGTCTAGACTTTATTCTGTTTGCACATTATAAATGTAAATCAAGTAATGATCACATGTACATAAGCTACCATTAATTTTTAGTTCTGTGATCAGTTCCTCTTGTTTGGCCAAGACGAGATCTAAGATAGACTGCCCCCATGTTGGCTGAAACATTTTTTGAGTTAGTAAATTTTCATCAATAATATCTAGAAATTCCAGAGATATTTTAGTCCTGGCAGCATGAGCCCTCCAGCATGTGTCACTCAAACTGAAGTCCCCTATAATGATGCAGCTTTTTTCCTCTACGCCAGTGGTTCTCAAAGAAGGTCCGCTGCTTGTTCAGGGAAAACCCCTGGCACGCTGGACCGGTTTGTTTACGTACCGTGTCCGCAGGTTCGGCTGATTGTGGCTTCCATTGGCCGCGGTTCTCCGCTCCAGGCCAATGGGGGCTGCGGGACGTGGTGGACAGCAAGTCCCTTGGCCCGCGTCGCTTCCTGCAGCCTCCATTGGCTTGGAGTGGAGAACCGTGGCCAGTGGAAGCCGCAATCGGCCAAACCTGCGGACGCGGTAGGGAAACAAACCGGTCCAGCGCGCCGGGGGCTTTCCCTGAACAAGCAGCGGACCTGCTTTGAGAACCACTGCTCTACACATTATAGACAAGTAGCAAACGAATTATGCACCTATTATAACACCAGTCATCATGTTAATCTCATGGTATTAGAGTGGATGTCGTAAAAAATTCAAGATGTTTGTACTATATTTCAAAATTTACTTACTCCTTTATCTTACAGTACTTCAATCATTCAATGCTGTTTGCTACTTCTGGGATATCCTCCCAGATCTGTGGACCATACAGTCTTGAACTTGCACAGATTCTTCTGTAAACCCCTCCTGTTGCTAAAGCCCTCCAAACAACAGTTAAAGTGCTGGATAAAAATGTACCCCCAAACAACCACATCCTGAGAATTCCTTCTTCCTTTCCTTCATATCTCTGTCCTGTCAGGCCTCCAGTATCTTTTCTTATTCTCCTTCTATGTATTTATTTCAGCTGTAAGCTCTTTGGGGAACCGTCCTTTGGTGTGATTCTGATCTTCATTGAGGCCAACAAGTTATTCCATATTTACACTGTGTGTATGATATGAACACAGAATTTATATTTAGATACTTTAGATAAAAACTCAAATACTCTTGCTGAAAGGTTGCAATGTAACACTATATTTATTAGAATTCAGAATGATCACACAAAGAGTGAAAAACAAAGAGACAAAGCAGGCTGTTCACTAAAACAGAGAGGCACAACATACCCCTCCTTATTATAGGCTGGCTTCTGCATGCTTCTTTACAGAGTTCCCTAGCCTGCCAGTAGGAACAGAAAAAAACCCTGAAATTTAAAATGACAGCCTACAATTTTAGCAAAATTTTCAATAGACCACGTACATGAGATTAGAATTGGTCCCTCTGTATACAAAGGTTATGTAATATTTATTTTAAAAACAATCATCATACTTATGTATATATAGCTTTACATCTGCAAAGTTCTGTACAAATGTTTAGCTAATCAAGTTTAAGTTGCATAGTTTGTTTTAGCTTTTATATTAACAAAACTATGCGGAAAAATATTTTATTCCCCACAGCAGTGGAAGTCTATTGTGGAAGTTCTTTACCAGATTGCAAGTCCCTTTCTGCATATCCCCACAAAATCCCCTCACTCTCTCTTGTTCCAGCTCCTCCTGTCAGTGGTTCTTGCTTCTTTGTGGATGACCTATTGACTGGGTCCTTCCCTTCTGCTCCGATGGCCAGAGTACAGTGTGGCCTAATATTGTCAAGAGGTAAGTGTAGTAAGGTGCTGTGCCAGTGTGCCACCTCATGTCTTGAGATGGCCTTGCACACACCTTGCCTCCTTTTCTCTGAGTTCTCCAGAATAACTCAGTGACACCCAACAGTTTTTAAAACAATATTCCCCCTCTGGTGGAGTCTAATTTATTCCGTGTTGTTTAGTTCCCCAAAAAAGGTCATTTTTGCTCACCACTCAAGTCAAAGGATTCATTTTTCTCCTGTAAAGTGCCATTCGCTGAAGCTGGAGCACCCATGGGGAAAAAATGGTGGGTGCTGATCACCCACTGGTAGCCCCCCGTCAGCGCCTCTTCTCTCTCCCCATGTCTCCCCCTCCCTCCCCATGCCTTCCGCACACTACAAATAGCTGATTCACGGTGTGCAGGAGGCTGGGAGGGAGGGGGAAGGAGCAAGGACCTGGTGTGCTCAGAGGAGGGGTTTGAACTGGGCAGGAAGAGGCGGGGCTGGAAGAGGCAGGGCTAGGGTGGATCCTTGGAGGAAGGGGTGAGGTGGGAGTGGGGCCTGGGACAGAGCCGTGGGTCGAGCACCCCCTGGCACTTTGGAAAGTTGGTGCCAGTGCAAGGTGCTGTGTGCTGGTTGACATCATTCTCTTAGCAGCTTTCTCTAACTGAGCTTGTAGCCTCCTTTTGAATCACCTGCCCAGTCACCTTATCAACCCCTTAAATCTTCCCAGGGGAACCTAATGACGCCAACCAATGGTGCTGGCTGAGAGAGAGGGGAGCCTTGCACCACCCATTCTACAAGGCTTGCCATACCAGGCTCTTTGAGGAACAGCGCTCTGTTTTTTCCTATCCACCCCGGCTGCAAACGTTAACTGGTTCCCAGAACCAAACTTTCTCTCTTCTAATGACAGCTTCATTCACTTCACTGGACACATAGAATGGGGAACTGGCCTTACAAACTATCTTCTCTGACCTTAAAGGCCAATACCTCATTACACTAAGTTTGAAATTAGATAAAAATATAATTGTTATAAATGAAATGATTAATTAAGTAGATTTCGAATAATAAAACTACACAGTATGAATCTTAAAAAGAAAAGGAGTACTTGTGGCACCTTAGAGACTAACCAATTTATTTGAGCATGAGCTTTCGTGAGCTGTGGCTCACGAAAGCTCATGCTCAAATAAATTGGTTAGTCTCTAAGGTGCCACAAGTACTCCTTTTCTTTTTGCGAATACAGACTAACACGGCTGTTCCTCTGAAACCTGTCAGTATGAATCTTGCAGTCCTCCCACAGCCATCAGTGAGGTTTGCCTGCATGTCAGCAGCAATACTGGGTCTTGTAAGCCATCTGAATGCCTTTAGAAACCATTACATTTAACTAGTCTTTCCAAAAATCTTCCCTTTCATTTAAACATGTACGTGACACAGGTGCTAACAAAACTTCCTGGATTTGGAAAGTTTATTTCATTTTCTCTAAGGCAGAGGCATTAAAAGCAGCAACAACAACAACAATATATGTCATTGTCATCAGTATAATGATAGGATATGTAGTACAGTATGTCTACAATCAAAGAGCCACATAAGCGCTCCTTGAAGCTATGTACTATGCGTTGTAACACAAAAAGCATTTCATTTTGTGAAAAAAAGAATGCAGAAATGTTGCGTCTGTTCTGGATTATAAGATTCAGTGATTTTTCTTAAATGTTTTAAGAATGCCAATTGATGCTAGGAGATGGAAAGAAAATCAAATTGTAAGGAAGAAGGGGTATTGCTGAAGGACTCCAATTTTGGCTGAAGATGCCAAAGGGTTTGGGAGAATCATAATTTATGTTGTCAGACTAAGAAAATATTTCAGTAAGTGGCTAGAATACAGAAATTGGTTAACATAGAATTGTGATTGTCTCCACATGACAAATTACTAATGTGTTTTTTTTCACAACAAAAAGCAGGATTATTAGAGCTAAATGACACATACTCTTCCAAGATATAGGTTTTTAGACACACTGCTTTATGCTAATACCCATATTTTTGTCTCTGCAACATCAAAAATGAATCATAGAGTTTTGTGCTGTGAATTGCTGATAGAAGAGGAGCACCCTGTGTTCTGAAGTCTTGAAGAGGGAGCCATTATTAATTGAACTGGGTGAACAACTGATTTTTCAGTATGTTGGCAGTTCCTAATTTTTTTTAAAATGTGATTTGGGTCTAACTGAAACAGACAATTCTAAAAATATTGGTGAATTGAAAAATGCCCATTTTGGATCAAACAAACCATGATGTTCAACCTAAAGTTTTTTATTCTCAGTGGTTTTTAAAGGGCTATATTCACAAAATGGCCAGAGGAAGTCGTGCCTCCCTTATTAGTTATAACCCAGTGCACTCACCTGGGATGTGGGAGACCCTGGAGGATTCAAACTCTCTCTTGGCTCTCCTGTGAATCTAGCATGTTTTTTTTTCTAGCTGCAACTATTCAATAAATTCATGTCAAATTCACAGATAGTTTCAGATTGACCAAAATTGCATTTTTTGGAAAATAGCCTATTCCTCATGCTCCAACTCTCAAGGCTGGACTCTCACCTTCCAAAAGAAGTCCTCGGCGCTCAGCTCACCCATAGTCAGAGATCCCGGGGTGGTCTGAGGAAATGCTACAAAGACACACTGAAAGCTTATCTCAAGAAAACTGATGTGGACATCACAAGCTGGGAGGAGCAAGCCACCAACCAACCTCTATGGCACCACATCCTCCATCAGGCAGTGGCCTGCTTCGAAGAGGAGCGCCTTGCCCTCTAAGATAAAAAGAAAGAGAGAAGGAAGGAAAAAGAAAGAACTTTCTCCCAGCAGGCAGCAGACCCACAGGAAATTATTGTACCTACTGTGGGTGAATCTGTGCTTTCAGGATCAGACTCCTGAGTCATCTCAGGGCCCATATATAAATCTGTGGTAGAGATCATACTCGAATCTACGGATTACCGATGATGAGGAGGAGAAGGATGATATTCACCCCAAAAATGTTGCCCAGCTCCAATTATAACCATGGAATTTGCCAGGCTTCCACAGGCACAGGGGAACATGGCATGTAGTGTTTTTTTTATTCAAAAGTGTAGAAGGCTTTCTCCAGCAGCCATTTTCTGGGGCACTTAGGGAAAATCTGACATCATTTAGGTATTTAATTGGGGGCTGAGCTCTTGTGGAAGTCTGGGTACCAAGTACTTTTGAAAAGTTGTCCCTTGGAAGTCTCTTAGCCAAGAAATATATATTTAAGTGGTTTAACCTTTCCCTGTGACTCTCTAATTATTTTTGCTCTTAACTGAACTCCTTCCTTCTTTGCACTCTAGTAACATGATGCCCAGAATTGAATGCAATATTACAGGTACCATCCATGCTTATGCATTGCATTAATCTCAGTGGTGTTCCTTCCAATTTAATATCATCTATGAATACCATTAATGTGATCTTTACTCCTTCTTTCAAATAATTTATGAAGGTGTTCAGTAAGACCAGTCCTAAAGCTGCTCCCCACCATACTTCAGACCTCCCTTCTGTATAAACACAATGCTGTTTATCACTGTTTTTTGTTCATGGTATTTTATATATTTTTAAATCTATATCACGGACATATATTAATGTTTTGCAGAAACACAAACAACTGTAAAATAAACACATTGAGACAGTTTCTCATTACAACTGCATCTGTCTGTCTCAGAAACATCTGCAAATTGGCAAATAAGTATAAACTATTGATAATGCAATACCTTCTGTCTATAGAGACAAAAATCTAAAGATGGCAGACATCCTACTTTGGCACTCATACACTCACTTTTCTTAAATTGGGAACAGGGAGTCTCTCTCTCTTACACACACACACACACACACACACACACATGCACCCAAGCCAAAAGAGAATGGTACTCAGATCTCATGATAGGTACAAAAAAACAATGAATACAATAGAATATGGATAAAATTCAGGTTTAACCTTATTACTCAAGTGTTGCTCAGAGTACTCAGAGCACTATCTGAATTGAGCATTGGAACATTTCAGTGCGTGTTGGGATTGGGTCATATCCTGATATTGGTCAAGTGCATGCATAAAATAATGTATTAAATAAACAGATTCCACTTTATCCTTCTGCTACAACATTTGCTTAAAATATGTACTATAAAATACATCTGGATTCCTCAGTCTAAAATACCGATCACTTTATTCAGTAGTTATAGAAAAGAACATGAATATAGGAGGTCCTTTCAAGCCAACATTGTGAATGGTGTTCTGGAGCCAATGAATGTGTGTAATTGTGGCCCTGTGAGTCCGTCATGGCCTTTCTCTATGTGGAGGGTGAACCAGTAAGAGGATGCAGGACAGAAACAACTGAAATCTACCGTCCCTTCACCCTCCAGGAAAAAACAGGTGTTACTGTCTAATTTACTCAAACTCAAACGAGATAACAAGAACACTGAGTTCTGGGACAAGCTGGACGGCCTGACTGAAATACATGGCCTCCATAGGAAGGATGTTCACATCCTGGTCAAGTGTAAATGCCCCAGGGATGTGTGGGACAACTTAGAAGATAAATGAAAATGGGCACTGGGCTGAAGATCATAACCGCAACGCTGCAGGAAGGGATCAGGCTGGAGAACCAGCAGGAATTCCAAACCCAGACACAGGCAGTGCAACAAAATTCAGAAATGCACTATGTGCTGTTTTGGGAGCCCAGACCACAAACTGGGGGGCTCTGTAATCAGTGGTTCAGAAGAAGGGGGGAGTCTGCCATGTCTTATGTTAAAAAGAAATTGAATGCATTCCGAGCTTATTCAGGTCTGGAGAATATTACATCCCGAGACAATGATGTATTCCTCCAAATCTTAAAGGAAGGGCTGTCTGCAGACCACCAAGTGGTCCTGGCATTAGGCATCTCAGTGGGAGAGACATACTCAGCAGTAATGAAATGGGCCACAGAAGTAGAAAACAGAAAAAAAGAGGAAGGTAGCAACAACCACCTCCTCTGGGGAAATCACAGCAGTTCATGCAATCAAAACCACTACCTGCTTCACATGCAATAAGCCTGGACATCTGGCACGTGACTGTAAAAATAAAAATAAAATCAAAACATGCAGAAATTGTAAAAGGAATGGCCACATAAAGGAAAACTGCTTCCTCTCCGGGGGCAGGGGGCAGAAGTAAGGAGGGCCAGTGGCCAAATAAAGAGAATAAAACTGATACAACTAGTACCCAAGAACAAGAAAAAGATAAACAAACCGAGGAGTTGCTCAAACTCCTGGCTAGCAAATAGATATTGGCGGCCTCTGTGACTGGAACTGAAGGTGACCCCAGGATGTTTCTTAATGCACGAGTTGGGGGCCGACCGTGCAACATGTTAATAGACACAGGAACCTCAGTATTGATAGCCAGCCAAGATCTCCCCCTCACCCATCAAACCATATGGATTGAAGGGGTGGGGGGGGGGAGATTAAAAGCAACCCTAAGCCAGCCAGTAGAAATAAAATTTGAAGATATGGTCACAGTCAGTCAAATCTGGGTTTGCACCGAGCAGTGAGATACAATTTGTGGCATAGATCTCGTTAAGGAGCTCGGATGAGTAATCAACCCCAGAGCTAGCTGCATTGAATAGGCTGGAGGGTCCAAACAGGAGAGATTATCTCAAAATATAGCCATGATTGCCAGTAGTAAAGCAATAATACCAGAGTGGGGGAAAAGTCCAGAAAAACACTGTGTTCCCTTTACCCTGAAGTGTGGGCAACAGATAAACAAGATTGTGGGCTAGTAAACATGAAGCCTATATCTGTAGAAGGACCAACTCATAAAGCCCACAGGCAGTACCCAATTAAACCAGAAGCCTTGGAGGCAGTTAAAATTATAGTCACTAATTTGGAATCTAAAGGGGTGATTAGAAAAACCACCTCCATAACTAACTCCCCAATTTGGCCCGTCCAGAAGCCAGATGGGACCTGGAGGTTAACTATAGACTACACCCACCTTAACCGGGTGACTTCAAAGACACATCCTATTGTGGCAAGCCCTGCCACTATCCTTAATTTGCTAAAACCAGGACACTCAGTATTCTCAGTACTGATTATAGCTAATGGATTTTCGAGTATTCCCCTTGCAAAAGAGAATCAGAAGAAATTTGCATTTACAGTGGGAGACCAGCAGTACACTTGAACCCGAGTACCGCAGGGGTTCCATAATTCTCCCTCCATCTTCCACAGGGCTATAGCAGAAGTAATAGCACAAGTGCCTTTGGAAGGGGATACTGTAAAATTGAAGTATGTAGATAACTTGCTAATTGCCAGTTCAAATGAAAAGGACCATTTAAAAACCCTAAACAGATTGTTTATATATCTTTGCAAGGCAGGATTTAAATTAAGCGGGAAGAAAGCTCAATTGCAACAGTAGCAGGTTTGATATCTAGGGCATAACATATCACAGGGAGAGAAAACACTCACAGTAGACAGAAAGCAGGAAATTCAAAAGTTAAAAAAAAACCCACGGTCAGTTAAGGAAGTCCGGAAGGTGCTGGGACTTCTCCATTTCTATAGAACATATATGTTGGAGTACTCAGAGATGGTGGAACCAATTCAAAGCCTAACTAAAGGAGGAAAGCCTGCAAATGAGTTAGTAATATGGGTCACAGAACAAGAGGAGGCATTTTTAAAAATAAAACAGGCTTTAACCTCAGCCCCCAGCCTGGGTTTACCAGCTATGGGAAAGCCGTTCCACCTTTACTGCAGCCATAGTGAAACTTAATACTCTGCTGTATTGACACAACTTCAGGGAGATAAGCAGCATCCAATACCTATCTACCTTAAGACCCCCTGTATCCCAGGGCTACCAGAGTGGGTAGCAGCTCTAAATTGCACTTCCTGGGCAGTAAAAGCTTGTGAATCATACTCTCTCACAGGGAAATTAGTGCTACATACACCCCATATACTTATTGATCTCCTTATTACCGGGCGGCTAAGATCTATATCAGATGCCCGCAGGAGTCAGTGGGAATCAACACCGTGCTTGCAAAACTCCAACTTCTCTATAGTAAGGGACAAAGGAATAAATGTAGCTAAATGTCTGAACATAGAGGGAGAGGTACATTAATGTCTTATAGATAGGGAAGAGGAAGTGTTGGGGAGAGTTAAAGAAGAGCCACTAGAGAATCCAGATATAATTCTGTATGTAGATGAATCAAGAAAGCATGAAATTGGAGCGCCACACACCGGATGGGCAGTGGCACTCAGTGATGGGACAGTGATAGCGTCAGGTCAGATGGAAGGATCATAGTCAGCACAAGAAGCAGAGCTAACAGCCCTCACTGAAGCTTTGGGGGTGGGGGAAGGCAAGAAGCTCACTGTATACACAGACAGCAGATATGCATTCGGACGAGTACATAGCTACATGGAAGTGTGGTCATGCAGGGGTGTTATAACAACAACTGGCAAGCCAATTAATAATTGTGGAGGCAGTTCAAAGACTAACAGAAGCTGCCAAACTATCATCAGAACTGGCAATAGTAAAGATAAAAGCACATAATAAAATCTCAAGCATGGAACAAAAAGGAAATTACTGGGCAGACAGACGGGCCAAAGAAATTGCACAAGCAAGTCCTATTAAGGTTTGTGCAGCTGTAGTGCCCGAAAAGGAAGTAAATGTAAAAAAGCTATATGCAACCATAAGCCCAAAAGAAAAAAAGTAAATTGGAAGAACAAGGCTGTGTGCATAAGAATCACCTCTGGTATGGACCAGGGAGGGGAGGAGCTGGTAGCCCTGGAGTGCATATGGGCTCTGCTTCTCCAGCTCATCTGGGGTGGAGACAAACAAGAGCTGCCATGGAACACTGGTCCAGGGCCACTGGTGGTGGCCACTGGTGGTGGCCCTCTATGAAAAAAGATGCTTTATTATTTTAAATCAGCATCTGTCAATATTAACAATGTTTCCACAAGTGTCTCCACAGGTAAACAATAGAAGGTGGAGGAGGAAGGACTGAAGGGTGGCCAGAACAACCAGAGTGACCATGGGGAGGCTCCTGCTGTGGCTCCTGCTGTCCCTGTGGTGCATGAGGAAGGACACAAGTAGTTTGCCATGTGAAAAGGAGGATTGGGAATGGGTCACTAACCCCACTCTTCCGGGTTTGCTTCGCTTTAATTGCTGCACTAAAGAAACACTTAGCTTTTGCAGAACACGTGCAGTGGCCAATAAACAAGTCTGGCCAGAGATAAAGGTGGCACCATGGTTAGGACATGAGCACACAGAGGAACATAAAAAGGTCCAAATAAAATCATACACTGATGCTCATAATAACAGGGAGACTAGTAACATCACAATTTTGATAACACCTGACTGCCCTGTTATTTGCTGGTGTCAGGTGCCATAGATTATGGAGTTTAATGGAGGCATTTGGAAAGAATCATGGAAGTGCATGAGCTACCCCTTTGAGCAGGGTGACACCCTTAGACGATGCTGTGGCCCTCTTCAAGGGACAGTGTCTGTACTTAATGCAACCAGTGTCTGGATTACCTTTAAAGGAGGACAGCTTCGTACTACTAGTGAAGGGGACTACAAGGTCCTGGGCTATCCCTCATTTCAACACAATTACATGGTATATTGCCATGATGGCTTGGGAGGAAACACGCAGACCTCAATACTGGAATTTGTGTGGGATTTTGTGGGAAAGAAACCAGACACTCATGAAAGATCATGTGCCAGTCATACTGACATGGTACCTGTGGAGGTTGGGCCTGTTAATTCAGGATGGGGCTTACCACTTAAAGCACGGTCGGAGGTAACCCCAAAGGCATGGCATAAATTTGTTAAACAATGGCCCAAATTAGAATGCCCACAACTGGTAACAATTAACCAAGTTATCGGAGACAGAGTGGAGCCACCTGACTGTGTGTCATACCCTGAACAAATCCCTGTTCCAGAACCAGGATTGGTAATAATAGGACCAGCACTACCTGTCCTCACCTCGGTAGTATTCCACACTTACAGGGTCAAGGTGCATATTCCATTAAAGGAAGTGAACAGACAGTGTGCAAAGGTCAGGCCTTGAATGAGTAGAAACATTACTAGTCTAACAAATCAAATTGGTGAGAGTCTAACCAGACAGAAGAGGGAATTACTAGATACCCTTGCAGGAGGGTTTGGTGCAGGTAATTCTGTTGGCAACACCTATACCATAGCATGCCAAGCTGAGAGAAGGGACCGACTTGAATCAAGGCTGGCAGATGCTGTAATCTCTAATGGCCGGGGAGGACTGGATACTAATAGGGTCAGTTGATTGATCGTAGACAGCTTAAAGGGTCTGTCAACCTCTGTATCCACCTCATTAGATATAACAAAATATCTGGGTCAAGAAGTTACCAGCCTGCTAATAAATGGTACTAAAATAAAGGGACTGGAGGAGAGTTGGAGAGCAGGACAAACTTTGGCCATCACCACACAGGGAATTGTAACCGATCTCCTTGATGGCCGGGTCTACCCAGCCCTCATGGAAGTGGTGGGACCCTATCTCCCTAGTACCCCTCAGTGGGCATGGGGAAACAGAGAATCAATGAGAGTCCAAAGACCAGTTTGGACAGGTCACAGTATACTCTTCAACCTTTTGGTACCTCTGGGCATCCCTCATTTACAGCAAGCCAGGATGGTAACCACCCTGCCAGTATGGAGGAGGGGTCATGTTATTAAAATAAAAGGCGTTGCATACTCTGAGGTTGCTGGAAAGCATTGTATCCTAGTGAATGTTGCACCCACTCTGATAAGGAAATTCTGTGTACATGCCCATATAATATTCTAACGAATCTGTCTAGGTTCGAAGTGGCCATCACTGAGAAACTGGCACACACAGAGATGGTCCAGATGAACGGAACCTACTGGTGTGTGACTGCCCAGAACCAATCCATCGAGCTAAATGGAAACCAGAGCTAAATGGCTCTGCTAACCTGCCCCTCGAGGCATCCATCCATATGCATGACGGTTCCCCGAAGGGCAACCCTGACTGTTGATGGGACGCAGCTCCACCATACTCCGCCAATAATGGGTAACCTAACATGGGATCCGGAATGGCACTACGACAGTAAGTATCTAGAGGGTCTACAGGCCCTGCCGGCGAAGATCAGGGAGTTGGTGGCTGAGGCCCAAAGGCATGTTGGGGAAGGCCATCTGAGGTACACCCTGATAGGGGAAACCGTGAACCAGGCCGATGTGAAGTACTTGAAAGCACGGAACCAGGCAGTGGAGGTTAAAGCGATAATCATGGGCGATGCCATCTCAGGTGATAAGGTCCCCCGGGGATGGATCTGGGTGCTATTTTGTCAAGTTATGTGGGGAGTGTCTATCCTGACATTCCTAATGGTATTGGTGCTTTACCGGAGACTCCGAAATTGACTGGGTACATTAAAATTGGTATATGTGACCTGGCAGATTAGGGAACCCTAGGGTCAAGAGGAGGGACTGAAGAGTTAAAAATCCATTGCTAATGTAATAACCTGGTATATGGATTTGTGTACAGGCTCAAAGTCCAGAATTTGGTCAAGAGGTCAGAGGCCTAGCAAATAGGGATTAGCTAAAAGAAAGCAGAATAACCGAAGATAACCTTGCTTTTGCTAAGGTATGCCTGGTCAGCACAATTCCAGATGTTGGGGGCAATAATTGTGTCTAATTCAAAGATGCAAATAAGTCAAAGAAGCCCAGTTTCTGTTGTGATAGTTTCTTATGTATGGAGATGTTCTTCCCACACATCCAACCTTGAGTTTATGAAAGGTTCAAGCATGTCAGGATAAGATATGGCCTCCTCCCACCTTCCTTTCCCAGGGACCAATGCCTGCCTTAAAACACAAATAAGCAACTTGAAAGACAATCTTTATTGCCATATACTTTCACTGTTTCTTTGCTTTTACCCCGTGATATGTAGCTGTTGGACAATCAAAGAAGCTACTTCAGTCCTATGGACCCCAAATCAGAATTCAACATATATTTTAAACTAATATATTTATTAAAGTATTAATTAAATGCTAAATGTTAATTTGTTAACTTGAGACCATGGGCGGAGACATTATGTAACCTTTTGACCATTGGCTACTGTGGTATCATGTCTTGCAGCTAAACCTATCTGGGGGTGTGGGACTGCCTACCCCGTCACTTTCCCTTATCTATGGGAAATCCATTGTAATCAATCGATTGACAGAGTCTCTGAGCCTAATAAGCGAGGTGACACTCCTTCATTGCTGTACATAATAAACTCCTGTGCTTGACCTCTACACGGTGTGGATTTATGTCCTTCAGTGGTCTTCTTTGTCAGATTATGTGCAGGCATTTCTGAATGCGTGCTTTGACAGAGAAGCCATATCTCAGCCCTGATGTAGATTTAAGTGGTGCAGAGTTTTCTGCATTAGCCCTCTGCACCATATGTGAATGTCACCCTAAAAGAATGTTTTACATCTAAATAAGCAGGAAAACAACATGATAAATTAAGCATTGTGATCTTTTTTAAAATACTAGCTCATCTTTAACTGAGCACCTAATGGCATTTTTATATATTTGCACATGTAAGAAGTGTGTTATTTATTCATTTGAAATCACCATTTGTAATAAAGCTGAATGCTTTGCTTTCTTCCCCAACTCCCTCTGGCCTGAGCCTTCTCTATACAGCTATATCATTCTGAACACATCGGGAATTAATTTTCTGCAATTTCACACCTGAATTTTTTTACTGATTTTTGTGTGTGTTTGTATGTTATGTAAGGGTGTGTTCCATAAAAATCATGAAAAAAGGAACATTTACAATGTGTTCAGTAAAAATTCCATTTTGATCAAAACTGGACAAATTCACCTCAAATTTCATTGTTTGTGGCTTTAAAATTATACTAACCATTTTCACATAAAATTGTCCATTTGTGCAAAATGTTTCTGAAATAGAATGGTTTTACTTTGTGAGTTTTCAATTGCCTTGTGAAAAATTTGCACAGCTCTATTTGTAACTCTACTAAAGACAAATCAAACTACCAAAGCAAACCATGAACTTGATTTTGAAATCATTCTGACCTGTTTTAGTTTCTTGTACGAAACCCAACCAACTGTGACAGTATTTAAACCAAAAAAGGAAAAAATGAACTATAATGAAATGAAAATAGTGTAGGACAGATTAAGTCATATCAAGACATATTGGATTCACTTACAACTGGTTATTCAAATAGCAAGTAACTTATTCTTCAAGAGACACCTTAATTAAAGTTAGATCTCACAGTACAAGTAAAGTATGAAAAGGCTGTCAAATGTGCTTAAATATATTCCAATTATTATGCAAATATGAGAGGTTATTTGAAAAAAAAAATAAAGGGAAAATAGTCATTGTTTTTACCTTGGTAATTGATCATACAGGAAAAGAGTTTGATTTTCATTCTTTTGGAGGAGAAAGTATTTCAGAAACATGTGGCTGACCCTTCTCACACTGGATGTGAGGTTCTTTTAAAGGAATGGTAGAATAATGAAATAAGCATGCAAGTATGAGTGAAAGAAAGAAATTAAGGGTGCAACAAGGCCAGAGGTCTGGGCAGAACATTGGGTAAAAAAGAGTTAATAGATGGAAGTGAGGGAATAATACAGATTCTAGAAGATGAAGGCAAAGATTTCAGCCAATGAAGGTACTTGAGAAAGGAGGTAACATGACACAAGCAGTGGGAAAAGAAGACTACCATCTTTTATCTGTGCCATGCTGAAAGCACAATGTTATTACTATTAAATAAAAAGATTTAATAGAATGGTTTGCTGAGGGAAGGGCAAAGAGTCATTCGAGAAAGAGAGAGATTGTAATGCTCCAGTAGTTAAGAGAATCCAGCTTTTAATAATCCAGCTTTTAATAATGAGAATTGAAAGGAACGGGTGGAGTTTAGACATTAACGAAAGGGAAGCACCAAGATTTGGCGAGTGTCTGAATCTAAGAACAGGATGGAGAGATGCCATAGATAACTCCCTGTTTTACATGAACCTGCAATGCAGATGGGGTCAAGTACCATGAAGAGTTTTAACTCTTCTTATAGCCTAGATAGTTAAACAGTTGCAGCAAACTACACATTCTCCAACCAATAGGTCTCTCTGCCTCCTGCATAAAGTCCATATCTCACCTATGGATGCAAATAAGTCTCTGTGCTGTGTCAATCTACAGATGGTTTAAGTGAAGTATTAAGGGTTGTAAAGAGTTGCCAAAGTTTAGAAAAGCAAGACTGGATAAAGGAATAAGAGGTTTGCTTGGTGAGAAAGAGATCAAAAATCTGTAAAGAGGGGACCAACTTATAGTGGAGAAAATCACTAATAGTCACAGGATTTCTTCCAGAGCTGCTCAACAGAGTAGCAAAAGGTATAACACAGTTAAGGAGAATGCTAAAGCTGGGGGATTGTTAAAGATCAAAGAGAAAAAAAGGGATCACAATGGGTAGCAGAGTGGCCAAGTCTGAAAAAGAAAGGGTACTAAATAAAAAAATAAATATAAATAGAATTTCTTAATAGAGACTTTCTAGTTGTGTTTGACTATAGAAAAAAAAGCACCATTAGAAACTGTTTACAAAGTACAAATGAAATAAACTGAAGGGGACATGGTTAATAACGAGCAAGAGCAAAATATATTTTCCTGGTTTTTTTATGAAAATATGATATTTTGCCTCAGCAACCCAAGAATACAATTAGGCACAGAAAGACTATAATTTTTAATTGCTCTGACTACTTTGAATATGCATGTTTATGAGAGAAATTGTGTCCTTAACTGAATCTTACTGTGTGCTTAATAGGTATTCTTTAAATATTTATTCCACAGTGGTTTTATGACCAAGTACCACCTCATGAAATCTCTCAATGGGTCTCAGACATGTTAATTTAATGGCTTGGATTTTGTTGCCATCTGGTAATGGTGACATTCATCAATGCTGTGTGCAAAATTTTATAGCTAGGACTCACTATTTTTTGCAATACAATTTTCAAGTGTCCAATGAGAAATCTGATAGACAATTCCTCATCATCCTGGTGGGCATTGTACTCATTCCATAGCTTTCATTTACAGTTAACTCAGCAAAAAGAGTATCCATATATCACCTTGCTCAGGTGTGGATAGTCTGCAAGGTATATTGAAAGAAAACAAAGTCAAGAAGTAAAACAATGATGTATCCAAAGTGTTTATTCACATTCTTTGTATTCAGCATGGGAAAAAAAAATCCTCTCTGATCCACATGACACATCTCAGCACTGATATTAATTGACACAGAATTACAGAAATGTAGGACTGGAAGGGACCTCCAGCAGTAATCAAATGCAGCTCCCAGCACTGAGGCAGGAAAATATAAACCGAGACCATCCCCGAGAGGTTTTTGTCCAATCTATTCTTTAAAACTTCTTATTCTAGAACTTAATTACCCTTAAAGTTAGAAAGATTTTCCTAATATCAAACCTAAATCTCCATTGTTGCAGATTAACCCCATTACTTCTTGTTCTACCTTCAGTGGACATAGAGAGCAACTGGTTACCATCCTCTTTATAACAGCCCTTAACAGATATGAAAACTTATCAGATCCCCCCTGAGTCTTCTTTTCTCAAGATTAAACATTCCCAGATTTTTTAAATCAGATGTCACCGGTGTGGTGCTCTGCTCTTGTTCAGCGCTGATAACAGTCGGCTGCGTGCGTGTGTTCCCTCTGTGTGCTGCCCTGGCTCTGCACAGATAGCTGACACAGCAGACCCCGAGAGAACCCCCAATGACCACACTCCGATAAGGCATGAAAGCACCCGGCCAGGTTTATTGTCAAATGAAGCACAGCAATAGTTCCCTGCAGACTCTACAGGACATACTACGAATATGTGCCCCCTGACAATGGACCGGCTCAGTCAGTGGCAGGACTCTCTACAGCCGCCAGACCAGACACAGATATCCACTCAGGTATGCATTCTTATACACAGGTACAAACAAGTTACACGTCACTCCTGATGTATTGAAGTACAACCCCTCCGCGTGTTGGGGTGCTGCCTCTCTCCTAGTACATGTCGGTTCGAACAAACAAGTCTATCCATCATATTATCCTTTTAGGATGGGTCATCCTGTTCCTCATTATTTCTGTGGAATGTGTTTGTACCAGACTGTTCTGGTGCCATCCTGGTCCATGTTCATCCTATTAGTGATTGATACCCTTTAGATATGTGTATACGTCCAATTAGCAGCCTTCTTCTTGCCAACTTTTGTGAGCTGGGTCTGCCTCTGGCTCACAGCTTAACTTTGCTTTATGTTAACAAAGTCTTGACCATTCCTTTGGTTCAGGCCTCAGGCATCATACCAGGCCTCTGATACCAAGGGTTTATGTTTCAGGGCCTCATCTTACTACATTAACTTTTCCTCATAGATCAGGTTTTCTAAACCTTTCATCATTTTTGTTCTTCTCCTCTGGACTATCTCCAATTTGTCCAGAGCTTTCCTAAAGTATGGCACCCAGAAGTAGACACAGTACTCCAAGTGAGGCCTCACCAGGGCCGAGTAGAGATGGACAATTAACTTCTTTGTCTTACATACAACAATCTTGTTCATATCAGGGGTGCTGGAACAATTTTTATAGTGGGGGTGCTGAGAGCCATTGAACCAAACTGTAAACCCTGTCTATAATGGAAAACACTTCAAGCCAGGGGGTGCTGCATCCCTAGTTCCAGCATCTATAGTCCATACACCCCAAAATGATATTAGCCATTTTCACAACTGCATCACATTATTGATTCATATTCAATCTGGATCCACTGTAACCGCTGTTCAGCAGTACTATCACCTAGTCAGTTATTTCCCATTTAGTATCTGTGAGTTTGATTTTTTCCTTCCTCAGTGAAATACCTTGCACTTACCTTTATTGAATTTCTTCTTGTTGAAATCAGACCAATTCTTCAATTTATCAAGGTCCTTTTGAATTCTAATGCTGTCCTCAAAAATGCTTGCAATCCCTTCCAGCTTGGTGTCATCTGCATATTTTAATAAGCATTCTCTCCACTCCAGTATTCAAGTCATTAATGAGAATATTAAATAGTACCAGACCCAGGACTGATCTCTGTTGGACCCCACTAGATATGCCCTCTAGTTTGACAGCAGACCACTGATGACTCATAAGTAAAGTCTTTCAACCGGTTGTACACCCAATTTACAGTAAATTCATCTAGATTGCATTTCCCTAATTTGCATATAAAAACATCATGTGGGATTGTGTCAACATCCTTACTAAAAACACAGGTATTTTAAATCTATTGCTTCTGTCCTATCCACTAGGCCAATAACTCTGTCAAAGAAGGAAAATAGATTGATTTGGCACAATTCACTCTTGACAAATCTATGCTGCCTATTCCTTAGAATTCTATTACCTCTAGGTGATTACAAATTGATTGTTTAATAATCTGTTCCAGTATCATTGTATCCAGTATCTGTGGGGAACTTCAGTGATAAATAAGAACACAATATTAGTGTCAAAATTCATTGTAGTTTCAGAGCACATTTTTATCCACATTTTTATCTGTGATTTAACTAGAATCAAAAAAGAAAAGAAACATAACACAAGAAATTTGAACATTGTGTTTTTTCCACAAATTCAAACATTACTTACCTGAGTTAAATAGACATGGAAGAAAATATTCTTCTTGTATGTTTGGTTACAGATTAGATATATAATATCCTTCCTATCAAATAAATAGGTGGCAAATGTTTTTGCCTAACTATTTAATGCAAAATTCTACACTTAGATAACTGCACACAAATCACATGGGATTCAATAGGAATTGTAGGAATTTATCTGAGGCCTTAGTTATTAAGGTTCATTGTGAAAAGACTTATCATTAAAATAATGTGACACACAGACTCTGACAAGATTGGCATTCCTAATAAGGAGAAGAGTTCAAAGAAATTATTTTGAAAATTGTACAAATAATACTTTAAACATTATTTTAATGTAAAAATAAATAATTACACTTGAAAAACTTTTACCCTTTTTTGGGTGCAAACATTAAAGTATAATAAGTATGAGCCTACTCCAAAGCCCATTGACTCAAATGGAAGTTCATGTATTAAATCAGGCCTTATCTAAATATTTCGAACCCCACCTCACATTTCCCTACACCAATTTTCCTACAGCAGACAAGCTAATAGCAAGTATTTATTGAATAAAATGCTCTGGAAATCATGTAGTTGTCTCTCTCTCCCCCCTGCCCTCTAACATGTTGAAGCTTCATTAATATTTACATTTTGTAATTGTTTCCAGTTAAGATTAGAAGGGTTGGGGGCACAGCTGAGCCATTATTGTCCAAAGAAGCAAGAGAATTTTAACTAGCTCTATTTCTGCTTTTCAATGGAGAATGTGTTGACTTCTCATCACAATCTGTGTGGGGCAACTTTGTTCAAACTTAGTGGAGAGCTTTCAGATTATTTTTTAAATTAATGATTGCTAAACTGAGTAACACATAACTTCAAGTGAACAGAGAATTATACACCAACATTACATTAGTTTATCTGAATATTAGTATGTTAAGCAATACACCAAAGTAGAGCACTATTGTGACTTCATTTCAAGAATTAAGATGGAAAAATTAAATGTTAAATATATCTAAATCTGGAAACTTTGGGACGACTTTGGAGACTTTAGTCATGTTTGTGAGCACATACTCATGTCAGTGGTCCCACTGAAGCCAAGGGGACTGTTTCTATGAAGAAGGGCTTCCCAATATGACCCTTTAAGAATATTTCACCCCAAAGGACAAAAAAAAAAAAATAAAAAAGGAAAGAAACATCCCATCCTGATATATCACTATAGAATGCCTGATTTTCCACAGCAAAGTTGCAAGAGCCATTGGATAACTATGGTATGTTTAACAAGAGCATAATTTCTAGTAATTTACTTGGCACATCTGTTACATAGTGCAACATATGGCAAAATGACTAATGCAGCCAGATGTGATATATGACAGCTTAATGCATCTGTGAGGCACATTTGAAAAGATGTGGTTGAGGCATAATGTGGTCAAGGAGGAAAAAAAATCCCTTTTTAAATGGTTTGATACTTGTAAAAAACAGATTGGATTCAATGCCCAAATGCATATGGGGAGAGCTCAAACAGACTTGCCTGGGGGAAACAATACCCCTAGGAAATTTAAACAGAAAAAAAAAAAGATAGGAAGAATTTAATTTAGATTGGACACAATAAATCATAGTCATAGGACTGGAAGGGACCTCAAGATGTCATCTTCTAGTCCAGTCCCAGGCACTCATGGCAGGACTAACTATTATCTTGATCATCCCTGACAGGTGTTTGTCTAACCTGCTATTGTAAATCTCCAAAGATGGAGATTCCACAACCTCCCTAGGCAATTTATTCCAGTGCTTATGTAATGCTGACAGACCCCCAGACCTTGGCAGGAGGGATCGAACCAGAGACCTCTGGAGCTTAGTGCCTGAGCCTCTGCAGCATGAGCTAAAACCCAAGTGACTGTTAGCTAAGGCTGTAGAGCAGACTCATTTAACTCTCTCTTAGTGGTCTCGGTGCCACTAGATAGGAGAGAACATCACACCCAGAAGGTGTGTGGGTTGCACTTAACCACCCTGACAGTTAGGACATTTTTCCTAATGTCCAACCTAAACCTCCCTTGCTGCAATTTAAGCCCATTGCTTCTTGTCCTAACCTCAGAGGTTAAGAAGAACAATTTTTCTCCCTCCTCCTTGTAACAACCTTTTATGTACTTGAAAACTGTTATGTTCCCTCTTAGTCTTCTCTTCTCCAGACTAAACAAACCCAATTTTTTCAACCTTCCCTCATAGGTCGTGTTTTCTAGACCTTTAATTGTTTTTGTTGCTCTTCTCTGGACTTTCTCCAATCTGTCCACATCTTTCATGAAGTGCGGTGCCCAGAACTTGACACAATACTTGAGCTGAGGCCTAATTAGTGCAGAGTAGAGGAGAAGAATTACTTCTTTGGACTTGCATACAACACTCCTGCTAATACATCCCACAATGATGTCTGCTTTCTTTGCAACAGTGTTACACTGTTGACTCATATTTAGCTTGTGGTCCACTATGACCCACCGATCCCTTTCCGCAGTAAATATGTCTGTACAATGAAAGGAATAGAAAAGTGTTTTGAAAGAGCTTGGAAGTGCCTGATTATATTATCACTGTAATGCTGTCAAATTCATTAAGTCCCAAGTTTATTGGTCACATAAATAGGGAATGCATTAAAGACGGAGGCAGTTTAAAAGATACACACGTTAAGGTCTGAAATATTTTATCTGTTTTGCATTGATAAATTTATGCTGCTTGATTGTTTTGGGGTGATTTCTCTTTCTTATCAGAGTTTAGCTTTTAAGTTTCAGTACACCCAATCACATACACATGCATATTCAAACATGCTATCTATAATTCAGAAGAGTGAATGCAAAATTCTTGTCGCAAGAACTAATGCCTTTTAGATGTGTGTGTTTGCATTTAGAAAGCATGAGGAGCCACAATCTTCTCAGTTATACCATTGTAAATACAAAAATCTATCAGCTTTTAAGACTAGAGGAACCCAGATTGTTTGCATTTAATCTCATAAAACTCAAACTGGTTTCTGGATTCAACAAAGTCAATCCAGAAGTTTAAACTTTTGTAGAATGCAACATCCCATTAGTAGGTGGTCTTCTCGGCCACAGCGGCGTGCCAGGTTGGAACTACTTTTTTACCACTTCCAAAAAAATTATGAAAGTTTTGGCAGCACATTTGTCCTTACATTTGTATTTAGGTGCATAAGAAATGCATTGATTCCAACCCCAGAAGGTATCACTGTAATCATCTGGCCTTATCTCCTGTATTGCACAGACTACAGAACTCCCCCAAAATAATTCCCAGAGCTTATCTTTTAGAAAAAAATAGCCAATCTTGATTTAAAAATAGTCAGTTATGGAGAAGCCAACACAACCCTTGATTAATTGTTTCAATGGTTAATTACTTTCACTATAAAAATATATGCCTTATTTCCTATCTGAATTTGTCTAGCTTCAACTACTAGTCTTTGGATCATATTATACCTTTCTCTGCTAGCTTGAAGTGCCCGTTATTAAATATTTGTTTCCTATCTAGATACTTATAGACTGTCATCAAGGCACCCCTTAACCTTCTCTTTGTTAAACTAAATATACTCAAAGAGCAAAATCTATCACTATAAGGCATGTTTAATAATCCTTTAATCATTCTTGTGGATTTGCTCAGAAGCCCCTCCAATTTATCAACTTCCTTCTTGAATTGTGGGCACTAGAACTGGAGAAATTATTCCAGCACCACTCTCACGAGTGCCAAATACAGAGATAAAATACTGTTTCTGCATCCAAGCATCACATTATTAGCCACAGCATCACACTGAGAACTCATGTTCAGATGAGTGTCCACCACGAACCCCAAATCTTTTTCACCATCACAGCATCTTAAGATAGAGTCTCCAACTCCCCCATCCTGTAAGAATAGGAACAAAGTATGTAAACCAGATGTATACATTTATCCATATTAAAATGCATAGTGTTTGCTTGCACCCAGTTTACCAAGTGATCCAGATCACTCTGAATCAGTGACTGTCCTCTTCTTTATTTACAACTCTCCCAATTTTTGTGTCATTTGTAAACTTTACCAGTGATAAATTTTATATTTTTTCCAGTCATTGATAAAAAGGTTAAATGGCATAGGCTTTAGAACTGATTGCTGCACGATCCCACTAGAAACACACTTGTTTGATTATAATTCTTCGTTTACAGTTACATTTTGAGATCTATTAGTTAGCCGGTTTGTAATCCATTTAATGTGCACCATGATCATTTTATATTGTTCAAGTTTTTTTTTTTAATCTAAATGTTGTGTGGTACCAAGTTAAGTGCTTTACAGAAGTCTATTACATCAACACTATTATCCTTATCTACTATCCTATCCATAGTCTCACAAGTCCAGGAATCTACTCTTGGCTCTGGCCAAAATGGCCATTTTTCAGTCCAGAAAGATGAAGCTGAATGGGGTGGAATGACTTTGGGACCTATTTCCTTCCATCTGTTCAATCACACATCTGGACATTGTTCCCTGAGTGGCCTCCACTAACACCCTGTTCTTTGTTTGTTTTGCACAGTTTTTTAATCTGCCTTTTTTTTTCTTCAAAGCAGTGAGTGCTGCTGTCCATGATTCTCCCCTTGGATAGATAGCTTAGCTTGAACCTTTGCCTTCAGTCTGTTTGTCATAGTCCCAAGACATGCAGTTGACTCCGATGTTATTTTGATCCCTTGTATCCGTTTATGGAGAAGTCTTTGTTGTTTTGAGAGCCTTTGCTCACTACCCAGGGATCAAATTATTAAGCTTGTGAAGAAAGAAGGACTCTCCCATTCAGTGGCACTCCTCAGTAGCATGCTTCATCAGCTGCACAAGTGGCCCAGTGGTTTCCAGACTGAAATCACAGGTGGGTTTTCACATATACATTACTAAATGGCCTAGGATCTTCTGTGGGATGCATCTTCTTTCCTCTCATCATACTGCCAAGTTCTGGTCAGCAGAGACTTTCAAGTTTCAGCTCTTTCCCTTTAAAAAAGAAAGGAGCTGGAGTCAGAGCAATCTCCATGAAGGCCCTCAACTCTGGAGCAAACTGTCTCCTGTGCCTATCATATATTTGTTGCTGCTACTGTGGCAGGTGGATTGTGTTGGAGGTATTGGGAACATGGATATGTGAGGTGAGAGGAGGTTTGTGTTCCATTGGCTGTTTAATTTGATTTTTTTTACATAGAAGAAATGTTGGTGGGTCATAGTGGATAATCACTTAAACATAAACTCCCAGTGCTAATGCAGACCTTGGCTGCATAAATGGGAATCTCAAATGGGAGCAGAGAAGTTATTTTATCTCTTTGTTTGGCACTGGTGAGAATGGTGCTGCAATACTTTCTCCAGTTCTGGTGCCCGCAATTCAAGAAGGAAGTCAATAAATTGAAGAGAGTTCAGAGAAGAGCCAGTGAGAATGATTAAAGGATTAGTAAACATGCCTTATAGTTAGAGATTCAAGGAGATCAATTTATTTAACTTAAAGAGAAAGTTAAGGGTTGATTTGAATACAGTCTATATCTAGATGGGAGAAAGATATTTAATAATGGGTTCTTCAATCTAGAAGAGAAAGGTTTAACACCATCCAATGGCTGTAAACTGAAAGTAGACAAATTCAGATTGGAAATGAGGTGTACATTTCTAACAGTGAGTAATTAACCACTGGGACATCTTACCAAGAATCAAGGTGGATTCTCCATCACTGACTATTTTAAAATCAAGATTAGATGTTTTTTTTCTAAAAGAGCTGCTCTAGGAATTATTTCAGGAAATAATGTATAGGGAACAGAGGAAGGGGTTATGTTACCCTTCCCATAATTCTCTTACATAATTTGTGACTACCTTCCTGAAATAATGTTGCCCTTTCCCCCTTTAAATAATGTGCCCAGCTTCTAGGAGCAGAAGAGAAATAGAACAGAAAAAGTGTGAAAACATCAGCTTTGTCTTACTAAAGCTATGTAAGAAAAATACATGAGCTACAACTGAGGCTGGTCGTTGCAAAGGGGATGCAAAAGGCTCTTTATGCAGTCTCCCCTTTCTAACCTAATAATAATATCCTTGGTTCTGTAATATGTGCTTCTTACACTTTCACAGTATAACAGTGCTTTTTATTTAATAAGTGGGGATCATTATAGCAGGTGCTTTGCCTACTTTCTTAACTTTTGCCAAGGTCTGACTGTTTCAATCTGCTCAAGCAGAAATTACAGCGTGCTCCCATGAGCTGAAATCTTGCACTCTTGCTGATGTGGCAACACTTTTCCCCACTGCAGCTCAGCTGAGATTTTCATATATTTCATAGAATAGGTTAAGTAACTACAGATTGTGCAAAATGATTACAGATTTTAGTTGCCTTACCTTAGTCTTCAGTGCTGTAGCAAACATGCAAAATCACTGACAAGATGTATGTAGAACACAGTATTCTCCTATAGCAGGTCTCCTGTTGTAACCTACTGGTGAAAGTGTGTTGCAAGTCCCCCGCTGTGCCAATCCACAGAGGATAGGAGTTGTTACAGCCCGCAGCTACAGAGCTTTAGCTCAAGATGTAGCAGCTCACGCTTTTAGCCATAGCCCTCTGGCTGTGTTTACACATGAAGTTAAGAAAAGAAATGCCCACCAGTTTAGCTGTACTGTTGGTAGAACCATTGGAGGCCATAATACAGATATGGCTCTAGCTTGTTCTAAAGTTTTTCTTACCTCCAGTTTTTGGCAAAATGATTATATTTCTTTCAAATATTGCAACACTTATCAAAAGCTGGGCATTTGTAAGAAATATAATCATTTTGCCAAAATCTGCAACCAGGATAAACTGCAGAAGATGAAGCAAAGCATCCATGCTGATGCAATAATCTGAGAAGAGAACACAGACAGCAACACAGAATAGGAGTTCTATCTAGGAGCTGTATCTGAAGAAGGAGGAGCAGATGAATAGACACTTTCTTTAGAGAGTAATGTGGCTCTTATAACCTACAAATTGGACACTGGTGCTTAGGTGCATGTTGTTTCAGATAGTAGTATTAAAAGGTTGAAGAAAAAGAACAGGGAAAACGATGAGCAAACAGGTTAATCTGGAAGCTTATAATGGGTTGCATGTGTACCAGAAGTGAAGATAAAAAGATCAAATATAATTGATAAACGTTGTGAAAGAGAATAAAGCACCTATATTGGATTTTAAAACATGCCAAGCCCGATACAAAAAAAAAATACACATGATAGACGAGATAAGGGACACAGGAATAGAACAACAGTATCAGTATGATTCTGAGGAGAACAAGCAACTAAATATAGAATTGAAATAACAGAGCCAAATTGTCCTATCATGCATGCCACTAGAAATATTCCTTTAAGTATTAGAAAAAAAACTCAAATTAAAACTGGATCACTTAGTAATAGAGATAATTAGAAGAGCAGACAAGCTTACAGAATGGGCGCACTCATTAGTTACAGTAGGAGGGGGAAAGGAAGGAACACTAACTTTAAGGAATTTAACAGATATATCAGAAGGAAACACTTCCAGTTACCTACCAGGGAAGATATTTTTGGGGATATGGCTCATGCAAAATATTTATACTTTAGTTCAGGGGTCAGCAACCTTTGGCTCGCGGCCCATCAGGGTAATCCACTGGTGGGCCACAAGACATTTTGTTTACATTGACCATCTGTAGGCACAGCCACCTGAAGCTCCCAGTGGCCGCCGTTTGCCGTTCCCAGCCAATGGGAGCTGCGGGAAGCAGCAGCCAGCACGTCCCTGTGTCCCACCACTTCCCACTGCTCCCATTGGCCAGGATATCATGTCTGATAATGGTCTGCAGTTTGATGGACATGAATTTAAAGAAAGATTGCTAGAGGATATGGCTGTAAGTATGTAATTTAGAGTCACATGTATCCCCAATCTAATGGTCTGGTAGAGAGTGGTGTGAAAAGTGTGAAAATACTTTTGAAAAAGGCCACTGACTCAGGTACGGATCCATATGTGGAACTATAGAGCAGCACCAATCATGGAATGTCTCTTGCAGAGAGAGACTGTTTTGTAGGAAGTTGAGAGTATGACTGGCTAATTTAGTTTTAATCCCTAATGGCAATAGTGATTTAGTTGTGTATAAGCAACATCAGAATAAATAAAAGATGTACTGTGACAGAGGGTGTGTTGGAGCCTTTGAAGCCAAGATATGTTGTGTGGATTCATGATGGTACTTGTTGGGCACAGAGGCAGGTAGTGAGTTGTGAGGTCCCCCCATGATCTGATGAATTACAGACTCCTGAAGGACATACATTTCAGATGAACAGGAGACATTTGCAATATCTTCCTGAAGAAAAGGGGGGATAAAAGCACTGGGAAAAATTACAGATGATATTTCAGACCAGCAAGCACAACAGTTTGCTGATTCAGCTAGTGCAAGGACTGAAGTGGTGCCTCACAGACCTAATAGATTATATAGAGCACCTGAAAGACTCATTGAGCACAACTAACAAGGTTGGGTATATTATGGTTTTTATAGAGAAAAGGTATATATTTTAAATTGTTTGCTTCTTCTTCTTAATGTATGGACAATGTGCCGCAGGTGGTACGTGACCAGGATTCATCACTAAATTTGGTCCGCTGGTTGGATCATTAGTGTTGCCTGCTCAGACCAGGTACTGATGGAGAGTGCGACATTGCTGGAAAGGTTTCAGAGTGGTAGCCATGTTAGTCTATATCAGCAAAAACAATGACGAGTACTGGTGGCACCTTAGAGACTAACACATTTATTTGGACATAAGCTTTTGTGGGCTAAAACCCACTTCATCAGAGGCAGAATATATATACACAGTACATGAAAAGATGGGAATTGCCTTACCAAGTGGGGGGTCAGTTCTAATGAGACAATTCAATTAAAGTGGAAGTGAGCTATTATCAACAGGAGGAAAAAAATCCCTTTTGTAGTGGTAATCAGGGTGGCCCGTTTCAAACAGTTGACAAGAAGGTGTGAGTAACAGTAGGGGGAAATTAGCATGGGAAAATTAGTTTTTATAGTGACCTATCAACTTTATTCAGGCCTAATTTGATGGTGTCCAGTTTGCAAATTAATTCCAGTTCTGCAGTTTCTCGTTGGAGTCCGTTTTTGAATTTTTTTGTTGAAGGATTGCCACTTTTAAGTCTGTTATTGAGTGTCCGGGGACATTGAAGCGTTCTCCGACGGGTTTTTGAATGCTATAGTTCTTGACGTCTGATTTGTATCCATTTATTCTTTTGCTTAGAGACTGTCTGGTTTGGCCAATGTACATGGCAGAGGGGCAGTGGTGGCACATATCACATTGGTAGATGTGGAAGTGAATGAGCCCCTGACGGTGTGGTTGATGTGGTTAAGTCTTATGATGATGTCCCTTGAATAGATATGTGGACAGAATTGGCAACGGGGTTTGTTACAGGGATAGGTTCCTGGGTTAGTGTTTTTGTTGTATGGTGTGTAGTTGCTGGTGAGTGTTTGCTTCAGGTTGTGGGGCTATCTGTAAGCAAGGACTGGCCTGTCTCCCAGGGTCTGTGAGAGTGAGGGATCATCCTTCAGGATAGATTGAAGATCCTTGATGATGCGCTGGAGAGGTCTTAGTTGGGGGTTGAAGGTGACAGCTAGTGGCGTTCTGTTACATTCTAGTGGCGGCTTCACCAGATATACAGCTAGGAGCTCATGGCTCTCCTTTAGATTTTGTTGCATCTGTTTTAGTTCTAATAAAGCCTTTCTCCTTAGAGTCTAAACTGTTTCTCCTTCTTTTGAATTCATAAGACAACACACCATCACCACTGCAGCTGAACTAGTGGGAATTTCTTTACATAATGTCACATGCAAACACAACCAGGGGGTAATACTTTTTACTCACATGGAAAAACCTGATGGGACCAGGAGGAAAACATGTAAGGAACAGATTTTAAATTTAGAGATTTGCCAGATAATCCCATCAGATGAATGGGAATTGAATCCCTGCAGAACAAGTAATCTGAGGATTTTCAGGCAATTCTCTGTTCTTCAGTAGCATTCCTGTTTTCCTCCCCTACTTCCCTTCTGGCACCATGGCTCCTGCAGACGCTGTGCTACCCTCACTGCTGTTCCTATTATCAAGCCAGGAGGTAGCAGTATAGTAAAATGGCTACTTTTCAATACTTCATTCTCCTTGCACCAGGACTGCTAAGAGCTCACAGGTAATTGGCACTGAAGAATCTCTGTGGAAGTTGGCATGAGCAGGGTTACTGCAGTTTTATTGATCAGGTCAGAAGCTAAAGAGGGGAGACAAATGGGCAGCTAAAAATAAAATAATATACAATGTGTTAAATAAAACATTCAAACTTAGCTATGTATTAATATATTGTGATTTACCAGTTTATATAGGTGGCCCTTTAAAATTAAATATTGCCTAATATGGGTAGAATGACCTGTATCTTGAAGAGGCTGTATATCCACTGGTAACTAAAAATGCAGAATGGAAGCCCTTTTCAAGCTATCATACTGCTGCTTTCAAAACTATTCTATAAAATGAAGGTAGCTATAAAACTTTAAGTCTGTGACCAAAGGCTACATAAAAGCATGAGAAATGAAAGAATAAAAGGGGAAAAGATACCTAATAAAAACCAGCTTAAAACCTTATTCATGTCTTTCCGCAGTCAGTGCAGCCAATTCCAAACACCACAAACCTTCAGCATGAATCTCTCTTTCTTCCATCCACTTCTTTTCCAAAAGCAGCCTCCCATTGTCCTTGACTGCTGCCCATTAATACTGCTCTCCATAAATCTTAATTGAACACAGCAGTAACTCATCCTCTCAAGCAACTCACTCAACCCTTGAGGCACTAGACGAAATGCACTGTAATATCTCCACAGGGCTTACGAAACTGGCGTCCCTTCTCACTCCTTACCACGGACTACAAAATCGTAGCGAAAGCAATCTTGCTGCGGCTAGGGTCCGTGATGGCGGACGTGATCCACCCAGACTAGACCTATACTGTCCCAGGTCGTAGCATTTTTGACAACCTATTTCTAGTCCGAGACCTTTTGGAGCTCGGGCGTAGAGATGGTCTGTCAATCGCCCTCTTGTCTCTCGATCAGGAGAAGGCTTTCGATAGAGTAGACCATGGGTACCTCCTGAACACTCTGCAGGCATTTGGATTCGGACCTCAGTTTGTGAGTTTTCTCCGGGTGCTGTATGCCTCCGCGGAGTGTCTGGTTAGGCTCAACGGGACCCTGACCGAACCGGTCAGCTTCGGGCGAGGAGTGTGGCAGGGGTGCCCCCTCTCGGGCCAGCTGTATGCTCTGGTGATCGAGCCTTTCCTCTGTCTCCTCCGCAGGAGGCTGACAGGGTTGGTGCTGTGGGAGCCGGAGCTGCGGCTGGTGCTGTCGGCATATGCGATGACGTGCTCCTCGTGGTCCAGGACCCGGGCGACTTGGAGCGGGTGGAGGCTTGCCAGGCCATCTATTCGACAGCCTCCTCCGCCAGAGTCAACTTGGTCAAGAGCTCTGGCTTGGCGGTGGGGGACTGGCGGCAGGTGAGCTCCCTCCCACCTGCGCTTCAGACCATCCGGTGGAGTGCGGGTCCACTGCTCTACCTCGGCGTTTACCTTTCTGCCACGCACCCCTCCCCCCCGGAGAACTGGCAAAATTTAGAGGGTGGGGTGATAGAGCGGCTCCGGAAATGGACGAGGCTACTCCGATGTCTCTCCCTCCGAGGGAGAGCACTGGTGCTTAACCAACTAGTCCTGTCCACGCTCTGGTACCGGCTCAACACCCTGGTCCCGGCCCTGGGTTTCCTGTCCAACCTCCAGACATCAATTCTAGAATTCTTTTGGTCAGGAATGCACTGGGCCCCTGTCGGGGTCCTTCATCTACCCCTGAAGGAAGGAGGGCAGGGCCTGAAGTGTCTGCACACTTAGGTCCGTGTCTTCCGCCTCCAGGCCCTGCCCTCCTTCCTTCAGGGGTAGATGAAGGACCCCAACAGCAGAGGCTCCTTTATAGTGCAGGTAGTTAGACGTGGAGCATACTGGCGCATGCCTTCCTGCGCCGCTTCCAAGGGCTCCAATACGACCGGCAGCTCTTTTATCTCTGTCCGAGAGGTTTTCCGCGAGACCTCTCCGGACTGCTGGTCTTCTACCAGGACCTCCTCCGGACCTGGAAACTGTTTTCAACGACCAGGTCCGTAGCGGCCACCATGGGAGCAGATCTCCTCGTGGAGCCCCTGCTACACAACCCCCAGCTCTGTGTGCAAGTGGCGGAGTCCCGCTCGGTGCGCCAGAGTTTGGTCCTGGTGGAAGTCACGAGAGTCAGAGACCTCCTGGACTACGATTGGGGAGACTGGCTGGATCCCCTGATGCTCACTCGGCGCATGGGGCTCTCCAGACCTCATACCCCCTCGCGCATACTTTAGGAGGTGAAGGCCGCCTTGACGCCTGCTGCTCGGGCTTATCTCAACCAAGCCCTGTGCGAGGGCGCACCCCACCCACCCTCTACCCCAGGCCTGCTGGACCTTTCCATTGGCCCCTTCCCCATAGATCCCAACAAACCCCTCACCCTTTCACTGCAAGCCGGCTGCATGAACTGCAGCCGGTCAGCTTTCAAATCGCGCCACGGAAATATTTATACACACTCATGCTTCACACCCTTCACGACCACACCCTGGTGTCCCGCCCCGATACAAAGTGGCGGGACCTCCTGCCACCTTTGGAGGGTGAGCAACCTCGGTGGGCCAGCCTGTATTCCACCTTGGTCCCGAGGCCCATCGGGGACATTAGTTGGCAGCTTCTTCACGGAGCTGTAAGCATGGGCGTGTTTTTGACACGGTTTACCCCCATCCCGGATACTTGCCCTTTTTGCAATGTGAGGGAAACCCTGGCGCACGTATATTTAGAGTGTGCCAGATTGCAGCCCCTTTTCCGGCTCCTCACGAATATTTTATTACGCTTTTGGCTACACTTTTGCCCTCACCTTTTTATCTATACACTCCCCATCCGTGGCCCCACAAAATCGCGAGATTTCCTGGTTAACCTCCTCCTAGCCCTAGCTAAAACAGCCATTTATAAAACCAGAGAGGGGAGGTTGGCTCATGAAGCGTCCTGCGATTGTAGGGCCATTTTACGATCCTCAGTACATTTACGTATCTGGGCGGAGTTCCTCTGGGTGGCATCCACCAACTCCCTTGATGCCTTCGAGGAGCGGTGGGCGCTGTCCGAGGTTCTCTGCTCAGTGACCCCATCGGGTTCCCTCCCCCTGACTCTTTGATTGAGGGGAAGAGCAAGAGACCCCAGCCCCAGCTGTTGCCGCTGTGGATACCATCATCACTGTCACCTAGGAGGGGTCCTATAACACGTGGGTGTATACCTCCCCCACCCCCAAACCGCCCACCCCGCAACCGTGCCAATCTTGTCGGGCACTCTCAGGAGAGGAATAATTGGTGACACTGGGCGTGGCACTAGGTAACTCGAGGGGGTGGAAGACCACGAGTGTGGAGGAAGCCCCCCCGCTCTAGGCCACCAGGTAACTCAGGAGGGTGGAAGACCACGAGTGTCGAGGAAGCCCCCCCGCTCTGGGCCCAGGCTAGCCTGAACACTTCTCCCTCCTGAAGGCTGCTGTGTTATACCTTCTGTTTGTTTTGTTTTGTTGCATAGTTTTGCTTTATTCTCTTTGGTAATTCTTTGTGTTACACAAATAAAATTCTTTTCTGCTTCAAAAAAAAAAAATCTCCACAGGGCAGGAAAGAAATGTGAGTGTGGGGAAGAGTTCTTTCAAGAAGGTCTGTGGCAGCTGCCAGTTATTGGAAAGAAGAGAGGAAAGTGGATTAAAAAGTAGTATTAATTAGTAGTAATTAAAAAGCCATTTTGTAGGTCAGTGTATGTATTTGTGCATACATATCTCTATATTTGCATATCATTATTAGCTATTTGTATTACAGTAGCATACCTACATGCCCCAACTGAGATCAGGGCCCAACTGGGACTTACATATAGGAAGAGACAGCTGTTGCCCTAAAGAACTTGCGAACTAATAGACAAGTGAAGCATGGGAGAGGAAACAAGGTTCAGAGAGGAGAAGTGACTCTCCCAAGGTAGAGTGGCTGAGCTGGGAATAGTACACAGCTCTCTTGACTCCAGCCCCCTACTCCATTAACCCATGCTGCCTCTTTATATGTTATGCGTAAAAGTGGTGCTATGAGCCGTGTTCCCTCCAATTTTTCCCACACATGTGCACAATGAATTTTGTTATCACATCCATATTGGTGCACATAAAAAAATCATGTGGTGGGGGTGGGACTGAAGGGTTCGGAGTGTGGGAGGGGGCTCAGGGCTGGGATTGAGGAGTGGGGGGCTCTGGCTGGGGGTGAGGGCTCTGGGGTGTGGCCATTGATGAGGGCTTTTGGAGTATAGGTTGCCCCAGGGCTACCATGGGAAGGCGCCTCTTCCTTCCAGCTCTCTCTCCCTGCAGCAGCAGCAGCAGCAGCACCTGGGCTGGGGGAAGAGGTGCCTCTCTCCACTATGGCAGCTCTGGGGCCACAGGATGGGTGCTTCTCCCCCAGCCACGGCAGGTTCGGGCCAGAGCTGGGTTGGGGCCAGGGGAGGAGTATCTCTCCTCCAGCCATGGCAGAACCAGGGCTGGACTGGGGTGGGGTGGGGTGGGGCTGGGAGAGGGGCACCTCTTCTCCAGCTGCAGCAGGTCTGGGGCTGGGCTGGGTTGGGGCCAGGGGAGGGGTGCCTCTCCTCTAACCATGGCAGGTCCAGGGCTGGGCTGGGTTGGGTTGGGGCCTGGGAGAGGCACATCTCTCTGCTGCGGCAGGTCCAGGGCTGGGGGAGAGGCATCTCTCCCCGCTGCAGCCCTGAGCACCTGTACAGCACTTCATAGGCTGCTTCGTTTCCACATGGACATGCAACTTAGAGGGAACTTAGACTGTGAGTACTACATAGTAAATAACAAAGCACAGACAATACTGTTACATGCTGACCATCCCTATTGTATTTCTTACTGTATTTTACTTATAATTGATTCCAGAAATCACACAAGCAATATCCTTCTGCAGTGAGGTGGCTGCCCCACTCCTGAAGAACAGGGGTTAGAAGTAGCCCTGGAGAGGGCTGCGGCTGTGAAAGGCTAGGCTGATTGGGGAAGCAATCAGGCCACAGCTGGCCCTATAAAAGGCGTGTGAGTCAGGAGCTGAGTGAGTCTCTCTAGCTCTGCAGAGAGAAGGACCTGGATGCCTTGGAGAGAAGGGTACCTGAGGCAGAGCAGTCTGGGGAAAGGCAAGAGGGGCTGGGGAGCTCCAACCTGATAAAACTCCAGGCTGCAGGCCTTGTTAAAGGCCCAAAAAAGTACTGGGCTGCAGAGGGGCAGCCTGGGGATAGGCAAAGGTAGCAGGTCCTAACCCCTTGCCAATGATGAGTGGCCATTACAGACTGCAGTCTGCCCCAGTGAGCGGGGGCTAGATGATGACTGGCAGTAGCCACTGAGGCAAGGTGGGTTTAGAGGGTTGGGGTTCCCCTAGGAGGGGTGACCCAGAGTGTGGGGCTACTGTTAGGGCAGAACCCAAGATAAGGGGCACTGGGATGGCAAGTGAGACACCGGCCAGGAGGAGGTGCTCTGTATACTGGAGAGCTAATTCCCAAGATGACCAGCAGGAGGTGCTGTGCCAGTGAGTCATTGACTTTGCTACACCTTCATAGAGCAGAAAAAGAAGAAATGAGAGTATTTTGGTTCATATATACCAGACACATTGAACGTGGCTTCAATTCTCATTTGAAAAATTGTTAGTATATAGGCCTGTGTCTTAGCCTCTGATAGAAAGGTTTATATCCTTACTAAATCTGTGAACAAAGACACTGTGTGTTGCTTTTGCCTAACCAGATGGGGTTCATAGCACAATGAGAAGAGATAAGGAAGAGAGTTACTGTTGCTGAGTATGGAGGGAGTTTAATATACGTACACACACTTGAAGACTGCCTCGACTCCTATCTCAAGGCAAGATCAAGCCACCAGTTGGGAGGGGCAAAGAGGGATAGGGGAGGCATAAGAAACACTAAAAACCAAAGAACAGGTGACCATGGCTGGTACATAACCTCACTCCTTACCCTTCCCATGTGGTACAAAAAAGGTGGTACTGAAGCCCCCAGACTCACAACCCTCCAAAATGGAACATGACCATAAATTGCAAGGGGTGGGACCAGGGGTGTTCACTACAGGTATAATTTTGCCTACTAAGAAAGGGGGGGGGGGGAGACAGGTAAAGCTGTGCAGTGTACAGAGCTATGGATATGCTTGCTTGATTAACCCCAGTAAACATTGCATTACTTGCACTTTGGACTATGGTATTCTGCTTTCCGTCTGTGATAAGAATCAAGGGAAGGGTGAGGGTTAATCCATAAATTTTTGGTGCTGTGACTTGGATGGATCATGCTGGACAGGTGAGTAGCAGCCAGGTAAGTCCCCCTCGACAACTGTCCCCGCAGCTGCTTGTCAGAGGTATGGCAAGCTGTCATGATGGTAGTTGTGGGTTCTTGCAAGCCACACAAGGGACTTTTAAAATAAATGGATACGGAAGAATCAGGGCCCATACCAGGTACTGGGCTCAACATACAGTGAGACTGAAAAGGAGATGGGAGAGGTTTTTGGGGACCACCAGGGAAAGGAAAATGGGGAAAAAGGTTACAAGTTCTGTGCACTGGGATGATGTACTTGGTAAAATGAGAAGCTGATCTCCTCTAACATATTAAGGTCTTGGAAGGGATAGTGGACCAACAATGGATTTTAACAGAAAAATCTGTACTCACAGTGGAGGTAGCAGATTTAAAGATACGGGATGCCACATAATTGGTGAATCCTGTGAGGCAATTCAGCGGGAGAGGGATGAACTGGTGGGGAGGATGGCTGATTTAGAGGATGAGCTGTATCAGTGTAAGCATGGGAGTAATGGAATGGAGGGGTCCCAAATCGTCTGCCCCACCAATGCAGTAAAGGAGGTACTCCCTCCCCTCTCCCCTGAAAACACACTGTACTCACAACTGCCAGTGGACGTAATAAGCCGGTGGTCCACAGTCAGAGCCCCTGAGAGAGAGGCTGCTGCACAGGAGCTCTGAGAGGTGGGCATAGTAGCCCCTGAGGATAGCTGAGGGGAGAAGCAGGCTCCACAAGAAGTAGTACATGCAGAAATTCATCCCTTGTTTCTAAAGGATTGGGATGCATTGCTAAATCAGCTGGGAAAGGTAGTCTAGGATGATTGGGATCTGTTTGTGCTGTGGAAGTGGGCAGAAAGATGGAGTGTTTAACTTGTGAGGACCAGGTGGCCATATGGCACAGTCTGTTGGAACCGGACACACTGGACATTGATGTGGCAGGGCTGGGAAATACATTTCTGATCCTGAGACAGGTGGCAAAACAGTTGTTCAGGGTGTACTCGTGTACTGCAGGGATGAATAAAATGAGGAGAATTGCTGGGAAAACAGGGCGGGATATACTTAATGGCTTACAGGCATGGGCAGGGTGCTGGGTGGATCCTCTGACTGACCTATGGGTTCATGACATTTAGGAACAAACTACTTCTCAAAATTGTGTGAATGTTGAAACTCACTATAACACACAGAAAAGCTATGCAGTGCATGGACAATGGTGGCATGTGCTTACATGACTATTCAAAAATGAAATGTGACACTTCTGGTGTTGTGAGGTGCATTTTCCATAAAGGTTAGTGCTGGAAGGGACCATTAGATGTAGTTTGATCTCTTTGTCTATCAGAAGCCATTAAATTTCATCCAGATAACTCTATATTGAGCCCAATCATTTTAGTTAGACCAGAGCATTTCAGTAATCAGGGAACTAAATTGTATACCACAGGCACAGAATAGGAGAGACTGACATGTCACCAATGCCTGAGGACCCTGAAATGGTATGGAAATGATTAGATGAAATACACCCAGGTGATCCTAGCAGGAGATCCATGCCCCATGCTGCAGAAGAAGGGGGGAAATCCCTAAGGTTCCCGCTAGTTTGTCCTGGAGAAAAACTGCCAGATTTGAGGTCAGGAAATCAGTTAAATGCTGAGCACGTAGTCATTTAAGAATGAAGATTGTCTGTGCCACCTTACAGCACAGGTCCACCCTGTCCCATGTCCTGTCTCCAGCTGTGGCCAATCCCTGATGGTTGAGATGCAGACAAACAAAACTCCAAACCAAAACAGAATACATCTGGCCAATGGTGCAACTGGAGGGAAAATAATCCTCCTGGTCCCTGCACATGACCAACTGAAGCCTTGAAGCATGAGATTTGATTATAGTCATAGTCTAGTTGAAAATGAATTAATTCTGGGAGGTTCTATGGTCTATGTTTGTAGGAGGTCAGACTTGATAATTAAAGTCTATGAATCTATCAAAGATGTCTTTTTTAAAGATTCAAAGCAATGGTGAGTCCAGCACCTTGCTGGTAAGAGGTCCCAATGTTCAATTACCTTCACTGGTAGGAAATGCCTCTTATATCAAAGTTTAATTTGTATAATTTTAACCTGCAGTACTGGATCTTGTGCCTTTGTCAGCAAGACTGAACACCCACCATTCACTATAAGATATCTTTTCCCTGTTTAAGTACCTATACACAGAGCTTGTGTGGGGTGGACACACCATCACAGTACCATATTAATTCCCTATAAATTCTTTAATCAGAATATCATCTTGTACTAGGTCATGTGCCTTGGAGAAATCTAAGTGTGCCATATCAACACATTTACCATTATCAATTACTTCTATTCAAGTAGAAAAAAGAAGATGAAGTGGACAACAGATTTGTTTGACAAATCCTATCTTTCACAAAACCCTGATGTCTTTAATTATATTTTTAACATGTAAGTCTTTGTTGATAAAGTTGCAAATTAACAGTTTTATTATTTTGCCCAGGATAAACTACAGACTAACCCATCTACAGTTCTGGAGTAATTCCTTTTAAAATATTTGAATTATGTTGGCAGGCCTCCAGTCCTCTGGAATTTCCTCAGTTTTCCAAAATGGGTTGAAAATTAACAATGATTTAGAGAACTGCTCAGACAGTTCCATTAAGACACTCAGGTATAAGTAATTCAGGACTGTTGATTTGAAAATGTTTAATTTTAGCAGATGATGTGTCACATCCTCCTTATTACACCTGATAAACTTTCTGTCTGTCCAAAACATCACATGGAATGGATATATCATCTTGCTTCATTCCAAATACCAAACAGAAATATCTATTGACCATTTCTACCTTTTCTATATTACTACAGTTTTAACATCTGCATTTAATAATGGACCCATACCTGACCTAGGTTGATTTTTGGAGCCTCATCTGTTCAACAATGCCTTTTTTATCGTCTATAAACCTTTTGGCCACTGGTAGATCATGGATTTCTTTAGCTTCCCTTATCAGTCTCCTATATTTTTAACATGTAACCTCTGCCCCTGCTATGACCTTTCCATTTTGGTTGGGTGAGTCATCTTCTACTTTTGTCAAAATCAATTTAATCTCTCTATTCCATCTTCTACATGTCTGTTGTATTTCTTCCTTCCTCCCCTTGTCTAGCTTGCCCATTTATAATGTGAGCTCTTTGGGGCAGGCATTGTCTCTCACTAGATAAGTGTACAGTCCCTGAGCAAAATAGGGGCCCACTTTTGGCTGGGTCTGTATGCACTACAATAATCCTCCTACTATTACTGCCCCTTGTATGGCATTTCCATTTTGGTTGTCAGTTTCCTAATAAGATGGGGTGCATCACTAATAGTAAACAGCAGAGGCCCATAACACATTTAGGCTACATCAACACTATGATCCAAGGAGATGATTTCCATCTCACGTATGTGTACGTGGGCTAGCTCTCATAAATCATAATGTAGCTGCTGTGGCACAGCTTAACCAGGCCAAGTACTTACTCACGTGGTTCAGGTGGATTTGTACTTGGCATGGCTGAGCCATGCCTCTGCTGTCACTGTCTATACTATAGAAACTATACTGCTATTTCTACTCATGCTAGCCCTATGAGAGCTAGCATGGAGTATGTGTACACAAGCAGGGGAATCATACCACTAGCTTGTAGTGTAGACATAACTTTATACGGCACAGTGCCCTGTGTCTTCCATCTGATACCTATACTCTCATTTACTGAGGAAACCTGAAAACTGTACTGACATCCCAAATTGGGAAAAGATCAAATATCTCACTGATCCTGAATCAACATATATATGGGTATGACCTCATTTCAAAATTACTCTTTTTAAAAAAATAGTTATCAAAGTATTTCCCCACCCTTTAAATAGTAAAGCTTCTTTCCCTTCCTTTCCCTTCCTTCCCACCCACCAACCCCATTTTTGTTACAGATCATGGTGGAAAGCAACAACTGAAATCTATATAAATTGTCTGTGAAAACCTACAGGGTCCTGCCAGTGCCTGCCTACATTCTGTCTGCTCCCACTAGATGGGGATGAATGCTATGAATACATAAAAAGCCGGTCACTCATCTACTGTCTGTGGAATACATAAACTGATTGTCCATAATTGGGCACTGGATGCTGCTGCTCCACAGAACTGTAACAGCAAACTCATTAAACTCATTAGATAACCCATAAAGACAAAAGTTCAGAATAGATTGTTGCAGGTGTTTTTTCTTGTCTTTAATTATTTCTAATCATGCACCAACAGATGTCACACTGCAGGTTTTCAATAACTGCAGTTTGTCTGCATGCAAAGAAGATCACTTGTCAGTCATCCTTTTATTTCCCAGTCACTGGAGATATGCCACCTTTGAAACAGTAGTTCCTGCTACCTGTTATTGACCTATTCCTTAATGGACATAGAAAAAACAACTACTCATTGGTTTAGAAATGTGCCATCATTCATGGTTACTTTCAAAGCCCGATAACTTTGTTTTAAGAACTTTTATTCTGCCATATGTGAAGGTAGCTACTAATTAGACTATAAATAGACTATATACTGGCTGTCTGATTGAAAGTATAGGGATACACTTACAATATGTTGTTTGGTGAATTACTGATAACACTGCTATTTCTGTCAATTGGAGTTACAGGCACATACAAATATCTGATCATTGGGTTTGGCTCAGTCAGTCTTGTCTACCTTTTTATTATTATATTGGGACTTCACTAATATACAGTGCATTTACATCAACATTCCTAATTTTTTTTCAGTGCTTTTCATGCAAAAAACTTTTCAAAAATGAAATCAAGGAATTGTTTGTTAGCTCAAATTAGGCCTTGGTCAGAGACTTTAAGCTGTAAACCCATATTTCAGATATCAGAGAAAAAAGAAGTATTCTCAGCCATGCTAAATGTAAGGGGACTGTTGCCCCCTTACTAACATTCAGTGGGGTGTTTTGGTTGGCTAGCTCCCAGTACTAAAGAGGGGGAAGGGTTGATGGGGAATCAGGACCCTGAGACTGACAGCCCCCAGGGACAATGGGGAAAGGCCAATGCTCAAGATCAGCCTGAACGACAGGGTGGGCAGGCTAATCAGGGAGGAAGGAGGCCAGGGGGGTCCCGTCCTCTGTGTGAGCTGGATTTGTCTGGGTCAGACAGATGGAGTGGGGCCGAGCTAAGGAGAAAGCAGGGGCCCAAGCTGAGCTGTGCCTGATCCAGTGAGAGCAGACCCTGTCCTGGGAGCAGAGCTGCAGCCCCAAAGCCAGAGGCACAGCCCAGAGATAGTAGACTCGCCCTGGGAGCAGAGCTGCAGCAACCAGAGCCAGAGGGGCTAGAAAAGCAGCCCACAAAGGAGGTCAGTGCTGGGAACAGAGTCACAGAAGCAGCCTGTAGAGCAGACCTGTCCTGGGAGCAGAGCTGCAGCAACCAGAGCCAGAAGGGCCCAAGAAGCAGCCCAGGGAGCTGGAGGCAGAGCAGCAGCAGCAGTGCAGCGACAGATTGGTGGAGCTGGGGCTGGAGCAGTCTGGAGCTGGGTGCGGTGAGCAGCTGGGTAGATCGAGGGGGACCCTGGGCAGCGAGCCCAGCACAGGGAGACGCCTCAGCCAAGAGGCTCTGCAGGCCAGGCTTGGATCGTGACCCTCACAGGGCGGTGGCGATGCTGGGAAGAAGGGTCCTACCACTTAGAGCCTGAGAGCATGTGGCCACCACCAGAGCAAGTGTCCAACCCACAGCATCCCTACAGCACAGCCAGGGCCTGAGAAGAAGGCCTGGGACTTACAAGGAACAGACTGTGAACTGCCCTGACATTCCAGAGACACTGTTTGTGATGTTCCCTGCCACAGAGCGGGTTGATGTGTTTCCTTTAACCTTTCCCATTTTTCCTTATTCTTTTTAAATTTAATTGTTGATTAAATTACATACAAGTTAAAGCAAATGCAAGTTATGGTCAGCGGGTCAGAGAAGTGCCCAGTGCAGAGAGAGTACCCTGGAGTGGGAACACCCTACCCCCTGTCCTAGGTGACCACAGCAGGGTTGGGGGTCGAGCGCCCCAGAAATCCTGGGCCCAGCCTTGTTGAGGTTATGAGGACTCTACCAGACAGGAGAGTGGAAGGGGAGTCCTCCAGGGCAGGGAGGCCACTGGGTAAAGGAAGTGGGAGCGAGGACTCAGATCCTTTCGCTAGCCCACTGCACAGGGGTAGTGCAGAAGCCAGGAAAGTTCCCCACAAGAGCGGGACTATTCCCCTGCTTACATAAAGAAAAAGATAAGGTCAAATATACAGAATGCCCCGTAGTACTCTTTCTTGATGTTCATGCTGCAGCCCAAAAGAAGAGAATATTAACTCCACAATGGAAAATTGTTCATCAATTGTGTATCAAGTTTAGTGTATCTATGAGCACAAAGAAATTAAACTCTGGCTGAGAACAATGAAGAAACCCCTCTGTGCATTGTCTTGTCCCAACCCAAAAGATGCCTCTCTGCAGGTAATAGTAATACCCACAAATCCATAGCACATGTTAGGGGGCTTATTCCTTCAGCCACTTACTTCCCTGGTCCTTCTTGCATGAACAGAGAGCAACAATACCCAAAGTCCAAAGGTGCAAACAAGTCAATGTTTATTGGGGTGAAATTCCAGCAAGCATGATTCCAGTTTCCTTCCTTAGTGTCCCCCTTCCCAGCTCTGACACCACAGAGCCTTATACCTGTATCCCTGTTCCCATTCCTGCCCTTAGCCAAACACTATGCCAATATCCCCACCCCCATTCCCTGTTCCCATTTCCCCCTTTAGCAAAACATGATTCCAATTCCTCCCCCACTTCCTGACTGACTGCAGACTATATAGTAAAACTTGAGTTCTGCTTAGCTATACCTTAACCAATCATTTTCCTGAAATTTAACTAACTAATCCTAACATGATGTAACATGATTATGTAACCAATTATATCCCACCATAGTTTACACCCAGCAAAATTAATTATACAGCAGACAAAAACAATCACAGAACCAGATAGAGATTATGCAGACAAACAATGGGGAAATGGGGACTACAGTGATAGAACAATCACAGAAATGAGGATATCACATCCCAGCTATTGATAAGTGAGTTCTTGCCAGACAGGATCTATCAAACTAAGTTTCCTTTTACATTTTCTAGGCACTTCCCTTTCTCTGGAGGTGATAGGCACTATCAGGACAGGATTGTATTCCTAACAGCCCAATAGCACCTTCTTTCAATGTGACTAGTTTGGAATGTGAGGATGTCACTGGTTGCTTCCCAGCTTACTTAGCCTAAGCACAGGGCCTCAGACTGTCACAGTAAGAGAAGGCCATTACACCTGCAGACAGTGATTTTGATTCTTTCTTTTATACCTCTATAACTAGCGAAGTGATAAGAATATACCTACATTCTTAGAATATAGGCCTTTACAGACAGGCCTGAATATCTATATCCTAACAGCACATTCAAGATAGAGTCCTGCAAGAACTCCTCTCAGAATAAGAGCAGCACTTAAATGCACAGCAGGTAGTAAAAAGGGAGAAATTTGGAAGTGAAGGAAACATTTGATTCAGACAAAATAAGCAGTAGTAGAAATTATCTTTGAGAAGCTGGTTAGAGGAATGGGAAATTGACTGTAAAAATATCCTTTACCACTTTTAGAGGGACAAAGGATAATGATCCAGTTGAGTTTGCTAGCGAATGTAATGATTTCTTAAATTTATATCTCCTAAGTGATGGAGTCATACTTGCTATTTTAAATAGCATTGTATCTGGAACAGCATGTGATTGGTAAGAAATTGTTTGAAGTTCACCTAAAGCTTGGTAGAGTTGGAGCATAAAACAGTTATGCATTTTTATCAGCATCTGTAAGGTAGTCTTGTGAGAATTAGCAATATCAGTGAGTTAATTTGAAAACTTACATCACCCAGAGCTGGAGTGACATTTCCTCACAAAGGAGAAATCAAAGGGACAAATTGTGTCATTTAGGCACTCACTTGCATTGGGGGAGAGCAGAATCTTACCCTGGGCAGCTCGGACAGTGAATAAAGCTTCCCAAGGAAAACAACACATAAGATATTAAGTGCATCTCATCTACCCTACAGTCTGGCACAGCGATAGGTGGGGCCATGGACCTGAATCCTCACTATCCTCCTTAGGGCAACAATGTGCATCCCCAGAAGCATTGAGGAAGCAACATGGTCCCTGTAAGCAATGTTCTCCTTTTCAATAGTAGCAGCTGAAGTACAGAAAGAGCTGTCTATGTGGCTGTCCCACAACATGACCTAAATAGGAGCGGCAGAATAGCTTTATAAGCTACCAGAAAGAGCAACAGACCTTCTGAATGTGAACTGTCTTCCAATTTGAAAAGGATATAATGATAACCAAAGAGAGGTCACATGATGGCAGACACAGCAGTGAGTAGCTCGTAGCAGCTGATCTCATTTTGGGGTTGTTTTTTTTTTCCCTATTTTTATTCCTCACTTATTGCAAGAAGAATTAAAAATGACAAGCATTGAAGGATTTAAACTTAAAAAAGGGCTGGCGACTTTACTCTGGTTCATCCATCAACGTAGATTTAGGCAACTCATCTATTAAACTCACCACAAACACCTCCCCCTTCTAAATATGCAACTATTGGTTCTTAATAAATAATGTATGTGGTATACACAAAAACATGAACAGTGACAAGAGGTCATGGATGTGAGCCCTTACATTGGGGTTAAGTGAGCTCTGAACGTAATGGGGTGGCTTGCCCATGGGCTAGAGGAGCTGGTGCTAATCCACCACGATTACAGGATGAGTCAGACCTGAGAAGAATCAGGTGATTCCCCTATAAAGAGCAGTTGGAAGCTTGGGGGTGGGAAGGGAGATTCTATGCTTAGGGAGAATAGAGAGTGCCAGGAGGGGCAGGCTCCTGCAGAGTCTTAGGGTTTGGGACTAAGATTCCACTCAAGGAGGGCTGGGAGTAGCTTGCTAATGCAGGAGAAACCCTGAGCAGACAAGGTGAAGAGTGCAAAATCTCACAAAAGAGGGGGGTCTCAGAGTAGGAAGAGAAACATTTGTTTGTGGGACTTTGAGTTTTATTATGAGTTATTGACTATGAATAAAGTCAGACCTCAAGGAGGGGTATCTTAACCTCAGAAAGTGTGTGGGGTCTCTGTTGATGTAAGCGGAGTCAGGATGAGCTCTACCCTGACATCTGGTGGTGAGTCATGGTGGGTTGTGGAAAAGAACTTCAGGGGAGATCTCATTTGCATAGGCACCCCCCCCACCTAGATGGTCACTTTGGCTGCTGTAGGAGCCCCAGTTTCTCTGTTATTGGGGCAGGAATAACCTGTTATTATCCTGATTATGTGAATCAAGGACAGTGGAACTGTACTTGGCCTTTTGTTATGATGGAGAGACAAACCATCAACTAAGCAGCATTCGCTAAACAAGGGTCATGGGTTCCAAAACCCAGTGAATGGAGAGAGACTGGGGACAGGTATTAATACTTGGTGGCATGGGCCCCCTGGTGAGGGTCTTATATGCTAATTGCACTTATTCCACAGTGGAGAGAGGAGGATCAGAGCTAATTTTGATTCCCTTAGGAGTCTAGTTACAGGCTGCTGAGCTGAATTCACTTTGGGCTAATGGTGCACTAGCACTGAGGCTCCCCTACTACAAGTTGAAATCACAAAAGAGCTAAACTTACTGTCAAGGTTCCTCCCCCACTCTGAACTCTAGGGTACAGATGTGGGGACCTGCATGAAAAACCTCCTAAGCTTATCTTTACCAGCTTAGGTCAAAACTTCCCCAAGGTACAAAACATTCCAACCTTTGTCCTTGGATTGGCCGCTACCACCACCAAACTAATACTGGTTACTGGGGAAGAGCTGTTTGGACGCGTCCTTCCCCCCACAATACTTCCCAAAACCTTGCACCCCACTTCCTGGACAAGGTTTGGTAAAAAGCCTCACCAATTTGCCTAGGTGACTACAGACCCAGACCCTTGGATCTTAAGAACAATGAACAATCCTCCCAACACTTGCACCCCCCCTTTCCTGGGAAATGTTGGATAAAAAGCCTCACCAATTTGTATAGGTGACCACAGACCCAAACCCTTGGATCTGAGAACAATGAAAAAGCATTCAGTTTTCTTACAAGAAGACTTTTAATAAAAATAGAAGTAAATAGAAATAAAGAAATCCCCCCTGTAAAATCAGGATGGTAGATACCTTACAGGGTAATTAGATTCAAAACATAGAGAACCCCTCTAGGCAAAACCTTAAGTTACAAAAAAGATACACAGACAGAAATAGTTATTCTATTCAGCACAGTTCTTTTCTCAGCCATTTAAAGAAATCATAATCTAACACGTACCTAGCTTGATTACTTACTAAAAGTTCTAAGACTCCATTCCTGGTCTATCCCCGGCCAAGACAGACTATAGACAGACACACAGACCCTTTGTTTCTCTCCCTCCTCCCAGCTTTTGAAAGTATCTTGTCTCCTCAATGGTCATTTTGGTCAGGTGCCAGTGAGGTTACCTTTAGCTTCTTAACCCTTTACAGGTGAGAGGAGCTTGGCCAGGGGATTTCAAAGGGGTTTACCCTTCTCTTTATATTTATGACACGCCCCCCAAATCTCAGCTAGGGTGAAACACTGGCTGGGATTTCTTCCTGGAGCTCTAGGAAAACAGAGTTAATAAGACACATGCATCTCTAAATATACTACCAAGTACATAAAGACTAACAATATTTTCTACATCTCAAGGACGATTTTAACCAGTTGATTCTGGGAAACTTTCACGGGAGAGTGCATCAGCCACTTTGTTAGAAGCTCCTGAGACGTGTTGGATGTCGAAATCAAAATCTTGGAGAGCTAAACTCCACTGAAGAAGTTTTTGCTATTTTCTTTGACTGTGTGAAGCCACTTCAGTGCAGCATGGTCGGTTTGCAGGTGGAAACGCCATCCCCAAACATATGGGTGTAGCTTTTCCAGAGCGTAGACAATGGCGTAACATTCTTTTTCAGGGACTGACCAGTTGCTTTCCCTCTCAGACAGTTTTTTGCTGAGAAACACTACAGGGTGGAATTCTTGATCAGGTCCTTTCTGCATTAAAACTGCTCCCATACCACGCTCGGACGCATCCGTGGTTACTAGGAACGGTTTGTCAAAGTCTGGGGCCCTTAGTACAGGGTCAGACATGAGTGTCGCTTTAAGCTTGTTAAAGGCCTTCTGACACTTTTCGGTCCACTGAACAGCATTTGGCTGTTTCTTTTTGGTTAGGTCTGTCAGTGGGGCAGCGATTTGGCTGTAGTGCGGTACAAATCGTCTGTAATAACCGGCCAAGCCTAAGAAGGATTGAACCTGTTTCTTTGACTTTGGGACAGGACACTTTTGGATGGCATCAATTTGGCCTGTAAGGGGTTGATAGTTCCTTGACCCACCTGGTGTCCAAGGTAAGTCACTCTGTTTAGGCCTATTTGACACTTCTTAGCCTTAACAGTTAGTCCTGCCTCCCTTATGCGCTCAAGGACTTTTTGTAGATGTTCCAGGTTGTCTGCCCAGGAATCCGAAAATATGGCCACATGGTCAAGGTAGGTGACTGCATATTCTCCTAATCCCGCTAGGAGACCATCTACAAGTCTTTGGAAGGTGGCGGGTGCATTTCGCAGCCCGAAAGGGAGCACATTAAATTCATACAGCCCGAGATGTGTGGTGAAGGCTGACCTTTCCTTGGCAGATTCATCTAGCGGTACCTGCCAGTACCCCTTGGTTAAGTCCAAGGTAGAGATGAACTGAGCCCGTCCCAGTTTCTCTAATAGTTCATCTGTGCGTGGCATTGGATAGTTGTCTGGGCGAGTTACAGCATTTAGCTTATGGTAGTCCACGCAAAAACGTATTTCCCCATCTGGTTTGGGAACTAGAACCACTGGAGATGCCCATGCACTTTCAGAGGGGCGGATTACACCCATCTGTAACATATCCTGGATCTCCCGTTCTATAGCAGTTTTAGCTTGAGGAGACACCCGGTAAGGTTGGACCCTAATTGGGTGAGCATTACCTGTGTCAATGGAGTGGTATGCCCGTTCAGTCAGTCCTGGGGTGGCTGAGAACGTTGGCGTGTAGCTAGTGCACATCTCCTTGATCTGCTGTCGCTGCATACGCCCAAGGGTCATAGAGAGGTTCACCTCTTCCACACCACCAGCACATTTCCCTTCGTAGTAGACACCTTCAGGCCACTCAGCGTCGTCTCCTCCCTGGGCTGTAAACTGACAAACCTTTAATTCTCTGGAATAAAAGGGCTTTAGAGAATTAATATGGTACACCCTAGGCTTTCGGTTGGAGGTGGGGAATGCTATGAGACAATTAACAGCTCCCAGGCGCTCCTGGACCGTGAATGGCCCTTCCCACGATGCTTCCATTTTATGGGCCTGGAGCGCCTTTAAGACCATGACCTGGTCCCCTACTTTGAAGGAACGCTCTCTGGCATGTTTATCATACCAGGCTTTTTGCTCTTTTTGAGCATCGTGTAAGTTTTCTTTAGCAAGGGCTTAAGAGGTTCGGAGGGTGTTTTGTAGGTTGGTTACAAAGTCCAGAATGTTAGTTCCTGGAGAAGGTGTAAATCCCTCCCATTGCTGCTTCACCAACTGCAATGGCCCCTTAACCTCACGGCCATATACAAGTTCAAATGGGGAAAACCCTAAACTGGGGTGTGGTACAGTTCTGTAGGCAAAGAGCAACTGCTGCAACACGAGGTCCCAATCATTGGAGTGCTCATTTACGAATTCACGTATCATGGCCCCCAAAGTTCTATTAAACTTCTCCACCATGCCATTTGTTTGATGGTGGTAAGGAGTGGCAACCAAGTGATTTACCCCATGAGCTTCCCAAAGGTTTTCCATAGTTCCTGCCAGGAAATTAGTCCTTGCATCTGTGAGGATGTCGGAGGGCCAACCTACCCTGGCAAAAATGTCTGCTAGTGCCTGGCACACACATTTAGCCCTGGTGTTGCTTAGAGCTACTGCTTCCGGCCATTGGGTGGCAAAATCCATGGAAGTCAGTATGTACTGCTTTCCTCTGGGTGTCTTTTTCGGAAAAGGACCCAGAATATCCACAGCTACTCGCTGAAATGGAACTTCAATGATGGGGAGTGGCTGGAGAGGGGCTTTGACCTGGTCCTGGGGTTTTCCCACTCTTTGGCACACCTCACAAGACTGGACATAGGTAGAAACATCCTTGCCCATTCCCTCCCAGTGGAATGACCCCCCCAAACGGTCTTTGGTCCTGTTTACCCCAGCATGGCCACTAGGGTAATCATGGGCTAAGCTCAAGAGCTTGGCCCGGTATTTACTTGGAACTACCAACTGTCTCTGAGGATGCCAGTCTTCCTGGTGTCCCCCAGAAAGAGTTTCCTTGTATAGAAGTCCTCTTTCTACAACAAACCTGGATCGACTAGAAGAGCTGAGAGGCGGTGGGTTGCTCCGTGCTGCCGTCCAAGCTCTCTGGAGGCTTTCATCTGCTTCCTGTTCGGTCTGGAACTGTTCCCTTGATGTTGGAGACATCAGTTCCTCATGGGATTGTAGACCTAGGCTTGGTCCCTCTGGAAGCGATATAGGGGATTGAGCTGTTTCTGTTGACTGTGAACCGCTCTCCGCTGGTGCACTATGTTGGGATTCAGGCTCCGGCTCAGCCTCTTGTGTAGGGTTATCGGCTGCTGCCAGTTCAGGTTCGGTGGGGCCCTCTGGTGTTGAGGTTGCAAGTACTGGACTCAGTGCTGACACTGGGTCTGGTGTTGGTTGTTCGGCTGGTTCCGGTTTTGGGACTGGTTCCGTCTGGGTCTCTGGGACTGGATCCACTACTGCTGTTGCAGACATTGGCCTGGGGTCCGGGTCCATCACCTCTGACCGGGTCCTGATAGAAGTTTCCGGAACAGAGCTAGGCCTCACGGCTTGTTTAGCCTGGCTGCAGGTGACCGTTCCCACTCTCTTGGCCTGCTTCACATGATTGGCCAAGTCTTCCCCCAACAGCATGGGGATGGGATAATCATCATAGACTGCAAATGTCCACGTTCCTGACCAGCCCTTGTACTGGACTGGCAACTTGGCTGTAGGCAAATTGAAAGAGTTGGACTTGAAGGGTTGAATCGTCACTTGGATCTCTGGGTTGATTAAATTGGGGTCCACTAAGGAAGCATGGATAGCTGACACTTGTGCTCCGGTGTCCCTCCACGCAGTGACCTTCTTCCCGCCCACACTCACAGTTTCCCTCCGCTCCAAGGGTATCTGGGAGATATCTGGGCCTGTGGACCTCTGGTGTGATTCCGGTGCAATGAACTTTAATCTGTTGGGGTTCTTGGGGCAGTTGGCCTTTACATGCCCCCGCTCATTACATTTAAAACATCGTCCAGCTGATGGGTCACTGGGGCGAGGTGGGTAGCTGGAGAATGGGGTGGTGGGATGATAAGGGGTCTGGAGGGCTCTTTGGGAGGTAGGTGGGGCCTTGGGCGGCCCCCGGTAATAGGGTGTGGTCTGGGATTGTCCCTTCTGGTCTCCTCTCCAACTGTGACCAGTTTTCTTCTTCTCTGCCACCTCCACCCATCTGGCTCCAATCTCTCCTGCCTTGATTACAGTTTTGGGCTTCCCATCTAGGATGTAGCTTTCTATTTCCTCAGGAACACCCTCTAAGAATTGTTCCATTTGCATTAGGAAGGGCAAATTTACTGGAGATTCAACACTTGCTCGTGATATCCAGGCATCCCAATGTTTCACAATGTGGTAGGCATGTCGGGTAAATGACACGTCTGGTTTCCACCTTAGGGCTCTGAACCTCAAACGAGACTGCTCGGGTGTTATCCCCATTCTGACTCTCACCTTGGATTTAAACAGTTCATACTTGTTCATGTGTTCTTTAGGCATTTCAGCTGCCACCTCAGCTAAGGGTCCACTGAGCTGCGGCCTCAGCTCTACCATGTATTGGTCAGTAGAGATGTTGTACCCAAGGCAGGCCCTTTCGAAGTTTTCTAGGAAGGCCTCAGTATCATCGCCTGCCTTGTAGGTGGGGAACTTTCTGGGATGGGAAGTGGTACTTGGAGAAGGATTACTAGGGTTTGTTGGGATATTCTGCTGAGCCTTTATCTTCTCCATCTCCTCCACATACTTCCTCTCTTTTTCCTTCTCCTCCAGTTCTTTGTCCCTTGCTTCCATAGCTCTCCTGTGAGCAACCTCTTGGTGTTGTTCTGCCTCTCTCGCTGCCTCCCTTTCTTGTTCCTTCTCCTCATTCTTCAGCTGCATGAGTTCTATCTGTCTTTCATGTTCCCTTTGTCTTTCCTCAGCCTGAAATCTGGCTAATTCCAGCTTGTGTCGAGCCGTGGATTTGGTCATTCTAACCTCTTTGTTTTAACTAACTTTACACCCAAGGTTTAGAAATAAACAAAACTTGGCTGTAAAATTTTTCTGTGCTGGAATAGAATACCTATTCTCTGAGAGTGATTGTCAGCCTACAGAAAAAGACAATTCCCTTGTCTCTGCTCTGGGTCCAAATCAAAGCAAAAATCCTCCAACTACTTGGAAACCTGCTTACCAGCAGCCCAAAGGAAAAAAAAAATTCCTTTTCAAACCTGTGCTCCTTGTAAAACAAAAAAAAATCAAAATCCTAAAAAAAAAAAACCTGCCACTTTTGTCTCCAGGCAAATGGGTAGAACACCCCCCTCCCTATTTACTCTTAGGGGAAAAAAAAAACTCTGGGTTGGAAGACTGAATTTCCCTGCAGGAGTTAAGTACCCTGCCTCCAGGCAAAGAAAACCTGCAATTCACAAAGATAATCCCCTTTTGTCTCTGCTCTGGCTCCAAAGCAGAGAGAAAACAAGCTGCTTTTCTAGCAGCTCCAAAGGGAAAAAAAATCCTTTTTTAAAATCTGTATTTCTAGTTCAAAAAATCTCAACTGGATCTCAAAATGATTTCATGTAAATCCCACCACTATGCCACAATGTCAAGGTTCCTCCCCCACTCTGAACTCTAGGGTACAGATGTGGGGACCTGCATGAAAAACCTCCTAAGCTTATCTTTACCAGCTTAGGTCAAAACTTCCCCAAGGTACAAAATATTCCATCCTTTGTCCTTGGATTGGCCGCTACCACCATCAAACTAATACTGGTTACTGGGGAAGAGCTGTTTGGATGCGTCTTTCCCCCCAAAATACTTCCCAAAACCTTGCACCCCACTTCCTGGACAAGGTTTGGTAAAAAGCCTCACCAATTTGCCTAGGTGACTACAGACCCAGACCCTTGGATCTTAAGAACACTTGCATCCCCCCTTTCCTGGGAAATGTTGGATAAAAAGCCTCACCAATTTGCATAGGTGACCACAGACCCAAACCCTTGGATCTGAGAACAATGAAAAAGCATTCAGTTTTCTTACAAGAAGACTTTTAATAAAAAATAGAAGTAAATAGAAATAAAGAAATCCCCCCTGTAAAATCAGGATGGTAGATACCTTACAGGGTAATTAGATTCAAAACATAGAGAACCCCTCTAGGCAAAACCTTAAGTTACAAAAAAGATACACAGACAGAAATAGTTATTCTATTCAGCACAGTTCTTTTCTCAGCCATTTAAAGAAATCATAATCTAACACATACCTAGCTAGATTACTTACTAAAAGTTCTAAAACTCCATTCCTGGTCTATCCCCGACAAAGACAGACTACAGACAGACACACAGACCCTTTGTTTCTCTCCCTCCTCCCAGCTTTTGAAAGTATCTTGTCTCCTCATTGGTCATTTTGGTCAGGTGCCAGCGAGGTTACCTTTAGCTTCTTAACCCTTTACAGGTGAGAGGAGCTTTCCCCTGGCCAGGAGGGATTTCAAAGGGGTTTACCCTTCCCTTTATATTTATGACACTTACTAAGACCTGAAATCACTGACTGTTGTGTTAAGTAGTGGGGGAGCCTGAGGATATATTGCAGAGCAATTTGTGGGATGGCTGGCAGAGCAGCTGGTGGAGCAGAGCAGTTTGCCGGATGCCTAGAGCAGTTCATGGGGGCAGTTGGCAGAGCGGAGCCCCGTGGAGAGGTGGGGCAATCAGCTTTGGACCACGTAAGGTGCCCCTTAACCCCCCCATCTCCACCCAGGTTGGGTGGTAAAACTCTGCAGATAAACTTTTGAACTCTGGGGCTGCCCTGACCAGGGACAGAGACTTTTGGGTCTTTGGACTTTGGGTGATTTGGGGTTGCTGGACTCAAGGACCAAAGGGAAAGGACATGCCCCAGTTTGCTTGGGGTGGGTTTTTTGCTCATGGGTTGTGTTATGAATCTTGTTGGTGGTGTCTCCCCAACATAATGCCACATTGTTTCTCTCTGTTATTAAAAGGCTTTTGTTACCCTCAGACTCTGAGCTTGCGAGAGGGGAAGTATTGCCTCTTGGAGGCGCCCAGCGGGGGTGGTATATATTTGTCCCAGGTCACTGGGTGGGGCTCGAGCCGGTTTTGCATTGTGTTATTGGAATGGAACCCCTAGATACTGAACCCGGCCCTTGTTGCTGCCAACTCTGATGGGCAGAAGGGTTACATTAGGAGCCTGTTGAAGGAGAAATTATTAGCAGAGCACTGCAGAGGCATCTGTGGCCATGAGGGTCTGAATAACAGGCAGCCCTGTTACACTGAACTAGAACATCTTTTCTAAATGTCATCAGTTGAAGATGACATAATGTCTAACAAAACAGTCATCAGGAACTGGGAATATAGCCCGGTGGGTAATTGCAACTGGGGTATAATCTCTTAGCTATATTCAGACTTGATGCATAATTTGCTGTGATTTTTAACCCCAGGATGTCTATGAAAGGAGATTTCTGAAAGTTAAACACCTAAATGCCTCACTGCAGAATCTGAGATGGTAGGTGCCCCACTACTGGGTCCATGAAATCTGCTGTTTGCTCACATTTGATATGAAATGTGGTTTAATTTTATGAGCTCTTTTTAGCTTTCCTGGATGCTTCAAGAGTCAACTTGGCATGCCTTTGATGAGCATTTTATATGGGACCAATATTATCTTCCTTTGGATTTTAGCTTCAACATAAGAAAGAATATTACTTGCTTTTCATGAGTTTAACTTTGTATTTCTCTTTACCATCTCTGAGAATTATGCCAAAATTAACCAGTTTGATGGAGTGGAAAATCTGACCCTTAAATTGTTGCTGTCTTGAGTTCCATTAAGATTCCATCTCTTTTCCATTATTTAGTTTAGTTAACTTACATGATACTTCCCTGCCTACTTTGTTAATTGAATTTAATTTTAATTTTAACCTATTTAATCAATTAAACAGGTAATAGACACCTGTTTTATATGCTAGATGCGGGATCCTATCAACGCTTGGGAGAAGATGAATTGATACTGAGGAGTTCAGAAAATGCTTTTGGGCAATAAAGAGCCAGATGCTGTTATGCAGTTTTCAGCAAACTGGATGAGAAGGTTCCTGGTGTAATCATGAAATAGCAATTATAGGTGGTGATTGTCTCATTGTTCTTGGATGGAGTGGGCTCCTTATTTTCTTAATCTTTGTTGTTGAATTATTTAATTTGTTTATTCCCTGCAGATTTACTCAAACTGCAGAATGATAAGCAAATTAGATCTCTGACAATTGGTAAATTTGGGACTTAATTTAGGTGAAATCTGAGCATGTTCCAGTTCCCCAAATTGTTTTAGTGTCCTTTGCACAATGTTAGGCAAGGCTGTTGAGCCACACAGTTAAAAGGAGGAGGCAGACAAAAGAAGGAGGAAACATAGTCTTTGAATTGTCTGGTACTGTTATGGGCTGATGTTAGAGCTGGATATTTCTAAATAAGAGTTAACTAAATGAGTCTGGAGAGCAAAGATCAGGCTGTTACTAGCTTCCAGAATTTGCCCTCATACTGTCCCCTGGGAATTCAGAAGCAACTTGCTTCTGCAGCAAGTTTTGGGCTGCTGTGGCATACTTTTGGCCTTGTCTTCCCTAGGGAAACATGTGGCTACTAACATGTTATGCAATCCCAATGAAGACAAGGCAGTTGTAGTTTTAACATGTTTGCAGGTCTAGGTAAACCCAAGGCTACCTCTTCAGATTTACTTTCACCTGCTCAAAGATGAAGAAATTACAAACTGGCTTTTGTTCAGTATAGCTGACTGGAGTATGGCAATTCCACTTCCTGGAAACTTTCAAGATTTTTGAATTTGTTTTCATTCTGCATTGGAACAAAAATAAAACCTTTCAAATGTTTTCATGCAAAATGGAATGGTGTCTGTTTTTCAGACCAAAAACTAAAAAGTGTGTGTGTGTGTGTGTGTGTATGTGTGTGTTGTGTCCCCTAAACACCAGCCAATAGAGTGTGAGAAAGTCAGTCTCTCTTTCTATCTCTCTCCCCACCTTCTCAATGAAAAATTCTTAAAACAAGTACTCTTCTACAAGTGGTTTCAGCTTCAGCAAAATTTCATTTTGGTGAATGTTTCAGTCAGCTCTTGTCTTCACTAGGATTTTGCCATTTTTTGTCAAATGGATGCATCCTCTGTCTCTAAACTAATACATTACAATCAGTCTGACACTTCTGTTCATAGACACTTCTAATTAAACCTGAGCAAAATTGAGAATTTCCAGCTCATGAGATATGTTGACATTTCCACAATGTTTTTTTGTCCTGAAATAGGACGAAATGTTGACACTTACATTTTCAATGGAATGGAAATTCTGAACATTTTTTTAATTGGAAATGTCAAAACATTTCATTTCAACATGTTTGGTCAAAGTGAAACAATTTGATATTCCTGAATTAGAAATATTCTTTTCTGTCTGCTGAACCACTTTTCAACATCCAACTGTGTTTCCCAATTGCCTTATGGGAGTTATGGTTTCAGACTCCATTATTTCCTATGGGCCTTGCTTCCTGGCTGGAATACATCTCCCGTAATGCACCCATTCCTGTGATCCCCATGATGCACCACACAGAGAAGAGGCATCTCCAGGGAGCATGGGCCATATGGGAGAACTGGAGCCAGAACTACAACTCCCCTAAGACAATCAATGTGTGTTAGATAGATGTAGTATATTTACTTTTTAATGGATTCAAAACAAAACATTTTGGTTTAAAAACCAAAATATTCTGATTCTGGTCAAATTGACCTCAAGTGGGATGTTTCACTTTGATTTCCTGATAGAAAAGTTAACATTTTTGGCAAAATCTAAATTTATGGAAAACTTTGATTTTTGTAGAAACTTCATTTACATCTGGAAACCATTCTGCTGGAAAACTTCAGACCAGCTCTAGTTCTAACCAATAGGTACACAGCGACTTTCATTGACCTGATCATAGGTCATGTTAGAGTTAATTAGAATCATGGAATTAATTAGAATCATAATTAATTCTTTAGTCACTGTATTAATTGGTGTTCAAAGCAGTTTATTCCCCTGTTGTGCAAAATCTTTCTTGTAAGTGTAAAAAAATGTAGATACCAAATTAGACTCTCAGGGTAAATCTACATTGTGATAAGAGACAGAGCACCCAGGTTCAGAGCCTGGGTCGGCTGACTCAGGCTGCTTGAGTAAAAACAGCAGTGTAGACATTTGGGCTTGAGCTGGAGCTCTGGCTTTGAGACCCACTCCCTTGTGGGTTCCCAGAGCCAGGGCTCCGGCTCCAGCCCCAGCCTGAACTGTACACTCCTGTTCTTAGTCCAGAAGCCTGAGCAACATGAGCCCAAGTTAAGAGACCTCGGTGAGCCGCAGCCATACTGAGAGTCCCCAGAATGTTTATCTTCTCTTGTCAAGTCTCAGTTGGGCCGTTTGCCTCTAACAGAATCTGTATTCCATGCAGGGGTTGACTGAGACACTTGATAAACCTTCTGAAGCACTGCATTGTCCTAAAGTGGGGGAAAATAGTCTCAACATCAACTCAGGTTTCATTCTGAAGCGGTTTCTGAAGCTTCAGTAGGATAAGATTTGATCCTTTAAAAACAATAACTGAACTACAGTATGTCTATTTATATGCTTCACCATTTATGAACACAAGTTATGACACAGGATCAAGTGTTTGTTTGTTTTTTTAAAATCTTATCCCACTTTCTTTTTCCTCCTCCTTTGTCATTTCTGTCCACAATTGCTATTTAGGGAAGACTATTCAACCAAATACATTTTTTTCTTTTTTTTCTTTTCTTGAGGGGGTGCTTTTCTGCTTGAGGTCTTAAAACTCAAAAACAGATTATAAAATAGTATTTCAAAAAACACCTCAGCTGGGCTTTTCGACAATATATTGCTGTTTTCAGATTCATAGATTCTAAGCCCAGAAGGGAAAACTATAATCATCTCTAGTCTGACCTGCTATATAACATAGGCTATAGGAATCCCTAAATTATTTCCTGTTTGAACTAGAGCAGATCTTTTAGAAAAAGAACACAACAGCTAATTATGGAGAATCCACCACAACCCTTGACAAACTGTTCCAGCGGTTACTTACCCTCACTGTTAGAAATGTCCTTTTTATTTCCAGTCTGAATGAAAGGGCACAGCCTGTGACCCTGTTGTGATCTGAACACAAAACTTTATGATCTGAAGTCAAATGCACTCTTGTGGATTAGTAAATAAGAAAGCAAAACACCAAAAACTTAGTTATATATTGCCTCATAGAATATCAGAGTTGGAAGGGACCTCAGGAGGTCATCTAGTCCAACCCCCTGCTCAACCCCCGATCCCCAACTAAATCATCCCAGCCAGGGCTTTGTCAAGCCTGACCTTGAAAAACCTCTAAGGAAGGAGATTCCACCATTTCCTTAGGTAACACATTCCAGTGCTTCACCACCCTCCTAGTGAAAAAGTTTTTCCTAATATCCAACCTAAACCTCCCCCACTGCAACTTAGAATCATAGAATATCAGGGTTGGAAGGAACCTCAGAAGGTCATCTAGTCCAACCCCCTGCTCAAAGCAGGACCAATCCCCAATTTTTGCCCTAGATCCCAAATGGCCCCCACAAGGATTGAACTCACAACCCTGGGTTTAGCAGGCCAATGCTCAAACCACTGAGCTATCCCTCCCCCCAAACTCCTTGTTCTGTCATCTGCTACCACTGAGAACAGTCTAGATCCATCCCCTTTGGAGCCCCTGTTCAGGTAGTTGAAAGCAGCTATCAAATCCCCCCTCATTCTTCTCTTCTGCAGACTAAACAATCCCAGTTCCTTCAGCCTCTCCTCATAAGTCATGTGTTCCAGTCCCCTAATCATTTTTGTTGCACTCCACTGGATGCTTTCCAATTTTTCCACATCCTTCTTGTAGTGTGGGGCCCAAAACTGGACACAATACTCCAGATGGGGCCTCACCAATAGAGGGGAACAATCACGTGCCTTAATCTGCTGGCAATGCCCCTACTTACACAGCCCAAAATATCGTTAGGCTTCTTTGAAACAAGGGCACACTGTTGACTCATATCCAGCTTCTCATCCACTATAATCCCTAGGTCCTTTTCTGCAGAACTGTTTTCTAGCCATTCAGTCCCTAGTCTTTAGTGGTTCATGGGAGTCTTCCGTCCTAAGTGCAGGACTCTGCACTTGTCCTTGTTGAACCTCATCAGATTTCTTTTGGCCCAATCCTCTAATTTGTCTAGGGCCCTCTGTATCCTATCCCTACCCTCCAGCGTATCTACCACTCCTCCCAGTTTAGTGTCATCTGCAAACTTGCTGAGGGTGCAGTCCATGCCATCCTCCAGATCATTAATAAAGATATTGAACAAAACCGGCCCCAGGATCAACCCTTGGGGCACTCCGCTTAATATCGGCTGCCAACTAGATATCGAGCCATTTGAGTGCGATGATCTAGCCAGCTTTCTATCCACCTTATAGTCCATCCAGCCCATACTTTTTTAACTTGCTGGCAAGAATACTGTGGGAGGCTGTATCAAAAGCTTTGCTAAAGTCAAGGAATAACACATCCTCTGCTTTCCCCTCTCCACATAGCCAGTTATCTCATCATAAAAGGCAACTAGATTAGTCAGGCATGACTTGCCCTTGGTGAATCCATGCTGACTGTTCCTGATCACTTTCCTCTCCTCTAAGTGCTTCAGAATTGATTCCTTGAGGATCTGCTCCATGATTTTTCCAGGGACTGAGGTAAGGCTGACTGGCCTGTAGTTCCCTGGATCCTCCTCCTCCCCTTTTTTAAAGATGGACACTACATTAGCCTTTTTCTAGTCATCTGGGACCTTCCCCAATCACCATGAGTTTTCAAAGATAATGGCCAATGGCTCTGCAATCACATCCGCCAACTCCTTTAGCACTCTCAGATGCAGCGCATCCGGCCCCATGGACTTGTGCTCGTACAGCTTTTCTAAATAGTCCTGAACCACTTCTTTCTCCACAGAGGGCTGGTCACCTCCTCCCCATACTGTGCTGCCCAGTGCAGTAGTCTGGGAGCTGACCTTGTTCATGAAGACAGAGGAAAAAAAGCATTGAGTACATGAGCTTTTCCCACATCCTCTGTCACTTGGTTGCCTCTCTCATTTAGTAAGGGGCTCACACTTTCCTTGATTTTCTTCTTGTTGCTAACATACCTGAAGAAACCCTTCTTGTTACTCTTAACATCTCTTGCTAGCTGCAACTCCAGGTGTGATTTGGCCTTCCTGATTTCACTCCTGCATGCCTGAGCAATATTTTTATACTCCTCCTGGTCATCTGTCCAGTCTTCCACTTCTTGTAAGCTTCTTTTATGGGTGTAAGATCAGCAAGTATTCCACCGTTAAGCCAAGCTGGTCGTCTGCCATATTTACTATTCTTTCTACACATTGGGATGGTTTGTTCCTGCAACATCAGTAAGGATTCTTTAAAATACAGCCAACTCTCCTGGACTCCTTTCCCCCTCATGTTATTCTCCCATGGGATCCTGCCCCTCAGTTCCCTGAGGGACTCAAAAGTCTGCTTTTCTGAAGTCCAGGGTCCGTATTTTGCTTCTCTCCTTTTTTCCTTGTGTCAGTATCCTGAACTCGACCATCTCATAGTCACTGCCTCCAGGTTCCCCTCCACTTTAGCTTCCCCTACTAATTCTTCCCGGTTTGTGAACAGCAAGTCAAGAAGAGATCTGCCCCTAATTGGTTCCTCCAGTACTTGCACCAAGAAATTGTCCCCTACACTTTCCGAAAACTTCTTGGATTGTCTGTGCACATCTGTATTGGTCTCCCAGCAGATATCAGGGTGATTGAAGTCTTCCATGAGAACTAAGGCCTGCGATCAAGTAACTTCTGTTACTTGCCGGAAGAAAGCCTCATCCCCCTGGTCTGGTGGTCTATAGCAGGCTCCCACTGTGACATCACCCTTGTTGCTCACACTTCTAAACTTAATACAGAGACTCCCAAGTTTTTCTGCAGGTTCATACCGGAGCTCTGAGCAGTCATACTGCTCTCTTACATACAATGCAACTCCCCCATCTTTTCTGCCCTGCCTGTCCTACCTGAACAGTTTATATCCATCCATGACATTACTCCAGTCATGTGAGTTATCCCACCAAGTCTCTGTTATTCCAATCACATCATAATCCCCTGACTTTGCCAGGACTTCCAATTCTCCCTGCTTGTTTCCCAGGCTTCTTGCATTTGTGTATAGGCACTTAAGATAACTCGCTGATCATCCTTCTTTCTCAGTATGAGGCAGGAGCCCTCCCTTCTTGCGCTCTCCTGCTCGTGCTTCCTCCCAGTATCCCACTTCCCCACTCTACCTCAGCGCTTTGGTCTCCTTCCCCCAGTGAACCTAGTTTAAAGCCCTCCTCAGTAGGTTAGCCAGCCTACTTGTGAAGATGCTCTTCCCTCTCTTCGTTAGGTGGAGCCCGTCTCTGCCTAGCTCTCCTCCTTCTTGGATCATCATCCCATGGTCAAAGAATCCAAAGCCTTCTCTCTGACACCACCTGCATAGCCATTCATTGACTTCCACAATTTGACGGTCTCTACCCGGGCCTTTTGCTTCCACAGGGAGGATGGATGAGATCACCACTTGTGCCTCAAACTCCTTTATCCTTCTTCACAGAGCTACATAGTCTGCAGTGATCTGCTCAAGGTCATTCTTGGCAGTATCATTGGTGCCCACGTAGGGAAGCAGAAAGGGGTAGCGATCTGAGGGCTTGATGAGTCTTGGCAGTCTCTCCGTCTCATCGTAAATCCTAGCTCCTGGCAAGCAGCAGACTTCTCAGTTTTCATGGTCAGGGCGGCAGATAGATGACTCAGTTTCCCTGAGGAGGGAGTCCCCGACCACCACCACACTCCTCCTTCCCTTGGGAGTGGTGATCTTGGACAGTGCATCTCATGCCTTCCAATCGGCAGAGTCTCCTTTTGCTCCCTTCCCTCAGATGTATCATGTCGTCCACTCTCCCCATATGTACCTGTGGAGAGAACATGAAAACAGCTGCTTACCTGTATCTGCGTTGCTGGTACATAGACGCTCCCCTTTCTTCTTCTGGAGGTCACATGCTGCCAAATGTCTTCACCGTCTGTTATGGAAAATTAACCACTCATTGTTTTAAGAATCAGAATTGTCTGAGACTTCTTATTTTATGCGAGCATATATGCAAGGAGAAACAGCATAGTCCCACGCAGGGTGGCAAGCTGCTCTGTTTTTCCATACACTTCAGCAAAATTACATAGGCTTTTCAGTGGCATTCTCAAACAATAAACTTCCGCATGGGTACTTTTCCACAGACCCTTCCAATAGTGCCTTATAAGGACAAAATCATACTTATTGCAGCAATAAGCAATTTTCCAGTTTAAGCAAGCTTTGAGGTTGATTCATAGGCCAAGTGCGGGTAACATTAGGCCATCGATTGTACAATGTAATGTTGCAGTTTAGTGGCATTAAAAAGCGGAACTGGCTGGATAGTCAGGGGCTTTCAGAAACCCTCTTGCTGCCATATTGTCTCTCGGCCGCCCACTAAGATGACCTTTACTCATCCTTCTTCAGCACCTACAGTTATTCTGCATTTTCATCCTTCCGAAGAACATGCAAGTATGCTGCAATAGGGAGATTACTAAAAAAAGGGTGTGATAAATATAAAGGGAAGGATAACTACCTTTAAATCCCTCCTGGCCAGAGGTATAAACCCTTTCACCTGTAAAGGGTTAAGAAGCTAAAGATAACCTCGCTGGCACCTGACCAAAATGACCAATGAGGAAACAAGATAATTTCAAAGCTGGAGCAGGGGGAAAACAAAGGGTTCTCTATGTCTGTGTTGGTTTTTGCCGGGACCAGAGCAGGAATGCAGGTCAGAACTCCTGTAAAGAGTTAATAAGCAATCTAGTTAAATATGCGTTAGATTCTGTTTTGTTTAAATGGCTGATAAAATTAGTTGTGCTGAATGGAATGTATATTCCTGATTTTGTGTCTTTTTGTAACTTAAGGTTTTGCCTGGAGGGATTCTCTATGTTTTGAATCTAATTACCCTGTAAGGTATTTACCATCCTGTTTTTTCAGAGGTGATTCTTTTACTTTTTCTTCAATTAAAATTCTTCTTTTAAGAACCTGATTGCTTTTTCCTTATTCTTAAGATCCAAGGGTTTGGGTCTGGGTTCACCTATGCAAATTGGTGAGGATTTTTATCAAGCCTTTCCCAGGAAAGGGGGTGTAGAGCTTGGGGGATTTTTTGGGGAAAAAAATTTCCAAGTGGGCTTTTTCCCTGTTATTTTTGCTTGGTGGTGGCAGCAATAAAGTCCAGGGACAAAAGGTAAAATAGTTTGTACCTTGGGGAAGTTTTAACCTAAGCTGACAAAAAAAAAAAAAGCTTATGGGGTTTTTCATGCAGGTCCCCACATCTGTACCCTATAGTTCAAAGTGGGGAAGGGACCTTGACATGGTGGCAGAGCAGTGGGATTAACTTGAAATCAATTTGAGATTCTTTGAACCAGAAGCACATATTTTAAAAAAGGACATTTTTTTTTTCCTTTGGGCTGCTGTAAAGCAGGTTTTAAGCTGAACGCAGTTAGGTTTTTTTGTCTCTGCTTGGGGGCCAGAGCAGAGACAAAAGGGGATTTTCTTTTGTGAGCTGGAGTTTTCTCTACCTAAAGGCAGGGTAGTTAACCTCCTGCAGGGAAATTCACAAGTCTTCACAGACCAGAAGTTGTTTTTTACCTAAGAGTAACTAGAGGGGTTTTCTGTCTATTTGCCTGGAGACAAAGGTGTTAGGGTTTTTTTAAGGATTTTTCTGTAGGCTGACAATCATTATCAGACAACATAGGAATCCGATTACAGCACAACCTATATATTATTTTTTGACAAGCCAAGTTTTTTTTTGTTTGTTTTTTGTTTTATTTCTAACTCTCAGGTGTAAAGTTAGTTAAAACAGAGAGGCTAACATGACAGAAACCAAGGCACAGCAGAAATTGGAGTTAACCAGACTGTAGGCAGCGAAAGAGGCAGAAAAAGCCCTAGAGGCTGCCCACAGGAGAGCTATGGAGGTAAGGGAAAAGGAAATGGAGGAGAAGAGAAAAGAGAGGAAGCATGCACTGGAGATAGAGAAGGTAAGGGCTGAGTGGAATCTACTAGATAACCCTAACAATCCTTCCCCAACAATCCACAAATGGGAGCGACTATGTCCACAATATGATGAATCCAGTGATATTGCTGAATATTTTCTCACCTTTGAGAGACTGTGCACTCTCCATAAAATTCCTGAAGCTCACAAGATGGCCACATTGGTCGCAAAGTTGACTGGAAGAGATCTGGACATATTCAGGAAGATGCCTATTGATGAGGCGTCTGACCATAATAAGTTCAAGGATTTGGTTTTAAAGCAATTTCAAATTACATCTGAAACGTACAGTGTAAAATTTTGAACCCTTAAGAGAGGGCCTGGACTAAGTAATGCGGCTTATCTAAACCAGATGAAGGCTCTGTTAGATAAATGGGACCAAGGAGGGGGGTGTCACTAGCTTTAATGGAATGTGTGATTTGACAGCTCAGGAGCAATTCCTGAATATGTCCAAGGAGGAAATAAAAGTGTTTATGGGATAAGGAAATGGACTCAGCAGAAAGTCTTTCTTCTTATGCTGATCGATACGAGCAGTCCCAGACTGCCAGATAGGTGGGGCAAGCCGGAGCAAAACAGGTGGAGGGAGGAGAGAGGAACAACCCTGGTCGCAGTTGGAGCGGATATCAGAAGGGACACCCTTAGACCACACCGTACGACCGGGGGCAGCCCAACGCCCCAACTACACACCAAGGAATACTCCAGACACCTTATTTTCCTGCCACACTGTTCTCCAGCAACCCACCTCGCCCCAGTGACCCGTCAGCTGGACCATATTTTAAATGTAACGAACCGGGTGCACGTAAAGGCCAACTGTCCCAAGAACACAAACCGAGTACAGTTCATTGCACCAGAATCACACCAGAGGTCCTCAGGCCCAGATACCTCCCAGATACCCTCGTAGAAGAGGGAAACTGTGAGTGTGGGCGGGAAGAAGGTCACTGAATGGAGGGACACTGGATCACAAGTGTCAGGTATCCATGCTTCCTTAGTGGACCCAAAATTAATCGACCCAGAGATCCAAGTGACAATTCAACCCTTCAAGTCCAACTCTTTCAATTTGCCGACAGCCAAGTTGCCTGTCCAGTAAAAGGGCTGGTCAGGAACGTTGACTTTTGCAGTCTATGATGATTATCCCATCCGCATGCTGTTGGTGGAAGACTTGGCCAATCATGTGAAGTTAGCCAAGAGGGTGGGAATGGTCACCCAGAGCCAGGCTAAGCAAGCCGTCATGCCTAGCTCTGTTCTGGAAACTTCTACCAGGACCTGGTCAGGGGTGATGGAACCGGACCCCATGCCAGCGCCTGTATCAGCAGTAGTGGATCCAGTCCAGGAGACCCAGACAGAGCAAGTCCCAGAACCGGAACAGGCAGAGCAACCAGCACCATACCCATTGCCAGCACTGAATCCAGTACTTGCAACCCCAACACTAGAGGGCCCCACCAAACCTGAACCAGCAGTAGCCCATAATCCTACACAAGAGGCTCAGCCGGAGCCTGAATCCCAACATAGTACAGTGGCGGAGAGCGGTTCACAGTCAGCGGAAACAGCCCATACCCTACATCACTTCCAGAGGGACCAAGCTAGGTCCAAAATCCAATGAGGGACTGATGTCCCCAGCATCAAGGGAACAGTTCCAGACCGAACAGGAAGCAGATGAATGCCTCCAGAGAGCTTGGACAGTGGCACGGAGCAACCCACCACCTCTCAGCTCTTCTAATCGATCCAGATTTGTTGTACAAAGAGGACTTCTATACAAGGAAACTCTTTCTGGGGGACACCAGGAAGACTGGCATCCTCAGAGACAGTTGGTAGTTCCAACTAAATACCGAGCCAAGCTCTTGAGCTTAGCCCACAATCATCCTAGTGGCTCTACTGGGGTTAACAGGACGAAAGCCACTTTGGGGAGGTCATTCCACTGGGAGGGAATGGGCAAGGATGTTTCTAGCTATGTACAGTCTTGTGAGGTATGCCAAAGAGTGGGAAAACCCCAAGACCAGGTCAAAGTTCCGCTCCAGTCACTCCCCATCCTTGAAGTTCCATTTCAGCGAGTAGCTGTGGATATTCTGGGTCCTTTTCCGAAAAAGACACCCAGAGGAAAGCAGTACATACTGACTTTCATGGATTTTGCCACCTGATGGCCGGAAGCAGTAGCTCTAAGCAACACCAGGGCTAAAAGTGTGTGCCAGGCACTAGCAGACATTTTTGCCAGGGTAGGTTGGCCTCTGACATCCTCACAGATACAGGAACTAATTTCCTAGCAGGAACTATGGAAAGCCTTTGGAAGCTCATGGGGTGAATCGCTTGGTTGCCACCCCTTATGATCATCAAACAAATGGCCTGGTGGAGAAATTTAATGGGACTTTCGGGGCCCTGATATGTAAATTCCTAAATGAGCACTCCAATGATTGGGACCTCGTGTTGCAGCAGTTGCTCTTTGCCTACAGAGCTGTACCACATCCCAGTTTAGAGTTTTCCCCATTTGAACTTGTATATGGCCGTGAGGTTAAGGGGCCATTACAGTTGGTGAAGCAGCAATGGGAGGTGTTTACACCTTCTCCAGGAACTAACATTCTGGACTTTGTAACCAACCTACAAAACACCCTCCGAACCTCTTTAGCCCTTGCTAAAGAAAACCTACAGGATGCTGAAAAGGAGCAAAAAGTCTGGTATGATAAACATGCCAGAGAGCGTTCCTTCAAAGTAGGGGACCAGGTCATGGTCTTAAAGGCGCTCCAGGCCCATAAAATAGAAGCGTCGTGGGAAGGACCATTCACAGTCCAGGAGCGCCTGGGAGCTGTTAATTATCTCATAGCATTCCCCACCTCCAACCAAAAGCCTAGGGTGTACCACATGAATTCTCTAAAGCCCTTTTATTCCAGAAAATTAAAGTTTTGTCAGTTTATAGCCCAGGGAGGAGATGACGCTGAGTGGCCTGAAGGTGTCTACTACGAAGGGAAAAGCGCTGGTGGCGTGGAAGAGGTGAACCTCTCCATGACCCTTGGGCATATGCAGCGACAGCACATCCAGGAGCTGTGCACTAGCTATGTGTTGACGTTCTCAGCCACTCCAGGACCAACTGAACGGGCATACCACTCCATTGACACAGGTAATGCTCACCCAATTAAAGTTCCACCTTACCGGGTGTCTCCTCAAGCTAAAACTGCTATAGAATGGGAGATGCAGGATATACTACAGATGGGGGTAATCTGACCCTCTGGAAGTGCTTGGGCCTCTCCAGTGGTTTTAGTTCCCAAACCAGATGGGGAGATACATTTTTGAGTGGACTGCCATAAGCTAAATGCTGAAACTCGCCCAGACAACTATCCAGTGCCATGCACAGATGAACTATTCTATTAGAGAAACTGGGATGGGCCCAGTTCATCTCTACCCTGGACTTAACCAAGGGGTACTGGCAGGTACCGCTAGATGAGTCCGACAAGGAAAGTTTAGCCTTCACCACACATGTCGGGCTATATGAATGAAATGTACTCCCTTTTGGGCTGCGGAATGCACCCGCCACCTTCCAAAGACTTGTAGATGGTCTCCTAGCGGGATTGGGAGAATATGCAGTAACCTACCTTGACGATGTGGCCATATTTTCGGCTTCCTGGGCAGAACACCTGGAACATCTACAAAAAGTCTTTGAGCGTATAAGGGAGGCAGGACTAACTGTTAAGGCTAAGAAGTGTCAAATAATAGGCCTAAACAGAGTGACTTACCTTGGACATCAGGTGGGTCAAGGAACTATCAACCCCTTACAGGCCAAATTGATGCTATCCAAAAGTGGCCTGTCCCAAAGTCAAAGAACCAGGTCCAATCCTTCTTAGGCTTGGCCGGATATGATAGCCGATTTGAACCGCAATACAGCCAAATCGCCGCCCCACTGACAGACCTAACGAAAAAGAAACAGCCAAATGCCATTCAGTGGACCGAAGAGTGTCAGAAGGCCTTTAACCAGCTTAAAGCGACACTCATTTCTGAACCTGTGCTAAGGGCCCCAGACTTTGACAAACCATTCCTAGTAACCACAGATGCATCCGAGCGTGGTGTGGGAGCAGTTTTAATTCAAGAAGGACCGGATCAAGAATTCCACCCTGTAGTGTTTCTCAGCAAGAAGCTGTCTGAGAGGGAAAGCAACTGGTCAGTCTGTGTAAAAAGAATGTTACGCTATTGTTTATGCTCTGGAAAAGCTACACCCATACGTATGGGAATGGCCTTTCCACCTGCAAACCGACCATGCTGCGCTACAGTGGTTTCATACCACCACAGGAAATAACAAAAAATGTATTTGGTGGAGTTTAGCTCTCCAAGATTTTGATTTCGACATCCAACACATCTCAGGAGCTTCTAACAAAGTGGCTGATGCACTCTCCCATGAAAGTTTCCCAGAATCAACCAGTTAAAATCGTCCTTGAGATGTGGAAAATATTGTTAGTCTTTATATACTTGGCAGTATATTTAGAGGTGCATGTGTCTTATTAACTCTGTTTTCTCCTAGAGCTCCAGGAAGAAATCACAGCCACCCTATCTGTGATTTGGGGGGCATGTCATAAATATAAAGGGAAGGCTAACCACCTTTAAATCCCTCCTGGCCGGAGGAAAAAAACGTTTCACCTGCAAAGGGTTAAGAAACTAAAGATAACCTCGCTGGCACCTGACCAAAATGACCAATGAGGAGACAAGATAATTTCAAACCTGGAGTGGCGGGGGCGGGGGAAACAAAGAGTTCCCTCGGTCTGTGTGTTGCCTTTGCTGGGAGCAGAGCAGAAATGCAGGTCAGAACTCCTGTAAAGGATTAATAAGCAATTTAGTTAGATATGCACTAGATTTTGTTTTATTTAAATGGCTGATAAAATTAGTTGTGCTGAATGGAATGTATATTCCTGATTTTGTGTCTTTTTGTAACTTAAGGTTTTGCCTAGAGGGATTCTCTCTATGTTTTGAATCTGATTACCCTGTAAGGTATTTACCATCCTGATTTTACAGAGGTGATTCTTTTACTTTTTCTTCAATTAAAATTCTTCTTTTAAGAACCTGATTGCTTTTTCCTTGTTCTTAAGATCCAAGGGTTTGGGTCTGTGTTCACCTATGCAAATTGGTGAGGATTTTTATCAAGTCTTCCCCAGGAAAGGGAGTGTAGGGCTTGGGGAGATTTTTGGGGGGAAAGGCATTTTCAAGTGGGCTCTTTCCCGGTTGAGTGAATTGGGATTGAGTGAGTGAGGGATTGTTTGATTTAGAAATGTCTTAAATGCCTCCTATGTAAATAGAATACCTTCATCAGTTCCAATCTCTTTTGGAAGTCCATATGCAATAAACTAACTTCTCAAAACTTTGTTTTGCTGGAAGTATTACTCATTAAAAATAAAGGGACATATGTCAGTGCCAAATTTGGTTCATTACTTCTCATCACTGTGTATCTGCTGTTTTGAGGAACATTACTCTTCTGTTGAGGTAAAAAAAAAATAGGACTTCTTTGCCGTGGTTTCTGAGCCCATTTTCAAGGATGAGAGGGATGCAGCATTGCGCACTCTACGGGTATACTGGCAAACATCACAGTGTGCACTCATCAGCTATATTCTGATACCGTTTGACCCTCCCCTCTCCAATGTTTAAAGACAGAGCTCATTGTGCTCAACAGAGGATCCTTGTTTCTATTGGAGCTTAAGTCCCTGAGGAGGAGGTCAAGGGGTTAAGATTAGATGTGGTATTGCAGTGAAAGACAATGAGGAGGTAGCAGCACAGAGGTTCCTTGCTAACCAAGAAAGCCACCAAGAGCTGAAATCATTAGGAGATGGGCTGAATGAAGGAACCTCTGAATGAGGCATCACAGAGGTGGCAGAGAGCAGCAAGCAGCCGCAAAGAGAACAGTGTCAGAGATGGCAGCAGTGGCAGAAATAACAGCAGCAAGCAGCAGTGAGCCAGTGGCAGAGGTGGTGGCCGCAGTGCAGGCATTGCTCAACTCCAGGGGTGGGAGGTGGACCCATGTGAATGTACCTGTGAACTCTGGGTCTTCACTGACTCAGTACAACCATCAGTCGGGTGCACTGGAGGGAAAGGGGAATGGTGTGCTAAAGGGATATTTGTTTGGACTTTCACTTGGCAAGGTGGGAAACTGAGGCAAAGTATATGGTGGGATGCATATTTGCTTCTGGACACATGCTTTTGAAAGTGGTTGTGGTGTCTTCCCATATTAATGCTGAGTTCCCTTTCCCTTTTTAATATAAATTTTATTTTATTTCTGCACAGAGCCAACGCTTGCAAGAGGAGAAATATTGCCTCTTAGAGGTGCCCCGGCTTGTTTAGTTTTCCCAGACTAGTGGATGGGGGCTCAAGCTGGTTCTGATCTGTATTGTTAAGAGGAAACCCTAGATATTGGATAGGAGTACTTGTGGCATCTTAGAGACCAACCAATTTATTTGAGCATAAGCTTTCGTGAGCTACAGCTCACTTCATCGGATGCATACTGTGGAAAGTGTAGAAGATCTTTTTATATACACAGAAAGCATGAAAAAAAACGTCCTCCCACCCCACTCTCCAGCTGGTAATAGCTTATCTAAAGTGATCACTCTCCTTACAATGTGTATGATAATCAAGTTGGGCCATTTCCAGCACAAATCCAGGTTTTCTTAGCCACTCCCAGTCTCTATTCAAGCCTAAGTTAATTGTATCCAATTTGCAAATGAATTCCAATTCAACAGTTTCTCGCTGGAGTCTGGATTTGAATTTTTTTTTGTTGTAAAATAGCAAAAATATAATAATATAGCAACAAAAAATATAATATAGCAACAAAAAAACTTCAAATCCAGACTCCAGCGAGAAACTGTTGAATTGGAATTCATTTGCAAATTGGATACAATTAACTTAGGCTTGAATAGAGACTGGGAGTGGCTAAGTCATTATGCAAGGTAACCTATTTCCCCTTGTTTTCTCCTAGCTCCCCACCCCCCTCAGATATTCTTGTTAAACCCTGGATTTGTGCTGGAAATGGCCCACCTTGATTATCATACACATTGTAAGGAGAGTGGTCACTTTAGATAAGCTATTACCAGCAGGAGAGTGGGGTGGGAGGACGTTTTTTTTTCATGCTTTCTGTGTATATAAAAAGATCTTCTACACTTTCCACAGTATGCATCCGATGAAGTGAGCTGTAGCTCACGAAAGCTTATGCTCAAATAAATTGGTTAGTCTCTAAGGTGCCACAAGTACTCCTTTTCTTTTTGCGAATACAGACTAACACGGCTGTTACTCTGAAACTAGATATTGAATGTAACCCTTGTTGCTGCCACCTCTGTCTGGCAGAAGGGTTACACTTATGCAGTAATTTCTGCAAAAACAAACGGTGACATGCCATTTGCTAAGACACACACTTGGTGCTGTATTCCTGGGCTACCTATTCCATGAATGATTTTTTAACACCTTCTTTCATAGCACAAAGCTGGGGTTTGCCTTTCAATATTATTTGACATGATCTGTGTTACAAATGACATCTAGATAACTATTTAGCTTGCTATTTTCCTTTTTTTTTTTTTTAACAACCTCCAATCTTCCTTTGGTATAGGATTTAACTATACACCTTACTGACTCTTACAGCCTCTATACAGTCTATACAGCCTCTCTGAAATCATAAAAATTATAGCCCTAGTATCTATTTCCAGCTTAGCTACATAATAACAGATCATTACTGCAGAAAATAAGGAGATGAAGCATTTTCTCTAAGCCAAACTATATATAATTTGAAATGTCCACAGCTCTAGCATTGTCTTTCCAATTTCTTCAGTGATTATACTCTACTCCAGTATATGGTTTTGTTTGTGATTCTTGTGCTGCTGTCTGGTGTCCTTGGCTCCCACCTCTTGCACCACATTCTAGACAATTCTCACAGTTTTGCCTTCTAACAGTGAACAAATTACTCTTGTGGAATCAATGGGGACTGTCCCCAAGACACCTCTGTGGAAAGCAAAACACTGAACGGTTTCTTTACTGATTAGCTGGAAACAGTTTACTTTCAGACTGTCCTCCTCTGTTTTGTCATATCAAAAATCTAACCTGAATCCACAGCCAAGGCCAAAATTGCAGACTGCAGCATGTGGTATTTGTTTGCTATTAACAAACCTGATTTCCTACTTCTAGAATTCTGTGAGCAATTCTGTTATCATAGGCATAAAACTCTCATCTTTGCCATTGCAGTAACATTCTTCTGTTACAACACACAGGCATTTCAATACATCTTCCTAAGGCACTGGGGTTTCATTTCCTTGTGGATCTTGTCCACTATGATATTAAAAGGACAACTAGGAGTCCACTGGCCATTCCTAACATCCTTATTAACAAAACTTCTCTTCTGCAAAATGTATCATGAACTACCAACTTGTATTTCCTTAACATGGCTTCACTTTTATTGCACACAGAATATTAAAGGGTTTAGAAAGCAAAAAAGCAGTTTGTTACAAACTCCTACGATGCCTGCCCTTGTGAAGAAACTCTCAAACCAGTGTTATGTGCAACAGTCTTCAATCTAAGGGCCTGATGCTGTGAAGCTTAGCACAAAAAAAGGAGGGGAAAAAGGGGGTTGATGGTTGAGCTGCAGTCTCTTTGCAGTGGCATGAGATGTTCTGCAGAGACCTTAATTCTCATTAGACCTGAGCCATGCCACCACTTTATCAATACGAGAGAGGTCTCTATGGGTAGTACAGAACTGGCAAAGTTAGCTCTGTGCCCTCTTTGGGTGACACCAATTAATGTTTTTTAGATGGTCTGGAGTTAGATGAAACTATGTCATGATGGAAAGGGAAGGAGCTTGGGGTTATTCATGACCCTGTGATTCTGAACCATTGCAAGTGGCCATAGGGGAGTCTGCAGAGGGGGGCAAGGTGGAGATGTCTTGAGGGTTGCTCATGTCAGCACTTTGAGCCAAATGGCCCTGAACATACCTTTTACACCAGCTGCAGTGTGTGCACAGGGATGACTATGGCTTATTTTGAACTAATTCATCCTTTAAGTGGACTAACTCAATGCAAAAATCACATCTAACTTGTACTTCCCTTCCTAAAGAAATAATTTTGTTTAGCAATTTATCCTACCCGTACATTACTCTGGGAATATTTTTGTAAGTTTAAATGCCTCTCTTGCTTCACCATATATACCAATGTTGGGCAACCTGCGGCCCGCACGTGGCCTGTCAGGGTAATCTTCTGGCGGGCAAGAGACGTTTTGTTTACATTGACTGACTGTCTGCAGGCACGGCCCCCACAGCTCCCAGTGGCCGCAGTTCACCTTTCCCGGCCAATGGGAGCTGTGGGAAGCAGCGGTCCACATATCCTTGTGAACTGCGGCCACTGGGAGCTGCAGGCGGCCATGCCTTTGGATGGTCAATGTAGACAAAATGTCTCGCAGCCTGCCAGTGGATTACCCTGATGGGCTGCAGGTTGCCCACCACTGATTTATACTCTGCAGGGTGTAAAATGCAGAATGCATGGGAATGCCACAGGACCATTTATTATATTTATTATTATTTTGATTTATTAATGTGATCTGTGATGCAAGATCCAAAAGATCAGAAAATTCCTACCCTGCAGGAAAACTTTTTTTCTTTTGTGTTTTTCATCTTGTAAATGACAATTGTGATATCAGTAGGAAACACCTGACTATCAGTAACCAAAACTGCATCATGTAGTCAGATCTTGTTATGGGTCTTCTCTGAGTCCATAAAACCTTTATAAATATCAGTTCTTTGTAATGGTATAGTGCTGAAATGGTTGTGCAAAAGAATTCCTGCATTTGCCTGCCACAAGATGTCAATGTGTCCATGATTACAGTATACAGTGTGCATATTTTCTGAGCAAGGGACCTTAAACCCTTAAATACATATAAGGTATTATATGTATAGGTAGTTTTCTGAATGTACTATGAAACCTGTGACTGAAATAATAATGTGAAAATATGGCTATATCTAAGCATTTTGTGTGAACCTAATAACTTGATGCAGAAATGAGTTGGGAAAACATTGTTAAAGTTTCAGAGTAGCAGCCATGTTAGTCTGTATTCACAAAAAGAAAAGGAGTACTTGTGGCACCTTAGAGACTAACAAATTTATTTGAGCATAAGCTTTCATGAGAAGTGAGCTGTAGCTCACGAAAGCTTATGCTCAAATACATTTGTTAGTCTCTTAAGGTGCCACAAGTCCTCCTTTTCTTAATGTTAAAGTTGATAGGATAAATAGTCACTAGAATTATAAAACTAAATGACAAAACATAAAACATTGCTCACCTGTAGTTATACACATCTTTGCCGAAGAGGTAAATGAAACTTTAATTTTATTATATGTTCAGAAAAAAAAGTCTATACATACAGAATTAATAAATCTGTAATTCTAGCAGAAGAAAAAAACAAGCGAGAAAAAAATCCAATGGAAATTAGATACATCTACACTGCACACTCCTTTTGATTGTGTAGATTATATAGATGGTACACCTTGGCTAGCATAGGTAGAAATAGAAGTGTAGATGGTTAAGCACTGACTAGGTGAATAGAGTAAAGATATGACTGAACACTGTGTGTACGTATCCTATATACCTCTCTACATACCAAAACAGCACCTTCCTCCTCTACACTGCTATTTTTAACAGTGTAGTGTCCCACTGCCAGGACTTTTTTCCCATCACAGGGAAAGACTCTGGTCGTGGGGAAAGGGTCTGGCGGGGGGGAGCTGCAGGAGCCTTTCAAAATTGCCTCCCCCCCATCCCCAACAGACCCTTTCACTGGCGCGTGTAGCTACACACTGCAGCATGGATGCAGCCGGCTTTTCACTGTGGTGTTTAGCTGCATGCATGTATGCTACACAAAGCTGCCAGTGGTATGCAGTGTTGCTGTACCTATATTTATCACTAGTTGTGTTTCACTAATTTGCAAAGAAGGAACTAGAGAAAAGTACAGAAACTATATAATGGCATTTATTTAAAAAAAGAAAAGTGTTTCAGTGTCTTGCTGACTAATGCATTTGACTTCACCCATCTCCTCTTAAAAAGGTCATAGAAACAGAAGACAATTAAAATGATTACATATTAATGGTAGAGAATTCCATATGAGAACAGATTAAAAAGACTAACGTTGTTTAGCTTGGAGAGGAGTCAGAGCAGTCTGTCAGAGGCATAAAAAGTGATATATGGAGAAATGCTCTTATATAACCAAACCTATAAAACAAGAACAAGGGGATATTTGATGACGTTTTAAGAAAAACTTAAAATAGCAAAATGGAACTGCTCATAGAGCAACCTCTTACAACAACTTATAATTAACCTGTGGAACTCACTTCTACAGTTTATACCTCGCTCTTTTGCACTGATGTGCCACATTATGCACATGACTGTCTCTCACATCAGTGGGTTTGCAGTTATTAATTTTTTATTGTAGCACCTAGGAGTCCCAGTCATGAACCAGAATTCCATTGTGCTAGGCGCTGTACAAAAACAGGAGAAAATGATAATTCCTGTCCCAAAGAGTTTACAATCTAAGTTTAAAAGAAGAGACAATAGATGGATACAGACAGATGGGAACTAATGAGGAAATAGCAAGAAAGTATCAATCAGCATGATAGGAAGTAGTCTCTCAACATCAGCAATCTGTTGTCATGTTTTTTGTAGACATCACAGCAAAGGAAAGTTTTAAGGAGGGTTTTGAAGGAGGATCATGAAGTAGCTTTTGTGGATATTTATGGGGAGCTTCTTCTAAGGCATGTGGGGCAGCATGGAAAAAAGCACAAAGGTGCTTGTTTGAAAATTTAACAAATAGGCAATAGAGGTTGACATCATGGGCCGATCAGAGGTGGGATTCTACACAACGGATCTGCAGGGCCCATTGCATTATGTTCCAGCTGGTTCTCAATGAAATCCCACAACTACTCAAATTTCCTGGCCTGCCAAGCTCCACTTCACTTCTTCCCTTCATTTCTCCTAGCAAGATCATCTGTTCCTTTTTATTGGACCTCCTAAAGTTCTCATCATCCAGTGCAAGAAATTACTTTACTTGCATAGCTCCCTCCTGAGTCTTCAAAGCCCTACAATAGCTCCTTCTGCTTTTTCTACTCACAAGGACACTGTCCTCTCCTCTCCCTTCCTTCCATGGCACTTAAATGGAACCCTATAGCCACTTTCCACATCATGTGCCAGCTGCCACTGATTTCACTATTCTTTCCATTTCTGAATTAAAAAAAAAATTGGATGAGTATAATAAGACTGGCACAGCTGCATAAGGAAAGAAGCCATATTATAAAAAAACTTGGTATTCATGTTGCAGAGAATAAACGCATCACTAACTAGAGTCATCAAGAATTTCTTTGATGCTATGTATAGGTGCTTTTTCTAAAAAGTGAAAATGCCCTAGTATAGAAAATGCCAAGAGGCAGGATACCATCATGGACAAATGGTTGGTGTTCTAGTGTGTTTTTTTCCAGAGTTGCACTTATGTGCATTCCTAACATGTTGCCATAAATATAAAGGGAAGGGTAACCACCTTTCTGTATACAGTGCTATAAAATCCCTCCTGGCCAGAGGCAACAAAAAAAAAAGCTGGTTTAAAAAAGCCGGTGCTCCGTGAACCAGCTGAGCGGCGGGGGACAGCAGAGCAGCAAACAGCAGGAGTTTGCCTGGGAGTTCGCCTGGGGTGAGCCCACTGAGGCTTACACCCTAACGACTTCTCTGAGTAATTACTGCATCTCCTGAGGAAGCTCGTAGTAGTACGGTAATATGGATGGGGAGTGTTCAGCTGTATTGACCTGCACTGGATGTGCCATGTTTGTCTTCCTTCCACAGGACAGAAGCGACTTTGTGTGTACAAAGTGCAAGCTGGTCTCCATATTGGAAGAGAAGGTTAAAGGTCTGGAGCAACATGTATCGACCCTGCATTGCATAAGAGAAACTGAAGATTTCCTGGACAGACGTCAGGATATGCTTCTACAGGCACAAGGTTCTGAAGATTCAGAGCAGGCTACGCAGCGGGGACAGGAGGACTGTGAAGAAATTTGGCAACATGTGACCTCCAGAAGAAGAAGGGGAAATGTCCATGTACCAGCAACGCAGATACAGGTAAGTAACCGTTTTCATGTTCTCTCCACAGGTACCATTGCGGGGAGTGGCCCAGATGATATGTCTGGGAGAAGGGAGCACAAGGAGACTCCACCAGTTGAAAGGCATGAGATGCACTGTCCTAAGGTTGGGGGTTCCATGACCACCACTCCCAAAAGAAGGAGGCAGGTGGTGGTGGTCGGGGACTCTCTCCTCCAGGGGACTGAGTCATCTATCTGCCGCCCTGACCGGGATAACAGAGAAGTCTGCTGCTTGCCAGGAGCTAAGATTCGCGATGTGACGGAGAGTCTGCCGAGACTCATCAAACCCTCGGACCACTACCCCTTCCTGCTTTTCCACGTGGGCACCAATGATACTGCCAAGAATGACCTTGAACGGGTCACTGCAGACTACGTGGCTCTGGGAAGGAGGATAAAGGAGTATGAGGCGCATGTGGTGTTCTCGTCCATCCTCCCCATGGAAGGAAAAGGCCGGGGTAGGGATCGTCGAATCGTGGAAGTCAATGAATGGCTATGCAGGTGGTGTCGGAGAGAAGGCTTTGGATTCTTCGACCATGGGATGGTGTTCCAAGAAGGAGGAGTGCTAGGCAGAGACGGGCTCCACTTAACGAAGAGAGGGAAGAGCATATTCGCGAGCAGGCTGGCTAACCTAGTGAGGAGGGCTTTAAACTAGGTTCACCGGGGGAAGGAGACCAAAGCCATGAGGTAAGTGGGGAAGCAGGATACCGGGAGGAAGCACGAGCAGGAGTGTGTGAGAGGGGAGGGCTCCTGCCTCATACTGAGAATGAGGGGCGATCAGCGGGTTATCTCAAGTGCCTATATACAAACGCACAAAGCCTGGGAAACAAGCAGGGAGAACTGGAGGTCCTGGCAAAGTCAGGGAATTATGACGTGATTGGAATAACAGAGACTTGGTGGGATAACTCGCATGACTGGAGTACTGTCATGGATGGATATAAACTGTTCAGGAAGGACAGGCAGGGCAGAAAAGGTGGGGGAGTTGCACTGTATGTAAGGGAGCAGTATGACCGCTCAGAGCTCAAGTATGAAACTGCAGAAAAACCTGAGAGTCTCTGGATTAAGTTTAGAAGTGTGAGCAACAAGGGTGATGTCGTGGTGGGAGTCTGCTATAGACCACGGGACCAGGGGGATGAGGTGGACGAGACTTTCTTCCGGCAACTCACAGAAGCAACTAGATCGCACACCCTGGTTCTCATGGGCGACTTTAGTCATCCTGATATCTGCTGGGAGAGCAATACAGTGGTGCACAGACAATCCAGGAAGTTTTTGGAAACTGTAGGGGACAATTTCCTGGTGGAAGTGCTGGAGGCACCAACTAGGGGTGGAGCGCTTCTTGACCTGCAGCTCACAAACTGGGGAGAATTAGTAGGGGAAGCAAAAGTGGATGGGAACCTGGGAGGCAGTGACCATGAGATGGTTGAGTTCAGGATCCTGACACAAGGAAGAAAGGAAAGCAGCAGAATACGGACCCTGGACTTCAGAAAAGCAGACTTTGACTCCCTCATGGAACTGATGGGCAAGATCCGTTGGGAGAATAACATGAGGGGAAAACGAGCCCAGGAGAGCTGGCTGTATTTTAGAGAATCCTTATTGAGGTTACAGGGACAAACGATCCCGATGTGTAGAAAGAATAGTAAATATGGCAGGCAACCAGCTTGGCTTAAAATTGAAATCCTTGCTGATCTTAAATACAAAAAAGAGGCTTACAAGAAGTGGAAGATTGGACAAATGACCAAAGATGAGTATATAAATATTGCTCGGGCATATAAGAATGAAATCAGAAAGGCTAAATCACACCTGGAGTTGCAGCTAGCGAGGGATGTTAAGAGTAACAAGAAGGGTTTCTTCAGGTATGTTGGCAATAAGAAGAAAGCCAAGGAAAGTGTGTTCCCCTTACTGAAAGAGGGAAGCAACCTAGTGACAGAGGATGTGGAAAAAGATAATGCACTCAATGCTTTTTTTGCCTCTGTCTTCATGAACATGGTCAGCTCCCAGACTACTGCACTGGGCAGCACAGCATGGGGAGGAGGTGGCCAGCCCTCTGTGAAGGAAGAAGTGGTACAGGACTATATAGAAAAACTGGATGTGCACAAGTCCATGGGGCCAGATGCATTGCATCTGAGAGTGCTAAAGGAATTGGCGGATGTGATTGCAGAGCCATTGGCCATTATCTTTGAAAAATCATGGCGATCTGGGGAAGTCCCGGGCGACTGGAAAAAGGCTAATGTATTGCCCATCTTTAAAAAAGGGAAGAAGGACGATCCTGGGAACTACAGGCCAGTCAGCCTCATCTCAGTCCCTGGAAAAAATCATGGAGCATGTCCTCAAGGAATCAATTCTGAAGCACTTGGACAAGAGGAAAGTGATCAGGAACAGTCAGCATGGATTCACCAAGGGCAAGTCATGCCTGACTAATCTAATTGCCTTCTATGATGAGATAACTGGTTCTGTGGATGAAGGGAAAGCAGTGGACGTGTTATTCCTCGACTTTAGCAAAGCTTTTGACATGGTCTCCCACAGTATTCTTGTCAGCAAGTTAAAGAAGTATGGGCTGGATGGAGGCACTACAAGGTGGGTAGAAAATTGGCTAGATTGCTGGGCTCAATGGGTAGTGATCAATGGCTCCATGTCTAGTTGGCAGCCGGTATCTAGCGGAGTGCCCCAAGGGTCGGTCCTGGGGCTGGTTTTGTTCAATATCTTCATTAATGATCTGGAGGATGGTGTGGATTGCACCCTCAGCAAGTTTGCAGATGACACTAAACTGGGAGGAGTGGTAGATACGCTGGAAGATAGGGATAGGATACAGAGGGACCTAGACAAATTGGAGGATTGGGCCAAAAGAAATCGGATGAGGTTCAACAAGGACAAGTGCAGAGTCCTGCACTTAGTACGGAAGAATCCCATGCACTGCTACAGACTAGGGACCGAATGGCTATGCAGCAGTTCTGCAGAGAAGGACCGGACCTAGGGGTGACAGTGGACGAGAAGCTGGATATGAGTCAACAGTGTACCCTTGTTGCCAAGAAGGCCAATGGCAGTTTGGGGTGTATAAGTAGGGGCATTGCCAGCAGATCGAGGGATGTGATCATTCCCCTCTATTTGACATTGGTGAGGCCTCATCTGGAATACTGTGTCCAGTTTTGGGCCCCACACTACAAGAAGGATGTGGAGAAATTGGAGAGAGTCCAGCGAAGGGCAACAAAAATGCTTACGAGTCTAGAACACATGACTTGTGAGGAGAGGCTGAGGGACTGGGGATGTTTAGTCTACGGAAGAGAAGAATGAGGGGGGATTTGATAGCTGCTTTTAACTACCCGAAAGGTGGATCCAAAGAGGATGGATCTAGACTATTCTCAGTGATAGCAGATGACAGGACAAGGAGTAATGATCTCAAGTTGCAGTGGGGGAGATTTAGGTTGGATATTAGGAAAAACTTTTTCACTAGGAGGGTGGTGAAACACTGGAATGCGTTACCTTGGGAGGTGGTGGAATCCCCTTCCTTAGAAGTTTTTAAGGTCAGGCTTGACAAAGCCCTGGCTGGGATGAGTTAGTTGGGATTGGTCCTGCTCTGGGCAGGGGGTTGGACTAGATGGCCTCCAGAGGTCCCTTCCAACTCTGTTATTCTATGATGAACATCCTCTTACCTGTAAAGAGTTAAGACACTCAGCTAACCTGGCTGGCACCTGACCCAAAGGACCAATAAGGGGACAAGATACTTTCAAATCTTGGGGGAGGGGGAAGGCTTTTGTTTGTGCTCTTTGTTTATCTGGTTGTTCTCTCTTGGGACTGAGAGAGGCCAGGCAGAAATGCATCTTCTCCAACCCATCCTAATCCAATTCTCCAATATTGCAACCAGTATAGGTAAGCCAGGCAAAGCAGATTAGTCTATCTTTTGTTTTATGTGAATTTTCCCTGTGTTAAGAGGGAGGTTTATTCCTGTTTTCTGTAACTTTAAGGTTTTGCCCAGAGGGGGATCCTCTGTGTTTTGCATCTGAAAACCCTGTAAAGTATTTTCCATCCTAATTTTACAGAGATGGTTTTTACCTTTCTTTTTTTTAATAAAATCCTTCTTTTAAGAACCTGACTGATTTGTCCATTGTTCCAAGATCCAGGGGTTTGGGTCTTTGATTTTGTAACAAATTGGTTAGGATATTATTCTCAAGCCTCCCCAGGAAAGGAGGTATGTAGGGCCAGGGGCGATATTTTGGGGGAAGACATTTCCAAGTGGTATTTCCCTGTTGTTTGTTTAAAATGCTTGGTGGTGGCAGCATACTGTTCAAGGGCAAGGCAAAGTTTGTACCTTGGGGAAGTTTTTACCTAAGCTGGTAAGAATAAGCTTAGGGGGTCTTCATGTGGGTCCCCACATCTGTACCTTAGAGTTCAGAGTGGGGAAGGAACCCTGGCACATGTATATGTACCTAATTATGTTTGGCAGTTTACAGAAATGGGATTGTACCCATACCTCATGTGTCTGCTATATACAATGAGCTATAATGAGGCTCTTGCACTGCAGGTCTGACCAGAGTCCTCCAGAATCTTGGGCACAGTAAGCAGAATGTAGGCCATAGGAGAGCTTCCACATTGCCTAATACATCTGAGGCAACTTGATTTCTGACATCAAGGAACAGAGGAGCAAAATTCCTTACCTGCCAGGTAAGTGAAAGATCATGATGCTACCACAATAGTTCAATGGTATCAAAATGCAAATATTTCAGCTATGTTATGTTATCAGTGGAAGCTTTCTTTCCATTCATTTGAAAACTATCTTTACAGGTTTCAGAGTAACAGCCATGTTAGTCTGTATTCGCAAAAAGAAAAGGAGGACTTGTGGCACCTTAGAGACTAACCAATTTACCTTTACAGGCTCTCCAAACTGTTTAAAGTTGAGTACCATTGGTTTAAAGTATAGCCCTAATCTTGGATACTCTTTTCATGACTCTCCAGGTGGTGATCTCTTAATTTCTATTAGGAGTGTGCCAAGTCAGTCAAGATATTACAATGTCTCTAAAGATGAGAAGCTGTATTCTACTTGCAAGCTTCCAGGTAGTACAAGTTAAATACTTGCCTTGAGCAAATGAAGCGATGGCTGTAGGTCAAAATATTAGCGGGGCACTGTAACCTGTCTCCATGTAGCTGCACAAATGCTAATTAATTAAGGACACTTTTGGAAGTGCTTGTTAGTGCTACACTGATCATGCCAGACTATTCAGTATAGCTTTGCTTTGGCTCCCTTCTCTCCTCCACACATGCAAACTGTAATATGTGCCTTTGCTATATAGCTTGGGGCTCTGGAGGAGGTGTCCTGCATTGAGCATTTATCTGGAAGAGCTAATCTCTCACTGACAGCTGTGAATGGCATGCTTGATTGGTTTGAAAGTATTTTTATTTTACTCTGATTTTATCTTTTTTTTTCCCTTCAAGGTGGCAGTGTCCCAATGGCAACAGCATCATTAACTATATCTCCAGTTATTGTCCCTGCCAAAAAAAGGGGAAAATTAATGGAAAAAGCAGATATAAGAGTTGTCTATCATTTAAAAAAATGGAGCATAATATAACTGATGTTGTGCATACAGTAGATGCTTGGAGTCTGATCCAAGTGTATATAAAAAAAGTATATGCAGCTGTACCAATGAGTTGTGACTAAGGATATATGTCCTTTGTCTTCTGCCTGGGAGATGGTAGGAAACCATCCAACTTTAGAGTAGTGTGCGGTCTGCTTAATCCATGACTGTCTTGTCCCCATTCCTTCAGATGCCCACTAGGACAAGTTTGCTATGTTTTTAGCAGATGAGACTCTCTCTGTGTTGGCTCCTCTTATTCTTTGGATTTCAAGAACTTTCAAATTGGTTTTGATTTAGTTTTTGAAAAAATATCTATTGTGTTCCTGGTTTGCTGCAAGACTGCTGAGACTTATCTACCATGGTTGCTAAATTCAAGTGGTATAGTTGTGGTGCTATTATTGACAGATTTTATCAGCTCATTTGCTAAGCAATGAGAACATGCTGACAATTCTTAAATGAGTAGTTAGATATCTGCTTATGAAATTAGCTCTATGTGCTGTTGTTTTCGTAATTTATCATCCAGTTTCCAATCTCTATTTTGAGGAGGGTTATAGAAAAGGTAGAGACTAGTGAATTCAAAATGCACTTGAAACCAATAACATATGGAGTAGTCCCTAGTCTGGGTTCAGACCTTCCTTTTGGAATGAAGACTGAATTTGTCAGTGTTATTCATGAGCTCAGTATGACACAATATGCTGTAATAGCATCAGGAGTTGAGCTGCAGACTCCAATTGCCAAGAAGGAGGATCCACATGCCCCCAAAGCTGGGAGGTTTATGGCCACTATGCCCATGAAAAGGGGCGGAACAGAAGCCTCCATATGATAGTCTGAACTAGCTTAAGCAATCTTAGAACAGTTAGCCCTGGTCTACACTAGGACTTTAGGTCGAATTTAGCAGCGTTAAATCGTCCACACAATGTGCACCCGTCCACACAATGAAGCCCTTTATTTCGACTTAAAGGGCTCTTAAAATCGATTTCCGTACTCCACCCCTGACAAGTGGATTAGCGCTTAAATCGACCTTGCCGGCTCGAATTTGGGGTACTGTGGACACAATTTGATGGTATTGGCCTCCGGGAGCTATCCCAGAGTGCTCCATTGTGACCGCTCTGGACAGCACTCTCAACTCAGATGCACTGGCCAGGTAGACAGGAAAAGAACCGCGAACTTTTAAATCTCATTTCCTGTTTGGCCAGCGTGGCAAGCTGCAGGTGACCATGCAGAGCTCATCAGCACAGGTGACCATGATGGAGTCCCAGAATCGCAAAAGAGCTCCAGCATGGACCGAATGGGAGGTACGGAATCTGATCGCTGTTTGGGGAGAGGAATCCGTGCTATCATAACTCCGTTCCAGTTTTCGAAATGCCAAAACCTTTGTCAAAATCTCCCAGGGCATGAAGGACAGAGGCCATAACAGGGACCCGAAGCAGTGCCGCGTGAAACTGAAGGAGCTGAGGCAAGCCTACCAGAAAACCAGAGAGGCGAACGGCTGCTCTGGGTCAGAGCCCCAAACATGCCGCTTCTATGATGAGCTGCATGCCATTTTAGGGGGTTCAGCCACCACTATCCCAGCCATGTTGTTTGACTCCTTCAATGGAGATGGAGGCAATACGGAAGCAGGTTTTGGGGATGAAGAAGATGATGATGATGATGAGGTTGTAGATAGTTCACAGCAAGCAAGCGGAGAAACCGGTTTTCCCGACAGCCAGGAACTGTTTCTCACCCTGGACCAGGAGCCAGTACCCCCCGGACCCACCCAAGGCTGCCTCCTGGACCCAGCAGGTGGAGAAGGGACCTCCGGTGAGTGTACCTTTTAAAATACTATACATGGTTTAAAAGCAAGCATGTGAAAGGATTACTTTGCCCTGGCATTCGCGGCTCTCCTGGATGTACTCCCAAAGCCTTTGCAAAAGGTTTCTGGGGAGGGCAGCCTTATTGCGTCCTTCATGGTAGGACACTTTACCACTCCAGGCCAGTAACACGTACTCGGGAATCATTGTAGAACAAAGCATTGCAGTGTATGTTTGCTGGCATTCAAACAACATCCGTTCTTTATCTCTCTGTGTTATCCTCAGGAGAGTGAGATATAATTCATGGTCACCTGGTTGAAATAGAGTGCTTTTCTTCAGGGGACACTCAAAGGAGCCCATTCCTGCTGGGCTGTTTGCCTGTGGCTAAACAGAAATGTTCCCCGCTGTTAGCCACAGGGAGGGGGGAAGGTTGAGGGGGTAGCCACGCGGTGGGGGGAGGCAAAATGCGACCTTGTAACGAAAGCACATGTGCTATGTATGTAATGTTAACAGCAAGGTTTAGCCTGAAAGAGTGTAGCCACTGTTTTATAAAATGTGTCTTTTTAAATACCACTGTCCCTTTTTTTTTCTCCACCAGCTGCATGTGTTTCAATGATCACAGGATCTTCTCCTTCCCAGAGGCTAGTGAAGCTTAGAAAGAAAAAAATAACGCACTTGCAATGAAATGTTCTCCGAGCTCATGATGTCCTCCCACACTGACAGAGCACAGACGAATGCATAGAGGCAAATAATGTCAGAGTGCAGGAAAGCACAAAATGACCAGGAAGAGAGGTGGTGGGCTGAAGAGAGTAAGTGGTGGGCTGAAGAGAGGGCTGAAGCTCAAATGTGGCGGCAGCGTGATGAGAGGAGGCAGGATTCAATGCTGAGGCTGCTGGAGGACCAAACCAGTATGCTCCAGTGTATGGTTGAGCTGCAGCAAAGGCAGCTGGAGCACAGACTGCCACTGCAGCCCCTCTGTAACCAACTGCCATCCTCCCCAAGTTCCATAGCCTCCACACCCAGATGCCCAAGAACGCGGTGGGGGGGCCTCGGCCAACCAACCACTCCACCACAGAGGATTGCCCAAAAAAAAGAAGGCTGTCATTCAATAAATTTTAAAGTTGTAAACTTTTAAAGTGCTGTGCTTAAAGTGCTGTGTGGCATTTTCCTTCCCTCCTCCACCACCCCTCCTGGGCTACCTTGGTAGTCATCCCCCTATTTGTGTGATGAATGAATAAAGAATGCATGAATGTGAAGCAACAATGACTTTATTGCCTCTGCAAGCGGTGATTGAAGGGAGGAGGGGCGGGTGGTTAGCTTACAGGGAAGTAGAGTGAACCAAGGGGCGGGAGGTTTCATCAAGGAGAAACAAACAGAACTTTCACACCGTAGCCTGGCCAGTCATGAAACTGGTTTTCAAAGCTTCTCTGATGCGTACCGCGCCCTCCTGTGCTCTTCTAATCGCCCGGGTGTCTGGCTGCGCGTAACCAGCAGCCAGGCAATTTGCCTCAACCTCCCACCCTGCCATAAACGTCTCCCCCTTACTCTCACAGATATTGTGGAGCACACAGCAAGCAGTAATAACAGTGGGAATATTGGTTTCGCTGAGGTCTAAGCGAGTCAGTAAACTGCGCCAGCGTGCCTTTAAACGTCCAAATGCACATTCTACCACTATTCTGCACTTGCTCAGCCTGTAGTTGAACAGCTCCTGACTACTGTCCAGGCTGCCTGTGTACGGCTTCATGAGCCATGGCATTAAGGGGTAGGCTGGGTCCCCAAGGATAACTATAGGCATTTCAACATCCCCAACAGTTATTTTCTGGTCTGGGAAGAAAGTCCCTTCCTGCAGCTTTTGAAACAGACCAGAGTTCCTGAAGATGCGAGCATCATGTACCTTTCCCGGCCATCCCACGTTGATGTTGGTGAAACGTCCCTTGTGATCCACCAGAGCTTGCAGCACTATCAAAAAGTACCCCTTGCGGTTTATGTACTCGGCGGCTTGGAGCTCCGGTGCCAAGATAGGGATATGGGTTCCGTCTATGGCCCCACCACAGTTAGGGAATCCCATTGCAGCAAAGCCATCCACTGTGACCTGCACATTTCACAGGGTCACTACCCTTGATATCAGCAGATCTTTGATTGCGAGGGCTACTTGCATCACAGCAGCCCCCACAGTAGATTTGCCCACTCAAATTGCCCAAATTGATTCCCAACTGACTGGTAGCTGTCTGGCGTTGCAAGCTTCCACGGGACTATCGCCACTCGCTTCTCAACTGTGAGGGCTGCTCTCATCTTGGTATTCATGCGCCTCAGGGCAGGGGAAAGCAAGTCACAAAGTTCCATGAAAGTGCCCTTACGCATGCGAAAGTTTTGCAGCCACTGGGAATCGTCCCAGACCTGCAACACTATGCGGTCCCACCAGTCTGTGCTTGTTTCCCGAGCCCAGAATCGGCGTTCCACAGCATGAACCTGCCCCATTAGCACCATGATGCATGCATTGGCAGGGCCCATGCTTTCAGAGAAATCTGTGTCCATGTCCTTATTACTCACGTGACCGCGCTGACGTCGCCTCCTCGCCTGGTATCGCTTTGCCAGGTTCTGGTGCTGCATATACTGCTGGATAATGCGTGTGGTGTTTAATGTGCTCCTAATTGCCAAAGTGAGCTGAGCGGCCTCCATGCTTGCCTTGGTATGGCGTCCGCACAGAAAAAAGGTGCGGAACGATTGTCTGCTGTTGCTCTGACGGAGGGAGGGGCGACCGACGACACGGCTTACAGGGTTGGCTTCAGGGAGCTAAAATCAACAAAGGGGGTGTCTTTACATCAAGGAGTATTTCAGGCAGGACTTCATGGAGGGTTCCAATAAGAAATGGTGCACCTAAGTTATTGTTCTTATTGGAACAAGGAGGTTAGCCTGGCCTCTGATTCATACATGGCTAGATTTACCTCGCTGCACCTTCTCTGTGAGTGACTGCAGTGTGACCTAGAGGAATGAGTCCCCTAGACAGGGGAGGAGGCAAATGAGTACAAAACAAATCTGGTCTATTTCTTGTTTTGATCCACCCCATCTATCTTTTACATCTTTGGCTGGCAGCAGACGGTGCAGAAGGACTGCATGCCATCCATATCTCATGGCTGCTCGGCAGAAGATGGTACAGTACGACTGCTAGCCATCCTCATCTCTTGCCTGCCCGGCAGAAGATGGTACAGTACGACTGCTAGCAATCCATATCGCCTGCCTGCTCACCATAAGATGGTTCAATAGGACTGACTGCAGTACTAAAGAGAATGACCTGGTCAAGTCACTCTAAATTAATGACTGCCCAGCCGACGTGGCCAGGAGCACCTCTGACACGACGAGGATGGCTACCAGTCGTATTGCACCGTCTGCTGCCACAAGGCAATGGGTTGCTGCTACTGTGTAGCAATGCCGTACCGTGTCTGCCAGCACCCAGGAGACATAGGGTGACGGTTACCTGAGCGGGCTCCATGCTTGCCGTGGTATGGCGTCTGCACAGGTAACTCAGGAAAAAAGGCGTGAAACGATTGTCTGCCCTTGCTTTCATGGAGGGAGGGAGGGAACGGGGCCTGACGATATGTACCCAGAACCACCCGTGACAATGTTTTAGCCCCATCAGGCATTGGGATCTCAACCCAGAATTCCAATGGGCAGCAGAGACTGCGGGAACTGTGGGATAGCTATCCACAGTGCAACGCTCCGGAAGTCGACTCTAGCCTCGGTACTGTGGAAGCACTCCACTGAGTTAATGCATTTAATACACTTAGAGCATTTTCTGTGGGGACACACACACTCGAATATATAAAACCGATTTCTAAAAAAACGACTTCTATAAATTCGAACTTATTCCGCAGTGTAGACATACCCTTAGCAATTATCATTGAGAACTAATTGGGGACACATGAGGTCCAGAGAACTGGAGAAGTACAAACATAGTACCTATCTTTTAAAAAGGGGAACAAAGAAGACCTGGGGTATTATAGACCAGGCAGCCTATCTTCAATAGCTGGAAAGATACTGGAACAAATTATTAAACAATCAATTTGTAAGCACTGGGGGAGGATAGAGTTATAAGAAATAGTTAGCATAGATTTATCAAGAACAAATCATGGCAAAACAACTTTGACAGCATTACATGCCTAGAAGACGGGGGCGGAGCAATAGATGTGACATATCTTGATTTTAGTAAGGCTTTTGACACATTCCCAAATGACATTCCTATAAGCAAACTAGGGAAATGTGGTCCAGATGAAATCACTATCAAGTGGGTGCACATTTGGTTGAAAGACCATACTGAAAGAGCAGTTATCAATGGTGAGCTATCAAACTGAGGCTAGTGATGCTACACAGGGATCAGTCCTGCATTCGGTACTAGTCAATATTTTCATTAATGATTTGGATAATGGAGTGGAGAATATGTTTATAAATATGCAGATGATACCAAGCTGGGAGGGGTGGCAACTACTTCGAAGGACAGGACTGGAATTCAAAGGAACCTTCATAAATTGGAGAACTGGTCTGAAATCAACAGATTAAAGTCAATAAAGATATCTGTGAAGTACTTCGCTGAGGAAGGAAAAATCAAATACACAAATACAAAATGGGGAATACCTTCCCAGGTAGTACTACTGTTGAAAAGGACCTGAGTATTATAGTAGATCACAAACTGATATGGGCCGAAAATGTGATGCAGCTACAAAAAAGGCTAATATATCATTCTGGATTGTGTAAACACAAATGGTGTATGTAAGACACAGGAGGTAATAGTCCTAGTCTACATGGCACTGGTAAGTCCTCAGCTAGAGTACTGTGTCGAATTCTGGGAACCACACTTAAGAAAGATATGGACAAACTGAGGTGAGTACAGAGCAGAGCAACACAAATGATAAAAGGTTTAGAAACCCTGACCCATCAGGAAAGGTTAAAAAAAAAACCTGGGCATGTTTAATTCTGAGAAAATACAATTCAGATTCAGTAGGACAAGAAGTAATGGGCTTGATCTGTTGCAATGGAGCTTTAGGGTAGATATTAAAAAAAACCTTTCTAACTATAAGAGTAGTTAAGATCTGGAATGGGCTTCCAATGAAGGTTGTGGAATCCCCATCATTGGAGGTTTTTAATAACAGGTTGGACAAACACTTGACAGGGATAGTAGGATTACTTTGTCAGTGCTGGTAGCTGGATTTGGTGACTTCTTGAGGTCCATGTGAGACTTCCATTTCTGTGATTCTATCATCTCCTATAGGGTTTAGATTAGGGTCAACAGGCCAATTTGCTCACACTAGACTTACTACATTTTCATTAGAAATAAACATACTGTCTCAAATCCAATCCTTGACATGTTCAACTGTATCTGCATTAGATTTAAAATATGTTTTGGGACTGAGACTGAGCTAGGTTGAGCTTTAGATTCAACCATTTAAGGTTGCAATCTTGTATTTCTTTCACATCCTAAATTGCTATTGACTTCAAGTAATTCAGGCTCTGTATATTATATCTATATCTATGTGTGTGTGTGTGTTTTCTGAAAAATAAACAAATAATTACCACAAAGTCTAGATTTATCATTTTCCTAATGATATATGAAAAATAATAATAGATGAGAACATGTTAAATATATTTAACATTTTTTTTCTATTTTAAAAGTAGTAGAGTCAATGAATATCCTGATATCTGCTGGGAGAGCAATACAGCGGTGCATAGACAATCCAGGAAGTTTTTGGAAAGCGTAGGGGACAATTTCCTGGTGCAAGTGCTGGACGAGCAAACTGGGGGGGAGCTTTTCTTGACCTGCTGCTCACAAACAGGGAAGAATTAGTGGGGGAAGCAAAAGTGGACGGGAATCTGGGAGGCAGTGACCATGAGTTGGTTGAGTTCAGGATCCTGACACAGGGAAGAAAGGTAAGCAGCAGGATACGGACCCTGGACTTCAGGAAAGCAGACTTCGACTCCCTCAGGGAATGGATGGGTAGGATCCCCTGGGGGACTAACATGAAGGGGAAAGGAGTCCAGGAGAGCTGGCTGTATTTCAAGGAATCCCTGCTGAGGTTACAGGGACAAACCATCCCGATGAGTCGAAAGAATAGTAAATATGGCAGGCGACCAGCTTGGCTTAATGGTGAAATCCTAGCGGATCTTAAACATAAAAAAGAAGCTTACAAGAAGTGGAAGGTTGGACATATGACCAGGGAAGAGTATAAAAATATTGCTCGGGTATGTAGGAATGAAATCAGGAGGGCCAAATCGCACCTGGAGCTGCAGCTAGCAAGAGATGTCAAGAGTAACAAGAAGGGTTTCTTCAGGTATGTTGGCAACAAGAAGAAAGCCAAGGAAAGTGTGGGCCCCTTACTGAATGAGGGAGGCAACCTAGTGACAGAGGATGTGGAAAAAGCTAATGTGCTCAATGCTTTTTTTCCCTCTGTCTTCACTAACAAGGACATCTCCAGGACTGCTGCGCTGGGCATCACAGCATGGGGAGTAGATGGCCAGCCCTCTGTGGAGAAAGAGGTGGTTAGGGACTATTTAGAAAAGCTGGATGTGCACAAGTCCATGGGGCCGGACGAGTTGCATCCGAGAGTGCTAAAGGAATTGGCGGCTGTGATTGCAGAGCCATTGGCCATTATCTTTGAAAACTCGTGGCGAACGGGGGAAGTCCCAGATGACTGGAAAAAGGCTAATGTAGTGCCAATCTTTAAAAAAGGGAAGAAGGAGGATCCTGGGAACTACAGGCCAGTCAGCCTCACCTCAGTCCCCGGAAAAATCATGGAGCATGTCCTCAAGGAATCAATTCTGAAGCCCTTAGAGGAGAGGAAAGTGATCAGGAACAGTCAGCATGGATTCACCAAGGGAAGGTCATTCCTGACTAATCTAATCGCCTTCTATGATGAGATTACTGGTTCTGTGGATGAAGGGAAAGCAGTGGATGTATTGTTTCTTGACTTTAGCAAAGCTTTTGACACGGTCTCCCACAGTATTCTTGCCAGCAAGTTAAAGAAGTATGGGCTGGATGAATGCACTATAAGGTGGGTAGAAAGTTGGCTAGATTGTCGGGCTCAACAGGTAGTGATCAAGGGCTCCATGTCTAGTTGGCAGCCGGTGTCAAGTGGAGTGCCCCAGAGGTCGGTCCAGGGGCCGGTTTTGTTCAATATCTTCATAAATGATCTGGAGGATGGTGTGGATTGCAACCTCAGCAAATTTGCAGATGATACTAAACTAGGAGGAGTGGTAGATACTCTGGAGGGCAGGGATAGGATACAGAGAGACCTAGACAAATTGGGCCAAAAGAATTCTGAATTCTGAATTGGGCCAAATTGGGCCAAAAGAAATCTGATGAGGTTCAATAAGGATAAGTGCAGGGTCCTGCACTCTAGGACGGAAGAACCCAATGCACAGCTACAGACTAGGGACCGAATGGCTAGGCTAGGCAGCAGTTATGCGGAAAAGGACCTAGGGGTTACAGTGGACCAGAAGCTGGATATGAGTCAGCAGTGTGCCCTTGTTGCCAAGAAGGCCAATGGCATTTTGGGATGTATAAGTAGGGGCATAGAGAGCAGATCGAGGGACGTGATCGTTCCCCTCTATTCGACATTGATGAGGCCTCATCTGGAGTACTGTGTCCAGTTGTGGGCCCCACACTACAAGAAGGATGTGGATAAATTGGAGAGAGTCCAGCGAAGGGCAACAAAAATGATTAGGGGTCTGGAACACATGACTTATGAGGAGAGGCTGAGGGAACTGAGATTGTTTAGTCTGCAGAAGAGAAGAATGAGGAGGGATTTGATAGCTGCTTTCAACTACCTGAGAGGTGGTTCCAGAGAGGATGGTTCTAGACTATTCTCAGTGGTGGAAAAGGACAGGACAAGGAGTAATGGTCCCAAGTTGCAGTGGGGGAGGTTTAGGTTGGATATTAGGAAAAACTTTTTCACTAGGAGGGTGGTGAAACACTGGAATGTGTTACCTAGGGAGGTGGTAGAATCTCCTTCCTTAGAAGTTGTTAAGGTCAGGCTTGACAGAGCCCTGGCTGGGATGATTTAATTGGGGATTCGTACTGCTTTGAGCAGGGGGTTGGACTAGATGACCTCCTGAGGTCCCTTCCAACCCTGATATTCTATGATTCTATGATTCTATGAATAATCAGTTAAAAGCTGAACTTTCATTTGATGTTTCCTCTAAGACAGTGGTTCTCAGACTTTTTTTTTTTTTTGCAGACCAATTGAAAATTGCTGAAGGTCTTGGCAGACCACTTAACTAAATTTCCAAATGTTATTTATACCGTTAGCTAACTATTGTAAAGCACTTTGGATAAAAGCGTTATATATAACAAAAAGTTTATAATAATTATTTTTTGTTCTACAAATAAAAGCACACAACTTTTATTTTTATATCCATAATCTTACCTTTCTAATGTGATGGATGTGCCCTCTCTCCCCTGTTGCAGTAGCCCCTGAGCTGGGACTGGGAAGGATGGGGGTCTCTCCTTGGCAGCCACAGCCCTGGAGCTGGGGAAAGTCACCACAGCCCTGCACATCCCAACTTCTCCCCACCCCCTCTCCTCACCCCATTGCACCCTCGCACCTACCCCCTATTCTCCCCAAGACCACCACTTCACCTTACATGTGTGTCTTCTCCAGGGTCCAGGCACCTAATTAGTGGAGCCACGCCTGCACAACTGCCCTAATGATGTGGGTGGCCCTTCATTCTCTTGTGTGCGGGCACGCAGGCACACACCTAAGAGGGAACTATCCATGGATCACCTGAATGGAGCTCGCGGAACACAGGTGGTCCGCGAACCACAGGTTGAGAACCACTGTTCTAAGATTAACCTAAGTAAAGGAGCACAGCAATTAAATAATATGCCCCTATAAAATATCTTAATTTTGGCCAGTATTTGTTTTATGGCTTCTTATTTACTTACGTATTCCAGCTGTCAAAATTGAAACCTTATTTAAGTATTTTTCTTAAAGCAAGCATTCATATTTGTTAGAAAACATTCAATAGCTGCAGGAATATCACTAACAATTTTGTTTCTGCTAGGAGAAGAGCACCACAATGCTTTAATGAAGTTACACTAATTTACATTAGCTGAGAGTCTGGCCCATTTGTTTCACTCATTCATGTTCTAGAGTAAATCTATTAGAATTCTTTGAGGACAAGTGTGATCTAGTGGGTACAAAGGATTTTCAGAACACTTGAGAAGGTCCCTCACCAAAGGCTCTTAAGCAAAGTAAGCAGTCATGGGTTAAGTGGTCCTCTCATGGATAAGTACCTGGTTAAAAGACTTGAAACAAAGGGTAGAAATAAGTGATCAGCTTTCAAAATGTTCAACATATTCCTACATGATATGGAAAAGGGGGTAAAATGTGAGGTGGCAAAGTTTTCAAACAACATAACATTACTCACAAGAGTTAAGTCCAAAGCTTACTGTTAAGAATTACAAAGAGATTTCACAAAAGTGGGTGATTGGGCAGCAAAATGGCAAATGAAATTCAATGTTGATAAATGCAAATTAATACACATAGGGGGAAAAAAACCCTAGCTATACATACAAAAGGATGGGGTCTAAATTAACTGTTACCACTCAAGGAATAGATCTTGGAATCATTGTGGATAGTTCCCCTGAGAACATCTGCTCAAAGTACAGCGATAGTCAAAAATGCTAACGGAAGGTTAGGAACCATTAGGAAAGGGATAGATAATAGATGGTAATATCATAATGTCACTATATAAATCCATGGTATGCCCATACCTTGAACACCCAATGAAATTAGTAGAAAGCAGGTTTAAACCAAGTATAAGGAAGTACTTCTTCACACAATGCACAATTAACCTGTGAAACTCATTGCCAGGGGATGTTGTGAAGTCCAGAAGTATAATTTGGCTTACAAAAGAATTAGATAAGTTCATCGTCCATCAATGGCTATTAGCCAAGATGGTCAGGGAAGCAGCCCAGCCCTAAAACTCCAACTGCCAGAAGCCGGGACCAAATGACAGGGGAAGGATCATTCAATAATTTCTCTGTTCTGTTCATTCCCTTTGAAGGATCTGGCACTGGCCACCATCAGAACACAGGATACCAGGCTAGATGGACCATTGGTCTGACTAAGTATGGCCATTCTTATGCTTTTAGATATTTAGGATGAAATCCTGGCCCTAGTGAAATCAGTTGTAAAAGTCACATTGGCTTCAATAGGCCTAAAAAATCTACTATTTATGAGGATAATAAATCAATTAATTGCAGCAGGGCTACTATTTTCAAGCTATCAATATTAATTCCAATGGACGTCCCTGTTGCCATTCTACTTCCACTGTCTTGTTCTGGGCATAATTACATAAAATCTTGATTGCAAAATATATCCAGTCAAGGGAGTCCTTCACAGTTTAGTTTAATCTAGACAGAATATTTTCTGTAATTTTATAGCCATACCCATGTTACCAGTATTCTTTAATTTACCTTGAAAAGAGTTGTCTGAGGACTAATTTTTCTAGTCATTAAAGCCAACTAATCAATGTCAACCAGTGTAATTGTGCAGTAATCTTTCTTATCTGAATTAACAACCACAGAACTTTAGCTGCCTTTTTTAAACTATCAAGGCAAAGTTACAATAAAATGTTAACATACTACCTTGTACATTCTTTAATACTTATTCAGGATGAGGTTAATATTTTCAAGAACCTGGTTTGCTGGCTGGGAATTCCTCCTCCTCTGAGTTGGTTAAAAAGGGTGACCACATTTCTAAGTACTTATCCTCTTTTTCCCCCTCTTCTCTTATATACGTATTTTGTACAATTTTTTGGTCATCATAAGGTAAGTCCATATCTGACTGTACCACAATTCCATAGGACAAGTCATATTCTCCAATAAATCTTCTTGTTAAAAATAAAAATGAAATTAACTTCTCATTCTGTTTTTAATGTACATAAGAGCAGCCATACTGGGTCAGTCCAAAGATCTATCTACCCCAGTATCCTGTCTTCCAACAGTGGCCAATGCCCCAGACGGAATGAACAGAACAGGTAATCATCAAGTGATCCATCCCCTGTCCATACCCAGCTTCTGGCAAACAGAGGCTAGGGAAGGAGTACTTGTGGCACCTTAGAGACTAACCAATTTATTTGAGCATGAGCTTTCGTGAGCTACAGCTCACTTCATCAGATGTATACCGTGGAAACTGCAGCAGACTTTATATACACACAGAGAATATGAAACAATACCTCCTCCATCCCTGCCATCCTGGCTAATAGCCATTGATGGACCTAGCCTCAATGAATTTATCTAGTTCTTTTTTGAACCCTATTATAGTCTTGACTTTCACAATATGTTCTGGCAAAGAGTAGCATAGGTTTACTGTGCATTGTATGAAGAAACACTTCTTTTTGTTTGTTTTAAACCTGCTGCCTATTAATTTCATTTGTCAACCCCTAGTTCTTAGATTATGAGAAGGAGTGAATAACACTTATTTACTTTCTTCACACCAGTCATGATTTTACAGACTTCTATCATATCCCCCCTTAGTCATCTCTTTTCCAAGCTGAAAAGTCCCAGTCTTATTAATCTCTCGTCATATGGCAGCCATCCAATACACCTATTCATTTTTGTTGCCCTTTTCTGAACCTTTTCCAATTCAATATATATATTTTGAAATGGGGTGACCACATCTGCACGCAGTATTTAAATTGTACATCTTTTAGTATTAAGTAAGCAGGTCAGAGGATCTGTAGGAAGCTGGCATTTTGTCCTAAGGTGAATATCTTTAATAATTTTCTCCCCAAACCATCTAATTCAGTGGTGGGTAACCTGCAGCCCATGGGCCATACATGGCAGGCAGGCCACGAGACAGATTCTTTACATTTTCATGGCCGCCAGCAGCTCCCAGTGGGTGCGGTTCACCATTTCCTTGCTGCAGGAAGCAGCATCCAGTAGTGTGCTTCTTTTAGACAAACATCCAGTCTTGAATCTGACTGTTGGGCATGAGGAATTCAAACAAATTTTTGCAACAGATACACATGAGACTAAAGAATCCTTCATCTGCATGACCATAGGAGAGCTGGCTCAAGCTGAAAGATTTAAGTGATACTTGTCAGAAGAAGGAAGCACTTGAGGTGGAGGGAAACAACTGCCTCACCCTTGCAGGTGGTAAAATTAAAGAAGGAATACATGGAACAACTAAAGTGGCTATGTCTGTTAATAGATTTTCACTTCACAGAGTTTTGAGGGGTTTTTTTAAGGTAGAGGAATTATTCTGTGGAAATTATTATACATTTCCTGGAAGTTAAGTAGCTACACATTTTTAATTTTTAAAAGTTTCCTAACAAAGTTTTTTGTTTGCTTTTTATTATATATAAAAATCCTTTTGAAACATAAACAAGGTTGGATGTCGGTAATCTTTGAATGTTTAGGATTTTAAAAAGATTATTTGCTGTAACTTTTGAGTGAAAAGGAAACCTAATAATATCTGTAATATCAGAATTTCATATTAACTTTGGATAAGAAGTACCTGTAACCTATTTTTATATTATACGTTTAGAAAAGCAGCGTGTAGAGCTCATTGTTCAAAATATTTGCTAATAGTTCAGTGGCAACACAATAGTTTTATGAAGGTTGCTGGCGATAGGGAAGAGTATAAGAAATGAGAGATGAGAATCTGAAGTTATGGAAAAAACAGGCTAAAGTTGAACACATGGAAAGAAAGTAAAATAGCATTAAATATTAAATATTGTGTCCCCTGGTAAGCCTTTTACACACTTAGTTTATTTGTTTCTACACAGAGCTTTACTAATATATTCTACTTCCATTAGCTGTCATCTAGTTTTGGTTTTTCTTCATCTGTTCTTAATATACCAGTTTTTAAAAATCTTTACTCATTTCCCCTGCTTAGTAGGAACAGTAACGCTCGAGGCTTCTAATGTAATTTCTGTTTCCATTTTAAAATCATTTTCCATTTTGTAAACACATTTTTTATGATGATGTGTGAATGATATAAGCTGCATGATTATAACAAAAAACTTATATTTGAGATGAAAAACACCTAAAGTCATTTAGTGCAACCAATTCTTCATGGTTCACTCACAGTCATTTTCCCAGGGCTTTGTCAGTCCACATGCTACACCACTATAAGTATCCTCATTATCTGCAGTTCTCCTTTATATTTTCCTATATTTACAATAGGCAATTGCTTGAAGTTACAAATACTGAGGTTATCTAACTGCAAACAATTTTGGTTATGTAATGGAACTGGAAAAATTTTAAAGGCCATAACTGTATTGTATATATTTCAGGTTTTAAAAGATAAAAAGCAAATATATTTTTCAGGTTTTCTGTGGATTGCTTCCCTTACCTATTTGTATTTCTTCAAGTCTTTTTTTTCTTCTTCTTCCTCTGATTAAATGCTCTATGATTCTCTGAAATGCAGGTGTATTGATCAGTATCCTGTAAATTGGACTATTTTGAATAGTTTGAAGTATGTATTTATGATAATTTAATCTGGGGAGGCTGTTGACATCTGAAAATGGTAGGCAAATTTGGCATGCCTCCTCATGAGATCTGACAGAATGTTCCCCTAAATGTTTTTGGTCATTTTGATAAAAACTGATGCAACTTTGGGTACATGGGGAGGGTTTTGCCCAATTAGACTGAATATAGAAAGATATATTTTTTCTCATGTTAACCATGTTTGTTAAATATATGTATAACTTGAACATATACATATTTATACATGCTAGAGCAGGCCTAGCCCAAGGGCCAGACATCTGGATGGATATGAACAGAAATCTACATATCAGGCACTTTTAAAGAAAATGGATGGCGCACTAGTGTCACAGAAGTTGGCTGTCAGGAGCACAATCTACAATGTCAAGACTACTGCTAGCTTGCCTGGAAGTAAGCAGCTAGCAGGAACAAATATGGAAACAGCACTGCTTTTAATCCTAGGTTAGGGATGGATGATTTTAAAATGATTATATATGGATAGGTATATACACATTTACATGTAAGGCAATGACATTATCTCACTTTTTACTTAGCAGTATGCAGTGTACTTGTAGCTATGTTGGTCCCAGGACCGCTCTACCTTGAATTGTCCCTTAGAATATATGCTAACTACTTATGCTAAACAATCTGTTCCATCTTGCATTTAGCTCTGACACTTTGAATACCTTCTGAAAAGCCTGTGTCTCTCACCAACAGAAGCTGGTCCACTAAAAGATATTGCTTCACCCACCTTGTCTCTCTAATTACTTAGCAGCAGCTTAAGCAAACCTGATGTTTGATGGAAAGAATGAGGCCTCTTTCACAAGTAATTAGGGACACTTGAACATAGAAGCTAATCTTTTCCTGATTTTTGATGGGCAGCTTGGCACCTCCTGGTTTTTATCAGACTGAAGCAATGCAGGTTAGTCTCTTCTCCTTCCCACATTACTTTTCTGAACTATAACAATACAGTCTAAAGACAATAAAATCTTCCCTGGAAAAATGTTCTCTTTACTATTATTAAAAATATCATTTTAAATATTAGATAGATAAGTAGATAGATTCTCAAAATTATGGGCCATGGAGTTACTCTGGATTTTCATCAAGAAAACAGGAAGCCAGATTTGACCCTACTTAGGTATCACACAACTTAGAACTCTGTGGACATATAAATGCTATCCACCATGGTAGTTAAACTTGAAAAGAAAAGTGAGACTGAATATCGTGAATCAGTGGTGAATCTAATCTTCAGAAACTCATGAGATTAAAATGTTAACTCTCATAGTAATGTACCTAAATGCTAGGATTATCTCTGTGTTCTCTGAAAATCTACACAGGAAACTTACTTATTGTTAATTTAGCTATGAAAATTAACCTTTTAAATTGGTTTGCTTTTATCAAACACCTATGGATTCTAAGATTGAACGGTCAATTATGGTGAATTCATATTGTATTATTTACATTGTATCAACCTTTATCATCCTTTATAATCTAAGATCAAATATAAAATGAGCCTATTAAAGGCAGAATAAATTACGAGAACGACACTTAATGTTATAGTATAATAATATAAAATTTTCAGTAAAGCAATTTCCCTTTAATTTTAAATTAGTACTTTACTGTCCTGTTATATTGATGTTAATTTCTGTCAGATCTGTATTGTGAGACAGATTCATATAACTGAGGAAAGTTGACAGCGTGCTAAAAAACCTCTCTATCTAGAGATGCTTTGCAAAGCAATACATTGCATTGTACGAGACTGACCATACTGCTGCCATGTACTCAGCAGATGGGAATATTTTCATAGGGCCTGTTAATCTATATTGGTATTAATTGAGAGGAAAAAGTGTTGACCATGATAATGAGGATATATCAGGCTTTTTTCGAAAATAAAAGATTTTTCTCTCTGTTGTTTTTGTTGAGATCATCTCTGCCTGAACAGCCAGTGAAAAATTGTCAGTAAAACAGTTCAATTGAAGTATTCACTTCTTTATAGAAGTGAGAGGTCTAGTGATGACATCAGTAAATGTGAGGTTCTGCAGCTGTTATACTAACGCCTTCCTCTCGTTCCACCCCTTTTACTCCCAATGTTTCCTCTGATGAGCCAGGGGTTTAGTTTCTATGGCTTACTGAATCCTGTGAGAAAATGAAAGGGTCAAGCAAGATCTCAGACATACCAGAGGCATCTGACATGTTGGAACAGAACTTCACATTGTCAAAAATGTTTTCAGCGCAGCAGAGCCTCCAGGATGCCCGTAAGCATCAGTCCAGAAATAAAATGTATTTGAGGGATTCCCCGCCCACACACACACACACACACACCAGTCTCTCACTCACTCCCACCCCATGGACTATTCAGTTCTAAAGCTGCAATTTCTCAGGGGAGAAGACAGTGGGTTTTGAGCTGTACAGGCCCATCATGAGCTCCCTATCCCTTTTTAGCAGCTCTTTGGAATCCAACCAGGTAGAGTCAAAGAGGCGCTTACTCCAGGCTCTGTTTTACCGGCTTGACTATCCTCGGGATTTGGTTTTCAGGTGGCCCCTGCACCCATGCACTTGCATAAACATCGTCTATGATCTACAACCTGTCACACAGGTAATAGAAGATCAGGATCTGGATACTCTTACATAGTAGACATAACTGAAAATACCCATCGCTATCTCTTTAAATGTACTATACTGAAAAGTAGGGTTAAGGTAATTCTGTTTTTGGTGAAAATAATATACTATTATATTCCACCACCAAGAGAAAGCAAGATAGAAGTGGAATTAAGTTGAAGAATGCTGTTAGGAGTCAGGGATGGGAACGTCTGGAATCTACCCTCCAACACAGGGTATAGATCACTATATTGCTTGAAAAAACACCATTGTGGCATACATCAAGGTTAAGATTTCTCCCTTTTTTCTCACTTTACTATCAGAGCGCTATTCTGCATTTCCTAGTGTATTCTTTTATAACCGTTCTTTAGAACCCTCTCTTTGGCTCCTGGACTGCTGAGGCCATCAGAAAATTGCAATCTCTTGCTCAGTGGTAATTTTCACCTTAAAACAACAATCAATACAAAGTTGCAAATGATATTCCTCATTCTATTTTTTAGAAGAGCCTCTCAATCTATAAACAATGTGATTATACGACTTGATGCCAAATAACATTGACAAGTCTGAAAATAAACTCTATAATGGGGATATAACAAATAATTTAACTCTTTACTGTGAAGAATATTGATGAGATTGTAGAGAACATCCTTTCTGTAATGACACAGGGTTTAATCAGACTGTGAAGCAAGAGTGACAGCTTGGTCAATGCACCAGGGACTGAACTGAGGATCTCCAGCACTGAAAGAAAAAAGTCTCTACAGCTTGAAGATATATGAGTGGTAGAAAGCCCCATATGTGGTCTGGGCTTCTAGGGGGACTTGTAATACACAGTGACCAATGGGTTACACAAGAGTAACTTTTGGTCCTAATTGCTGTATGTTTTATGTCCTATGGGGCTTCAGGGGACATAAAGGAAGTGTGATAAGTTTTAGCAGAAGAATTGCAGTACAAGCTCCTCATGCTGAGATAAGCTGAAGTAGTGTAGGGAAGTTTGGGTTCCATCACACACTGTGCAATTCAAAAGTCTGTTCTTAGATTTGATATTTTGAAAACTACTTGCCTTCAGTGGGCATAGACATATAGTGTGCCATGCCATATTTGAACGAATTTATAACACTGGATTATATTGATTGGTTTACAATCAAATATAGCTATGGAACTATTACCTTTTGTGGATGATGCCTTTGGGAATTACCATGACTCTCTTTAGAAAATGTGTCTAGGGATAATGGTCTAGGTTTTAAAACTAGAGCTTCCATTTTGCACCTGCAAATAATTGCAGGTGCATTTACGTGTTTAGAAATGTAAATAAACTATATGTTATCAGTATAACTGATGGGGCTTCAAAAATATAGTAAACCTGCTTTAGAGATCACCTGTCACTAGTGATTACTTGCAGAGGCCGCAGAACATCACTACTCTCTGGTGTGCAAATCTTTGAAGAGAGATCATCTCTTACAAGCGGCCGCTTTTGCTAACTTTCCTGAGTGGTCACTCTTGCCAGGTTTTACTGTATATTTACAATGATTTATGACTGCAATACTTTAGGTGGAAGTATTGACACCTGGTTATGTTGGGCTTTATATTTGACCTAATGTCTTTGGAGTGGTTTCTGCACATAAATTCATATCCTGTTTACACTGAGATCAGTAGTGACACTACTACTGATTTCAGTGTGCAGCATCAGACCCCTATGGAGTGCTTGTGTGCTGCTGCATCTCTGCAATCAGAACATAGTACAATGTAACAAAATGAAAATTATTAATTACTGCAGACTTGCATTTTGCTTGCAGCATTTGTTTCCTGCATATTCAAGCCTGTGTGGTAAAAAAGTCAATCAAAATCAGTACTCTTTTAGTAAAGTTCTGGATAGTTTTATTACAATGCTTTCATCAAAAGTGTTACTTTCTGAATTTTAATCTGCTTCATCTCTGCATATTCCCATTGGAGCTAACAAAGTGTGAGCTAATGAACTAGTGAAGATGAGCCAAGCATGGAAAGCTCATGTCAATGAGCTATTCCCAAACTCAAGTCCTAAATCAATTTTCATGAATGTTTACTTCACTCCTATTTGCCATGACTTTGCTGCCAAGAAAGTTACTAGATAGATTGCTGGTGACTTGAATAGAAAACAAATTTTATTCATATTGTAGCACAACATAAAATGAAGATTGTGCCATAAAGTTAGTCATATACGATACACTTATTTTTGGCTCAAAGTTCCAATCAATTCACAGGTGACTTTCCAAGCTGAGAACATAGCAAACAGAAGGCACATTCCTGAGATAAGTATTGTCTGCAAGGCATTTTTTTTTAAACTGATGAATATTAACAATTTGTCTACACAGGAGTTGCTTGCCATAACTATCTGTTTATTTCTCCATTTCATTTTTATAAATTAGGAGAATTATTCACCAGTTCTTTAGCGTTTGAGGAAAAAATATTTGAACCCAGTTGAGGACCAGGAACTACACCTAGGATTTTCAGTGCACCTATTGTGAGTTAGGGTACAATGGAATCCCAAACTACGTGAATGTGCTTTGCCCTAAAAATATAACACTTTCTGTTTCCCGAGACCTGCTTTTTCAGAAGGGGCACCAGAACGATCGAGAATTCTTCCAAAAAAAAATGTCATCAAAGTACTAAGTAGAAGAGTGAAATTTAGAAGGAAACTCTTGGTCATCTACTACTGGTGCTGCTCACCGTTCCATGCTTTCAGACTACAGTTATTGCCTGTTCAATTACCATGGGTTGAAATTTCCTCCAGACTTCCTCCATGATGATGGTATGTTGTTATAGCAGCTTCTTTCTTCTGAGAGAGCAACCCAAGGAAACCAAAGTACCAGCTGGTACCTGGCTTATGCACAGATGAACAAGGCATGGGGTGGGGATCCAGATTTCTCTCTCTCTGATATATTCTCTTGTGCTGTAGCTGGTCACAGTCCACATGTGAGTGCCTGGTCTATCTACTCACACTTTTGAGTCCCTAAAGGGGACAAGAAGAGGCAGAACATCAGTTCTGTTCCCACCCTCCAAAGGATCTGGCCAGGCATGTAGAGGTATACATACACTCCATAACAAGTGTAACAGAGGGTGTGAATGCTTCAAGAACCATTCTCCATCAGGTATAGAGCACACCAATGCTCCAACTGAAGTAGTGTAATTGCCCAGTGCTCCAACACAGGCCAGCCATTTGGTCTCATGGGCTGGGACTGTCATTTACTCTGTTTATACAACACCTAGCACAGAGATGCCCTAAAGTGGCTATCAAGGAACAATCTCAATATAAAGTATTTAGTTATAATGCCTCTAATGTCAGTGCCTCTGTGTTAGTCAGGAGGGGTATATGTAGAATGCTCTACCTCTATAACAATGTAGACACACTACTTTCACAACACATTCAAGTATCAAATATTTGCTGAATGGAGAATTCATGAATCTTTCTTGAATGAAGGTCTTCTAACTTCTAAGGCCAGACAGCCTTACCTCAGTCCCAGGAAAAATCATGGAGCAGGTCCTCAAGGAATCTATTCTGAAGCAGTTAGAGGAGAGGAAAGTGATCAGGAACAGTCAGCATGGATTCACCAGATCAAGTCATGCCTGACTAACCTAATTGCCTTCTATGATGAGATAACTGGCTCTCTGGATGAGGGGAAAGAAGTGGGTGTGTTATTTCTTGACTTTAGCAAAGTTTTTGATACGGTCTCCCACAGGTTTAGAGTAGCAGCCATGTTAGCCTGTATCCGCAAAAGGAACAGGAGTACTTGTGGCACTTTAGAGACTAACAAATTTATTAGACCATAAGCTTTGGTGGGCTACAGCCCACTTCATCGGATGCATAGAATGGAACATATAGTAAGAAGATATATACATACAGAGAAGGTAGAAGTTGCCATACAAACAGTAATCTTGCCAGCGAGTTAAAGAAGTACAGTCTGGATGAATGGACTATAAGATGAATAGAAAGCTGGCTAGATCATTGGGCTTAATGGGTAGTGATCAATGGCGTCACTGTCTAGTTGGCAGCTGGTATCAAGCAGAGTGCTCCAAGGGTCGGTCTGGGGCCGGTTTTGCTCAATATCTTCATTAATGATCTGGAGGATGGTGTGGATTGCACCCTCAGCAAGTTTGCAGATGACACTGAACTGGGAGGAGTAGTAGATATGCTGGAGGGTAGGGATAGGATAGAGAGGGCCCTAGACAAATTAGAGGATTGAGCCAAAAGAAATCTAATGAGGTTCAACAAGGACAAGTGCAGAGTCCTGCACTTAGGATGGAAGAATCCTATGCACCGCTACAGACTAAGGACCGAATAGCTAGGAAGCAGTTCTGCAGAAAAGGACCTAGGGGTTACAGTGGATGAGAAGCTAGATATGAGTCAACAGTGTGCCCTTGTTGCCAAGAAGGCTAACAGCATTTGGGCTGTATAAGTAGGAGCATTGCCAGCAGATCGAAGGACATGATCCTTCCCCTCTATTTGGCATTGGTGCGGCCTCATCTGGATTACTGTGTCCAGTTTTGGGACCCACACCACAAGAAGGATGTGGAAAAATTGGAAAGCATCCAGCGGAGGGCAACACAAATATTAGGGGGCTAGAGAACATGATTTATGAGGAGAGGCTGAGGGAACTAGGATTATTTAGTCTGAAGAAGAGAAGAATGAGGGGGGATTTGATAGCTGCTTTCAACTACCTGAAAGGGGGTTCCAAAGAGGATGGATCTAGACTGTTCTCAGTGGTAGCAGATGACAGAACAAGAAGTAATGGTCTCAAGTTGCAATGGGGGAGGTTTAGGTTGGATATTAGGAACAACTTTTTCACTAGGAGGGTGGTGAAACAATGGAATGGGTTACCTAGGGAGGTGGTGGAATCTCCCTCCTTAGAGGTTTTTAAGGTCAGGCTTGACCAAGCCCTGTCTGGGATGATTTAGTTGGGGATTGGTCCTGCTTTGAGCAGGGGGTTGGATTAGGTGACCTTCTGAGCTCCCTTCCAACCCTGATATTCTATGATTCTATGAATTCTAGGAACTGTACATGGCATAGCCATTTTATTAGAACCAGATCATCTAGGTTTGTGCATATTGTTTAGTAAGCATTAGTATTTATTATTTGTAGAGTGCTAACAATATGATAGGTACTTACAATGCACACAAATGAAGACAAAGACAACTCTTCCACAAAGGGCTATAAAGATAGACACACACAGGAAACACTGGATAATCCAGAAATGAGGATGATTTAGGAGTTGTTTTATAATAAACTCAGTTCTTTGGTTATTGTGGAAGAAATGGCTTGGGGAAAGTCTTGTTCTGTGCAAAGATGGGAGAATGGAAACATGGAGTATTTCTGCAAAATCATGTGAACTGTGTTCTCTTGCCCACTGCTCTTGAACTATATATTCTGGAAGAAGAGCCAGGGATTGACCCTTCCTAGTGTACAGATTATAAATATTTGTCCTTTGCACTATTAGAAAAATAGCTTGAATTGTTACAAGTTATTCACCATCAGCACAGAATGTGCTACTGCTACTAAGTACTATGGTTTGGTCTGGTCTCTCTTACAGTGAAACACCTCATAGGAGCTGAGACACTGAAGCAGCATTCAGGTTTGCTAATGTCTTTCGGGTGGTTTCGTTCGATGAAATAATTTTGTACGATGGATAAAAAGAGGATTGACTTTGAATTCTGAATTGGATAGGAGGTAAAACAGTATTTTAATTTAAATCTTTTTCCAAGTGAAAATTAGGAATTGGGATGTTTTTAAAACTGGGAATGTGGTGGTGGGGGGAGATCATTTTAGTTTTATTCATTTAAATTTTCTCTCTCTGCTTTTCATGCAAGGTAAAAACAATCCATTCATTATATGTCTCTCAATATATGGAATTATACTGAGCTTTCACGTATAAGTACCTATCAGAATTAAAAGAAAAAAGTCTTCCCACAAGTAGCAGCAAGTTAAACTCTCCTGAGGGTGAGTATTATTTTTTTTAAGTTATTAAAAAAAGGCAGACTGTTTTACTAAATTCCCCCAATTCTTACAAATGTTTCAGTTCATGACTATTTATTATTTTAGTTTTGGGGAGAATGGCTAGAAATGTATTACATTTACAAAACATATATACTCTGCTCTAGTAGATTTAGATGAGAACATTCTTATTCCGTACCAGATGATATACACTCAACCCCATGACAACTATTATGTAAGTATTTTCCACCATTATGTGTAAGTAAACAAGTCTTAAGCATCTTCAGCAACACATTACTGGCAAAATGAAACATTTCTCTGCTAACGCATCAGCTATTGTACACAGGCATAGTTGCAGATAGTAATAAAAGTTCAGATTGATAGAATAAGCTAATGTGACAATGCACACTGGAATGTTACCAATCATTAATCATATGTAATTTCTGAATTTCAAATAAGTGAACAATCAGTTTTGGAGGTTGCTATGAATAATATACTTCTGGGGACAATCATATTTTAATAAGAAAAGAAGTACTTGTGGCACCTTAGAGACTAACAAATTTATTAGAGCATAAGCTTTCGTGAGCTACAGCTCACTTCATTGGATGTATTCAGTGGAAAATACAGTGGAGAGATTTAAATACATAGAGAACATGAAACAATGGGTGTTACCATACACACTGTAACTAGAGAGATCACTTAAAGTGAGCTATTACTAGCAAGAGAGTGGGGGGGGGGGGAAACCTTTTGTACTGATAATCAACGTGGGCCATTTCCAGCAGTTGACAAGAACGTCTGACAAACAGTGGGGTGTGTGTGGCGGGGGAATAAACAAGGGAAAATAGTTTTACATTGTGTAATGACCCATCCAGTCCCAGTCTCTATTCAAGCCTAAGTTAATTGTATCCAGTTTTTCAAATTAATTCCAATTCAGCAGTCTCTCATTGGAGTCTGTTTTTGAAGTTTTTTTGTTGAAGAATTGCCACTTTTAGGTCTGCAATCGAGTGACCAAAGAGACTGAAGTGTTCTCTAACTGGTTTTTGAATGTTATAATTCTTGACATCTGATTTGTGTCCATTTATTCTTTTATGCAGAGACTGTCCAGTTTGACCAATGTACATGGCAGAGGGGCATTGCTGGCACATGATGGCATATATCACATTGATAGATGTGCAGGTGAACGAGCCTCTGATAGAGTGGCTGATGTGATTAGGCCCTGTGATGGTGTCCCCTGAAGAGATATGTAGACACAGTTAGCAACGGGCTTTGTTGCAAGGATAAGTTCCCGGGTTAGTGGTTCTGTTGTGTGGTGTGTGGTTGCTGGTGAATATTTGCTTCAGGTTGGGGAGGCTGTCCATAAGCAAGGACTGGCCTGTCTCCCAAGATCTGTGAGAGTGATGGGTTGTCCTTCAGGATAGGTTGTAGATCCTTGATGATGCGTTGGAGAGGTTTTAGTTGGTAGCTGAAGCTGATGGCTAGTGGCGTTTTGTTATTTTCTTTGTTGGGCCTGTCCTGTAGTAGGTGACTTCTGGGTATTCTTCCGGCTCTGTCAATCTATTTCTTCACTTCAGCAGGTGGGTATTATAGTTGTGAGAATGCTTGATAGAGATCTTGTAGGTGTTTGTCTCTGTCTGACGGGTTGGAGCAAATGCGGTTTTATCATACAACTTGGCTGTAGACAATGGATTGTGTGGTGTGGTCTTGATGAAAGCTGGAGGCATGTAGGTAGGAATAGTGGTCAGTAGCTTTCCAGTATAGGGTGGTGTTTATGCGACCATAGCTTATTAGCACAGTAGTGTCCAGGAAGTGGATCTCTTGTGTGGACTGGTCCAGGCTGAGGTTGATGGTGGGAAGGAAATTGTTGAAATCATGGTGGAATTCCTCAGGGACTTCTTTTCCATGGGTCCAGGTGATGAAGATGTCATCAATGTAGTGCAAGTAGAGTAGGGGCATTAGGGGACGAGAGCTGAGGAAGCATTGGCCTACTGTGGGGCCCATGCGGGTACCCATAGCAGTGCCACTTATTTGAAAGTATACATTGTCCGCAAATGTGAAATAGTTATGGGTGAGGACAAAATCACAAAGTTCAGCCACCAGGTTTGCCGTGACATTATCGGGGATACTGGTCCTGATGGCTTGCAGTCCATCTTTGTGTGGAATGTTGGTGTAGAGGGCTTCTACATCCATAGTGGCCAGGATGGTGTTTTCAGGAAGATCACTGATGGATTGTAGTTTAATTGATGGATTGTAGTTTAATTGATGGATTGTAGTATAATTGTAGAATTATAACATTCAAAAACCAGTTGGAGAACACTTCAATCTCTTTGGTCACTCGATTACAGACCTAAAATTTGCAATTCTTCACCAAAAAAACTTCAAAAACGGACTCCAATGAGAGACTGCTGAATTGGAATTAATTTGAAAAACTGGATACAATTAACTTAGGCTTGAATAGAGACTGGGAGTGGATGGGTCATTACACAAAGTAAATCTATGCCCCTTGTTTATTCCCCCCCTCCCTACCCACCACTGTTCCTCAGACGTTCTTGTCAACTGCTGGAAATGGCCCACCTTGATTATCACTACAAAAGGTTCCCCGCCCCACCCCGCCCCGCTCTCCTGCTGGTAATAGCTCACCGTAAGTGATCAATCTCCTTACAGCGTGTATGGTAACACCCATTTTTTCATGTTCTCTATGTATAGAAATCTCCCCACTGTATTTTCCACTGAATGCATCCGATGAAGTGAGCTGTAGCTCAAGAAAGCTTATGCTCAAATAAATTTGTTAGTTTCTAAGGTGCCACAAGTACTCCTTTTATTTTTGTGAATACAGACTAACATGGCTGCTACTCTGAAACCTGTCATATTTTAATATATTCTGTGCACTTAATTCAGAAGACAGTGAAGACAGAAGACTGTTCTGGCAAGGGAAAGTAGTAAAACTAATTAACATGTATGGACAGCACAGTGGTTGTAAATAACAGCATAGTTTTGAGTCATGGAGTTTGGATCTAAATCTGAAGTTCCCCAAAGTTTGTGGATAATTGGGATTGAGCTCATTGTAGAGAGAGCTCTGAATTGCGAAGTTTGGCATTCAGAAATGGTTCTGAATTCCCTCAAAGTGGTGGGGTGAGGGTTGAGTGCAGATTTCAAGCCCAAATAAAAGAAAATGTGACAGCCGAATATTCATTACTTCTGAGACATAATTATCTGTGTTCAAGGTACTGTGAAAAAAATAACATCTGATCTGGATCCTTTAGTTTTTTTTTGTTTTCAATAAGCATGCAATCCTTAACCCTCACCTTGTGATGAACTGAGTGGTCAAGTAGTTTGTACTTTAAGACCATTGCTGTCAAATAGTTTGGTCTTATAGGGGTCAGTTCTGTCCCACTGCAGTCAATGAGTGGGATTTCAATGGCAGCAGGCTAAGCCCCATAAAGAGAAATTAGTTTCTCTATATTTAAGAATGAAGTGCCTACTTAATATTTGCCATTCCTCTTGCTCTGCTAAACCTAAGCCAGCATGCCTGCAATTTCAGAGTTATGATCTTATGTCAGCCTAAAATTGTGTTGGCAACTCTGAGACAAACCAGACAAAATGTGTTGGAAATATGGTAATTCAAAAATGTGGTGCTGCCATTCCTTGAGGATTTTTCTTTTTTAATTCATTGATTTGTCTTTGCTCATTATAACTCTGTTTCAGCCTAGGAATTGTGAATCTGTTTTCACTGATTGGTCTTGATGAAAATCGGTGCCTTTGACTACTTGGTGGTGACAGGTGTTGGGAATGGATTATTGAATGCAGTTTCTGTTTCCGTTATGGGTCAGATTTATGACCTCTTTGCCATTGTGGATGCATGTGATCATGGACTGACAAGAAAGGAGTTATGTGGTGGGTCTGGGGAGAAGCAGGGAGGTGGGGGGTCACAAAGAGAGAAATAGAGGCAGTTGTAGAATCATAGGGTTATATGGGACCGCAAAGGTCATCTGGTCTGACCCCTTGCCAAGATGCAGGATTTGTTGTCTCACCCATCTGAGACAGATGGTTATCCAGCCTCATTTTGAAAGCCTCCAGTGAAGAAGCTTCTACAACCTCCTGAGGCAGTCCCATTGTCCTACTGTTCTTACGGTTAGGAAGTTTCTCCTGAGATTAAATCTAATTCTCCTATGATGTAGTTTGAACCCATTGCCTCTTGTCCTGCCCTCTGTGGCAAAAGAGAACAACTTTTCTCCATCTTTTTTTATGGGACCCTTTCAAGTATCTGAAGACTGCTTTCATATCCCCCCTTAATCTCCTCTTTTCCAAATAAATATATCCGGTTTCAGAGTAACAGCCATGTTAGTCTGTATTCGCAAAAAGAAAAGGAGTACTTGTGGCACCTTAGAGACTAACCAATTTATTTGAGCATAAGCTTTCATCCGATGAAGTGAGCTGTAGCTCACGAAAGCTTATGCTCAAATAAATTGGTTAGTCTCTAAGGTGCCACAAGTACTCCTTTAAATATATCCGGTTCCTTCAGCCTTTGCTCATTGCTTGCATTCCATCCTTTTGATCATCTTGTCACTCACTTCTGAATCCTTTCCAGTTTTTTGACATCCTTTCTAGACCTTAGTGACCAAAATTGGACACAGTATTCCAGCTGAGGTCTAACCAGCGCTGAGTGGACCAGTACTATCACCTCCCATGACTTACATTTGTCTTTGTTTGATTTCATTTTGTTGCCTATTGTCCAGTTCTCCAATTTATCAAGATCCCTCTAAATTTTAGCTGTATTCTCCAAAGTATTGGAAACTCGCCATTGCTTTGTGTCATCTGCAAAAGTCAAAGTAGAAGAAGGTAGCCTTCAGAAATCTGCTCCCCATTGCCCAAACAAATCCTTTAAATCTACTTTACATGCATGGGGGTTTGATTCCCAGCTCAAGCAGACATACTCATGCTATCTCATCCAGCGTGTATGCTAAAATTAGTAGCGTAGTCAAGGTAGCACCAGCAGTGGTGAGTGGTGACATGGGCTAGCCATCCCGAATACATATTCATGGGATCCCTTCCCAACCTTGGCCCAATCCCCTTATATCTCTCTTGGTCTGACAGACTAGGTGCTACAAAGGGATTTGGCCTGGTGATGTGGGAAGAGAGAAGACACATGAGTGTGCACTCTGGGAAGAAGCATGGTCCATCTATATTAGAGATAGTGAAAAAAACAACAACGGAGTACAATTATTAAACATGACTTTTTCCAGAATGTTGGGTTTTATTTTAAATTGAGTCTTTGTCGTCATTCCCCACCCCCAAAAAATCTGCAAACAGTTCTATTGGACAAACAATTAAAAAAAAAAAACTATAACAAATATCATTGACCAAACAATTGATATTTAGTAAGTTTCACCAGATTTTTTGAATACCCTGCAGGTTCCAAGGGGGCTCTTGTCACAGATTGTGACATATGTGGGGATGTTTTTAAATTATTGCCTAGAACTTGTCACAAACCAGAATTTACATTCTGTGGGAAATTCTGATGTTGTTCGGAATGGAAATTCTGAAATATTTGATTCAGAATCAATGAATTATTTCATTTTGATAATATAAAAATGTAATATACTGCATAATATTATAATAGAATAGAATATATAATTAATATAAATGTCAAAATAAAATGAACTGAATTGAAATAAAAAATTAAACATAAATATAAAATTATAAAGTTGAAAATATGTTTCAAATTATTTCTGGGAAAAAATTGTGTAAATTGACACATTCCCACAGAACATTGAGCTTTTGACAAGTCTGCATGAAAAACTGTTATATTAAAATGATGTCATCTAGAACTTTCACTAGTGTAGTGTGTCTGTATTAGACTGGGGGAGGAATGCTTCAATTTAGCAGAGAAAGGGGAGGAGGTCCTGGCTAATAACATACACGTAATTGCTGTTAAAAGACAATTCCAGAGCAAGAAGCCTTAATAGCTGTAACCTAGTCTCAAGGGGAGCACCCAAACTAGTTTGAATAAAAAAAAAACAGACTGAAAGACCTAAAGACACTGGAGGATCTGGGATTGCGAGGAGAATGCAAACTGTTTCAGTTCTGCTCATGCAATTTAAGAGAATACCTATGTAATTTAGCTTGTTCTGAAGCATAAGATTGGATGAGATGAAATAACATATAACATAAAAAGAAAAGGAGTACTTGTGGCACCTTAGAGACTAACCAATTTATTTGAGCATGAGCTTTCATGAGCTACAGCTCACTTCATCGGATGCATACCGTGGAAACTGCAGAAGACATTATATACACACAGAGACCATGAAACAATACCTCCTCCCACCCCACTGTCCTCATGCTCAACTAAACTGGTTAGTCTCTAAGGTGCCACAAGTACTCCTTTTCTTTTTGCGAATACAGACTAACACGGCTGTTACTCTGAAACATATAACATTTTTGTTGTTTTCAAACCCTTTTCCTCTAATGCTTTGTTCTAACTGCTAAATAAATTAAAGATTCTTTGCTATAAGAAAGATTGTAACGTGGAGTCCATTCACTGCTAGCAGTGCCTCTTCCAGGTTGCTCTGCGGATTAGCTCTGGCCAGATGTGGAGCCCTCTTCTGGTGGAGTCTCTCCCATTGTCTTATCACCCTGTGGACTCCTATTTCTCCAGGAACCACGGCCTCCTCTTCGAGTCTTAGCCAGATTACTGCATGGTTCCCATTTCCAGAACAAATTGTTACATGCAGTCCACTGTTCTTTGCTGCTCTATGCAATATGCTTACTGGCTGGCAGGGGAACCCAGGCCCACCCTCTACTCTGACTTACAGATCAGGGGCCTTTTAATCAACAGCCATGATCTTTATTCGTATTCCTGGCTGCTATTCCCCTGAGCCTTTTCCTGTCTACCTGGCTTCCCCACTCTCTGGGTTTGCCAGCCTCCCAACTCCCGTATCTCAGGGAGTAACCATGGACTAACAACTATAGTCTTGAACACACCTCCCTCCTCCAAGGGAGTGACTACAAGATTCCTTCCTGCAGCCCCCAGCTGTTTCCAGATCCAGGGCTTTATGCCAGACCCTCTTGTTCTTGTCCAGCTGAGCCAGCTTCCAAGTAGTGGCCCCTTTACAGCCTAAATATCTCTCCTGCCTGCTGCTTAATTGGTTGATTGGGCCTGCTTGGCCTAATTCAACTCTTTCTAGGCAAGTATCGGGAATTGAGCAGGGTGTCTGACTAGATGACTTCCTGAGGTCTCTTCCAACCCCAGTCTTCTATGATTCTATGATACACCCCATCAAAATTATATTAGTTATTATGACTGGTCACAGGTTCCCACTGGGAGGAACCAGTAGGTGCCTAAAACACATTTGGGCCTTCAGGATGATTGGTATACACCAGGTAGTGTACATAGGTCCCAGACTAATAGTGGAAGAATAGTTAGACTCCACCTTAAAATAGGTAAGAACAAGAGCTAGAACCCTTCACTGAAAAAGTTCAAAGAGATGACAAGAATCAGCTACCCTTCTAACTGTGACATTGAGAAATTCTTATTTGTAAAAGCTAAAGCAACTGTCAGCAGGAAGCTTTGTGAAACTTGAATGTAGTTTGTAAATATGCATCAATTACATGAAAAATCCTTATGAGAGCAGTGTGGTTTTCTGAGAAATTAAATAAAAATCTTTAAATTAAAAATTATGGTTATACTTAAACAAAAAACATGTATTAGGAAGTATGCAAATACACAGTTAATGTCACCCAGACAATCTTCACTCTAGTCCCCCCACGGCCTTAGAACAAGTGAACACCAGGAGACACTGCATGCCAATCTTCAGCAGTAGTTCAGTGATTCCAAAATTTAAAATTGTGATCTGGCAGAACTTGATTTCTCTTTGATAGATGGTTGCCTTTTGTAGCATTTGAACTGGAATGCTAATATCTTTACACAGCTGCAGCAAGTTACCTACAACAAGGTGAGTGGAAAGCAGTCTGGACTTAAAGATGGATTTGGACTAACCCATGATTTCAGATAAGCATAAAAACTGTGAATCTTTAGAGGTTCACCCATCCCTGTTAATTTACTAAATTAAAGTCAGTCATCTTAAAAGCATATTAAAAAGGCAACATGAGTACTTTCAGTATCATCGGAATGTACCTTGTGCAGCAAATGTTAAGTCTCATAACAGGCAGCATATGCCACAGAGTCAGAGACATTATACTCAAATAGCAATCTATATAATTAAAAATAAATCTTATGTAAGCTGACACGTACCAAAATTTAATTAAAGCATCAGGGTTCTGAAACCTATTGTAATTTAATCTGAACTGACAAGGGGAAAAAATTCCAAATTTTACTGCAGAATCCTCTTATATGGTACTTGGTGGTCTCTAGTTCTGAAACAACTACTGGAAGAAAGGGGAATTGTTTCAAAACTGGGGTAAGAACTTGCTATTTCCAGTACCTAAAATATGTAAGTGATGCTGTTGATACAAAAAAGTGATATAATTGCAATTAATCTTATACTATGTCATGTAAGGTATCATTCAAAAAGACATAAATGACCAAGTATGATTATCCTGGTTAAATGCATGTATCATCACTGTATCTGTAGCTATGAATATTGGCTACATATTTGTATCTCAAATATGTTTGTGCTTGGGGTGACACCCACAAAGTAGTTTACATCATGTCTCAGCAGCCCAGTATTCATTCAAGGTTGATGGGTCACTAAGAAAAATCAACTCTCCAGATAGCCCTTCCTGGAAACACCTCAGACAGCATGGAGCCAATGGCTATCCCTGTGATTCAGCAAAACATGGAAGGACATGTGATGTGAACATGTGACCTCAGATTCCATATTGGTCAATAATTTTCCATATATAGGGGCTGTGGGCATTGTTTGGGACAGTAACTTTTCCATGCACGTGGCAGAGGATCTAAATTGCAGTCACGACATCTCCACTTTGCCTCTCTCCTGCGCCAATTCTCTTCACTTGGATTTCTAACCAAAGGAAGTATTTTGAACTATGGATTAAGGACCTTCCAACCTTTTGGAAGTTACCAGAGAGACTTTTGCAAGCCAGCAGTCTATTCTGTCACTGCTACAAACGTGATCTAAGGACTTTGCAATCATTCGTATGCATATGATCTTTTAACCATCTATAACTGTATTCTTTTATTAATAAATCTATAGTTAGTTTACTAAGGTTTGGCTGACAGCATGATATTTGGGTAGGATCTGAAATATATAATTGACCTGGGGGTTAATGTCTGATCTTTTGGGATTGGTAGAACCTCATGTATGGAAAATTGGGTTTTCAGTAATCTCTCACTATATTAGACCAATGTGTCTGAATGGGAACCAAGGTCTGGAATGCTTAAAGGGGACTATATTGGGGTTCTTGTGGTGCTACACAATTTCTTGTGCTACTGGTTTGATGAATCTGATCATAGAATAAACCACCTGTTTGCGGGGGATGGTCTGCCCTGTTTCTTGCAGTCTGCCTTGAGTGTAGAATTCTCAGTGTGGTTCATTCTAGGTCACAACATAATTAAAAAACAAATCTTCTTGCAAGAATACGCTAAATGTATTCACATTATTAGCACCTGGTAAAGCAGCAGTAATGCCATCGGTCCAGAACTTTACGTGGACTTAAAATGCAGGACTTAAAATCTTTGTATAACATGGCAGATACAGCATACAAATATCACCAATAGGGATATGCATGTCTGGGCTCTCACATAAACTTCATAAGGAGGATTCATGGCTTTCTAAAGACATGACACCAGTTAGGGGCTATCATACATGAAAAAAAATGAAGAATTTACAATATCCTTAGAATGACTAATTAGAATGGTTTCAGAGAAGCAGACGTGTTAGTCTGTATCCGCAAAAAGAAAAGGAGGACTTGTGGCAACTTAGAGACTAACCAATTTATTTGAGCATAAGCTTTCGTGAGCTACATTTCTTTTTAATTAGAATGGGACACACTTGAGATACAGAGGGTCCCTGTATACATCGGGATTGAGTTCTTGAGAAGGGCAACGGATACCGAAATGATGGATATCAGGGAATTTTTCCCCATAAGAAATAATGGAAGGTGGGAGGCTGTAGCGTAACTAGGGGGGAGTGGGGCAGCGGCTGCTCCCCCACTGAGCACAAGTGGCACCTTTCTAATTTTTTTTGTGCCTTTTTTAATTTTTACGCACCCGGCAGTGCTCCGGGTGTTCAGCAGTGGGTCAGACAGCGCTCCAGGTCTTCAGCAGCACTTTGGCGGCAGGTCCTTCACTCGCTCTGGTCTTCGGTGGCATTTCGGTGGCGGGGGGGGTGTCATTCAGTGAGTGTGAGTACAAGCGTTGTGGCGCCTTTTCAATCTCCACTCCCCCTATTTTCTCCACCTGGCTACGCCACTGGCGGGAGGGAGGAATCTGTTCACGTCACTACGCTCGTCTATGACAATGCTCTTTTCACCTAAATAGTGTGCCTTTTTACAATGACAGGTTACACAGTACACATTTTACACATAAAACATTGAATAATATAATGTAGAACCCTAGTAAAACTCCTCAAATACATAGAACATTTTAATAAATAATACAAAACGGGGTCAATTATGCTTACCTAAGATAGGGGAATTCAATCATCCTGACATCTGCTGGGAGAGAAATACAGCAGTCCACAGCCAACACAGGAAGTTTTTGGAGAGTGTTGGGGACAATTTCCTGGTGCAACTACTGGAGGAACCAACCAGGGGCCGTTCTCCTCTTGACCTGCTGCTTACAAACAGGGAAGAATTGGTAGGGGAAGTAGAAGTGGGTGGCAACCTGGGCAGCAGTGACCATAAGATGGTTGAGTTGGGGGTTGGAATAGATGACCTTCTGGGGTCCCTTCCAACCCTGATATTCTATGATTCTATGAGTTCAGGATCCTCACAAAAGGAAGAAAGAATGGTAGCAAAATACGGACCCTGGACTTTAACTTCCTTAGGGAACTGATGGGCAGGATCCTCTGGGAGGTTAATATGAGGGGGGAAGGAGTCCAGGAAAGCTGGCTGTATTTTAAAGAAGCCTTATTAATGGCACAGGAATAAACCATTGCAATGTGCAGAAAGAATAGCAAATATGGCAGGTGACCAGCTTGGCTTAACAGTGAAGTCTTCGGTGAGCTTAAACACAAAAAGGATGCTTAAAAGAAGTGGAAACTTGGTCAGATGACAAGGGAGGAGTATAAAAATATTGCTTGAGCATGCAGGGGTGTAATCAGGGAAGCCAAAACACAACTGGAGTTGCAGCTAGCAAGGGATGTGAAGGGTAACAAGAAGGGTTTCTACACGTGTGTTAGCAACAAGAAAAAAGTCAGGGAAAGTGTTGGACCCTTACTGAATGGGGGAGGCAACCTAGTGACAGATGATGTGAAAAAGCTGAAGTACTAAATGCTTTTTTTGCCTCGGTCTTCACAAACAAGATCAGCTCCCACATTGCTGTCCTGGGAAACACAGTATGGGGATGAGGTGAGCAGCCTTCAGTGGTGAAATAACAGGTTAAATACTATTTAGAAGAGCTGAACATGCACAAGTCCAGGAGTCCAGATCTAGTGCATCCAAGGGAGCTGAGGGAGTTGGCTGATGTGATAATAGAACCATTGGCCATTATCTTTGAAAACTTGTGGTGATCGGGGGAAGTTCCGGCTGACTGGAAAAAGGCAACTATAGTGCTCATCTTTAAAAAAGAGAAGAAGGAGAACCTGGGGAACTACAGACCAGTCAGCCTCACCTCAGTCCCTGGAAAAATCATGGAGCAGGCCCTCAAGGAAACCATTTTGAAGCACTTGGAGGAAAGGAAGGTGATCAGGAACAGTCAACATGGATTCACCAAGGGCAAGTCATGCCTGACCAACCTGATTACCTTCTATGATGAGATAACTGGCTCTGTGGATATGGGGAAAGAGGTGGACGTGATAAATCTTGACTTTAGCAAAGCTTTTGATACGGTCTCCCAAAGTATTCTCGCCAGCAAGTTAAAGAAGTATGGGCTGGATGAATGGACTATAAGGTGGATAGAAAGCTGGCTAGATCGTCAAGCTCAAAGTGTAGTGATTAATGGATTGATGTCTCGCTGGCAGCCAGTATCCAGCGGAGTGCCCCGGGGTCGGTCCTGGGACCAGTTTTGTTCAACATCTTTATTAATGATCTAGATGATGGGATAGATTGCACCCTCAGCAAGTTCACGGATGAAACTAAGCTGGGGGGAGAGGTAGGTATGCTGGAGAGTAGGGATAGGGTCTAGAGTGACTTAGACAAATTGGAGGATTGGGCCAAAAGAAATTTGATGAGGTTCAACAAGGACAAGTGCATAGTCCTGCAGTTAGGAACGAAGAATCCCATGCACTGCTGCAGGCTGGGGACCAACTGGCTAAGCGGCAGTTCTGCAGAAAAAGACGTGGGGATTACACTGGATGAGAAGCTAGATATAAGTCAGCAGTGTTCCCTTGTTGCCAAGAAGGTTAACAGCATATTGGGTGGCATTAGTAGGAGCATTGCCAGCAGATCAAGCGAAGTGGTTATTCCTTCTATTCAGCACTGGCGAGGCCACATATGGAGTATTGCATCCAGTTTTGGGCCCCCCACTACAGAAAGGATGTGGACAAATTGGAGAGAGTGCAGCAGACAGCAACAAAAATGATCAGGGGGCTGGGCCTCATTACTTACGAGGAGAGGCAGAGGGAACTTGGCTTGTTTAGTCTGCAGCTGAGATGAGTGAGGGGGGATGTGATAGTAGCCTTCATGTATCTGAAGGGGGGTTCCAAAGAGGATGCAGTTCAGCTGTTCTCAGTGGTGGCAGATGACAGAACAAGGAGCAATGGTCTCAAGTTGCAGTGCGGGAGGCCTAGGTTGGATATTACAAAAAACTGTTTCACTGGGAGGGTGGTGAAGCACTGGAATGTGTTACCTAGGGAGGTGGTGGAATCTCCATCCTTAGAGGTTTTTAAGGTCCGGCTTGACCAAGCCCTGGCTGGGATGATTTAGTTGGTGTTGGTCCTGCTTTGAGGAGGGGACTGGACTAGATGACCTCCTGAGGTCTCTTCCAACCTTAATATTCTATGATTCTATGAGGGGTGGCAGCTGGGTTTTCTTGGGCTGGCTTTTCCATGGCTGGCTATTCGGTTGCAGACCTCGTAAAAAAGGATTTTATTGATGTCTGCTCTCCTGCATGAATCTCTGAATGATAGATCTCCCTGTAGCACGCCACTGCATCGTTGAGAGCCCTGAAGACTTTGGCAAACCGTTCACGAAAAAGATCACTGGTCTGTATGATTTCTGTCATCTCATCCAGCAATCCAAAGAAATGGGAGGGATTCTTTTATGTCAGACTCCCAGCTTCCTGCCCTAGTCATCATTGTCCTTGCTTTCTTCAGATATCCGTTGCTGGTCCAGCGCAATCAGTTCCTCATCAATATTTTCCATGACAGTCAAGATGTTGTATGACTTCCAAAACTTCTTTACAATGGGCTTTACTTCACCTGCCATCTCCTTAATCAGCATGAAGAACGTCCTCCATAGGTAATAAGCTTTGAACGTGGGCATTGCACTCTGGTCCATAGGCTGCAGCAATGAAATGATTTCGGATGTCAAAAATAGGACCTTCATGTTTGGAGGGCTTTGTAGTCCAGTTCGAGGACTACTGTGTTATTCAACAGAAGAGAGAATCTTAAAGGCCAAATTTTCCATCTGCCAGTAAGCCTTACATTCAGGGACAGCATGGTCAACAAGCCACTCACGTAAAATATTGCCTGTGATCCAGGCCTTTCTGTTTGACTTCCAAATTACAGGGAGACAAGACCTGACATAACCCCTCATTGCTCTTGCGTTTTCACTGTGGTAGAAAAGCAAGGGCTTCAACTTTTAATCACCTTCTGCATTTCCCCCAAAACAGAAAGGATAAGCAGTCTTTTGAGGCTTTGAATCCAGGAGCAGTCTTCTCATCATGAGAAATATAAGTCCTTGTTGGCATCTTCTTCCAGTACAGGCCTACTTTGTCAATGTTAAAAACTTGTTTTGGAGAGTGGCCACCTTCTGAAATAGTTTTCTTTAGCTGCGCAGCTGCTTCTTCATCCACACTAGCTGCTTCTTCTGTGAGTTTTACATTATATAGATTGGCATGCTTCTGGAATCTATGGAATCACCCATGACTAGCATTAAAAGTCTCCTTTTTCACTGTTGAGCGCGCTCGCTCTCTCTCTCTCTCTCTCTCTCTCTCTCTCTTTCCCTTAAATCTTCATACAGGCTTTTGGCTTTCTCCTGAATCAAGTTTAAGCTCCCAGGAGTTTTCTTTTGATAGAGGTCATCAATCCAATCAGCCAGCAAACGTTCCATTTTCTCCATTGTACTACTTCTCTGTTTCGTTATCTTCATCTATGACAACTTCATCACATTTCTATCACTTTTACGAATTCAATCAGCAATGTCAACTGCATGTTCACGTCTTTCAATACACTTTATAACGTCTAATTTAACTTTTAATGTTACACTTTTACATTGCCTCTTAGACACAGGCTCACTCTTAACACTTTGAACGTGTTTTGCACTCATGAGGGATAGTACTTTACAGTACTCACGGCCTGCCCCGCCTCATCCTGTCCCCCCTCCTAACCAACCCCAGCTCTTCCTGCCAAGTTCCACCCCCTCCTCCAAGTGTGCCCCATCCCTGCTCCTCTTTCTCCCTCCCAGCACCTCCTGCATGCTGCTGAACAGAATTGGGAGGGAGGGGGAGAAGCTGATTGACAGCCCTCAGGGCCACCAGCAGACAGGAGAAGCTCGCTGCTGGTGGGTGCTAAGCACCCACAGAAAAGCAACGCAAAAGTTGAAGCGAGTAAGTTGCAAACAACCGATAAGTGGATTGGGGAACATGTGAAGTGGAACACGTTCCCCTATTGATGAGCAATGGATACACAAAAAGACTAATAAGGGGGAGACGTATACTGGGGACCCCCTGTATACAGCTTTATCGGAGCTTTCCTTATGGAATTGTGGGGCTGCAAAATAATATTTTAAGAGTTAATATTATTTTATCCCACTTAACCTCCCCCAAAAATAAAATAGAAAAACAACTGTGAGTCACTGAACATGGCTTCTAAATGGCACCAGAGTTGAATTCCATTTCTTCTGGGTTCAGAAGTTCTATGTAGCAGTCACCTGCCTGCAGTACAAAGCCTCATTTACAAAGGGGTGGGACTCCACTCTGACACTTTTACAGGGGAGGGTATTTTTGAAATCTTAGGAAATGGAACACAGGAGGGACAGAAATGAAGAAAATGGCAAACATGTTGAAAGGATTAAATCAATGTGACAAATGCTGAAAATAAAAGAATGAATGGGACTTGCGCAAGAAGAGTAGGAGATAATCCAGGTGTACTCAGGAGCAAGCACTCTGTCAGTAAAACAAGTTCAAATATCCAGAGCTATGTGTGAAATCTTGATGAGTGTTTAATGCCTTCATGTTTACCTGAAGTGTCACTTGAAAGCCAATATTGAACTTATTTCTTTATCGAGTGCTTTGCGATAACTTGAGCACAACATGTGCTTTAGGAAACTAAATTCTATTCACTTCTGTACATCTCTGCTTCTTTAGTACTCATGAATAAGGAAATAAAATTCTTTGCACAGGTATCTGGTCTGATGAGATTCCCTAAAATGTCAAACACCTGATGAGTTAATGAATACTGCGTAAATGTATTGTTTTGCTTTTGAACCATTTGGTCACAGGACCCTTTATGGACATTAGGTCATGTCAAATATTACCTGATTGGATTATGGGCAGTCAAAAGATCTATTAAAAGCAATGCATGTGCTGACATTTCATTTATCACTGAAAAAATCTAAATTAATAATAAATTGAATTTTGTACAAAAATGATCCTATTCCATATTCCTTGCATATATCAAGTTCTTATAGAAATCAAGAAAGATGCGTATGTGTAAAAAATAAGGAAGCAGTGCTCTAGTAGAGAAAGCAGCTAAATCTAGAAGTACTTGATAAAGCCTGCTAACATTCCAGAACATTGGCTCATCTGCAGAGCCAGCAGGGGTAAGGTGGACAACGTTGCCTTATCTACAACAGTGAAAACCCAAGAGTACCGTCTCATCCTATGCCATAAGGTTTTATGCCATGTTGCCTTATCCGTTACGAGACTTTAGAATATATTTCAAGCTTTTCTTCTTATGCCATCTACCAATCTTATGCCATCTTATATCAGCCACCCTCTCTTGTCCACCCTGGGCCCAGCAGTGCTCCCTAAATGGACATAAACACAAGATTCTCCTTGTAGGAAAAGAAAAAACACCTTAGCTAGGACAGCCCTTTTCTTCTCACTGCACACAACCATTCTCCAGCTTGCTTCTCATCCCTCCTCCCTTTTCTCTCTCCTCAAAGAGGTTTTTAATCTTCACAGGCTGCCTTTAATTAGACTCCGATGTCCATAATTAACCTGAGGTATCTTTTTTCAGTTCATAGGAAAAGGGCGTTGAGCATTCCGAGGCCGATAATATATACCTGCCTTAAATCATCCTTCCAAAACTGTCAGGTCTGACTTTGTCACAATATCTATCACAATGCAGTACTTTAAAGCTTAATTAAACATTTTACAGTGTTTTGAGTTCCTTGGGATAAAAACTGCTAACAATTATTAACAAACACTAACAATTATTTAGAAATATGGATTCACTGGTGACCCTCATTTCTGGTGGCTTGGCTTCCAGAATTAAGTAGCATAGAACATGTAAGTATAATATTGTTATGGCCAAACTCTTCATCCCATAAATGATTTGGGGTCTTCACAAAAACAGGAGAAGATTCCTCAAGCAAGTTAAGCTAACCATTAGATACACACAAGTGCAGAGGAAAACAGTTCATGGTATTAAAGGAGAGTTAAGTAGTTTCAAGATGAGAATGGTTCAAATCAAAATTATGTATAAGTTATACCTGAAACCCCAAACACTACCCTTTCAGGATTTTGTTCAAATTCTGATCTCAATTTTATGCCACTTTTAAGTTATGTAAACTTAGGGCTTGATCCAAAATCCACTAGTCAGTAGGTGTCTTTCCATTGCCTTCAAGGAGCTTTGGATCAGACACTCAGTCAAAGTCTTACACCATTTTTTCAGCTATATAAACAACCTTACAAAATGATCATAAAACTATACTATAGTATTCCAAACCTCAAGGGGGAGAATAGCTCAGTGGTTTCAGCATTGGCCTGCTAAACCCAGGGTTGTGAGTTCAATCTTTGAGGGGGCCATTTAAAGATCTGGGGCAAAAATTGGGGATTGGTCCTGCTTTGAGCAGGGGGTTGGACTAGATGACCTTCTGAGGTCCCTTCCAACCCTAATATTCTATGATTCATTCATAAGTCATCACTCAGAAGTCATTGTCTTAACATTTATCCTATTGTTTTAAATAATGCATATTTGGATCTTTTTACTTGCCTTATTGTTTATGAGCCTTTAGAATATATTTCAAGCTTTTCTTCCCAACCATGAAATTTACAAACCAACAACAATAATTATAAACAGATTCTTTAAATTGTCACATAACCTGAATTCCCAATGACTCTTTACTTCACACGTTTATACTTATATATTGCGGTGATTGCAGCAACCTACATGGGATTTGCAGAGAGGAACACAAGTTGTGGTAGGGAAGAGTTTGGAGGAGGCACCAGGAAGGCAATCATTGTGCCTATGGCTGTGTGCATAATGCTAAACTTCACTGAAACAGCTCTGTAAAATGTTGCTTTAATGAAGAGTCACTTTAGTAAAGATGAATCCTATGTTCTTACCCAGAACACAGTGTATGAATCAATGATAACCTCTCTGTAACTATCTAGACAGACAAGCAGAACAATTCTAATGACTAGTTTATGTACAGAGATAAGAAGAGTTAATACCAGTATCTACCCAGTGTACCATTTTCGAGGCAATGCACTGGAAATCTCTACTAGTTGCACTAGTTGGTGAATAACCTCAATGACAGCTGCTGTATGGAGCTTCTCAGGCTTTGCAATATTCACAGGATATGGCACTTCTCAAATCTACATGTGCCCATCAAAGGATGATGCATTAATGACAACAACAGTTGGTTCTCTTTCCACAAGGTTGGTGCATGTCATTCCCAAAATGACATTGGGACTTCAGTTGGAGGGACATATGCTGGAGGTCTCATGCTGCCTGAACTAAAACATCCTTGGAATTTCCAAAAAGTATAGATGACAATTCCCTACCTCCAAAAGTGTTGCATTCAAAACAGGGAAATTCTATATTAGACCTCGTCTTGACATAATGAAGATTTGATCACAGAACGAGATGTTAGCGGTTTCTTAGGTGAAGATTATCTTGACTTGATTACATTTGCCATGTGCAAATACAATAAAGTCCCATTGAGTTTATATATATATATATATATATATATATATATATATATACTTGGTGCTTTACAAAGGCCACTTTACAAAGCTAAAAACCAATTATGAATTAAATCAGCTGTGAGAAAGAAAATAAACGTAAAATGTGAAAACAAAATGTGAAAGATAATTGGGAGCAGTTTAAGAACATTTTACGACATGACCAAAATTCACAATCTCATAATTGAGAAAGAAGGAAGCACTGATTAAAAAAAAAACAGCCTGACTTAGAGGGGAAGTGAAAGCAGCTTTATATATAGCTGGATTGCAAAAGGAGGGAAAAGGGTTAGTTGACAGCAATGCATAAAGATTTGGAGCTAGAGACTGTAAAAAATTGATAAGGGAAGTAAAAGGATATAAGCAGGAATCTATTGAAAGCAGATTTAAGGACAATAAGAAGGAGAATTAAGTAAATAAATAATAAAAGGAACAGCGGCATTAGTCCATTACTGGATGAAAAAGGTATAATTGTTAATAATAATTCAGAAAATATAGATACCTACAAAAAATACGTTTGACCTGTATTTGGGAAGAAGACACATGATATATTCATATGAGATGATGTTGAAATAATTTCCATTCCAAGGACAACTAAGGAGGATGATAAACAACGGCTACTGAAGTTAGACTTTTTGAAAACTGGAAGTCTGAGTAACTTGCATTCCAGAGTTTTAAAAGTAATGACTGAGGAGCTCTCTGGAACATTAATGTTGTTTTTAATAAGTCTTCAAAACTCAGAAAGTTCCAGAAGATTGTAATAAAGCTAATGTTTTACCAGTATTTTTAAAACTGTAAGTGGGATGATCTGAGACATTATAGTCCCGTTAGCCTGACACTGATCTCGGGAAAAGAGTGGAATGGCTAGTATGAGACTCCATAAAGTATTAAAGGATGAGAATACAATTACAGCCAATCAACATGCAATTATGGAAAATAGATCTTGTCAAACTAACTTGATACAATTGTTTTATGAGATTGCACATTGTGATTTATTAACATTTAATTGAAGCTCCTTTAATTGAGGTTGTTTTTACCTCATTGTTATTTTATCTGAGAAAACTAATTTGGTGTGTTTTATGGTTTTTAGTTAAGAGTGTAAACAACTATAAAGCTAACTAATTTATTATATTGCCCTAACATACTAAACAATATGAGAATCAGACTGACATTACAATATGTCTCAAATTAAGAAAATCAATGTGTTAACAATAGTGCAAGTTAGAACTGGTTAACAAACCAGAAAACGGTCGGAGACCAACAACTGATCAAATCATGAACATAATCAATAATCAAATCACAAAACCAATATAGTACCAATAACTGAATGGCTTATTTACTCTTTCTATGTATATGCAGTTTACTTAGCAGCTTATACTTTCCACTGTGGAAAGAATGGGTTAAGACTGGAATCCTTATATATCCATGGTGACCTCTAGTGATTCATGGCAAAATATGCTTTGAACCTAGGTTAAATTCTGCCCTGTGGTAACTTTGTACTATGGGATTATATGTACATTGTATTATTAGACAAACACTCTAAATGGCTCAGGCAAATCTTTCTTGGCAGGCATTCCCTACATAGATATTCAAGTATTCTCCTTAAGGAAAAAACAACAGAAAAGTTACTCAGGAAAAGAAAAAAAAAATGTGTCTCTGGAGTTTCAGAATCAGTCAGGAACTGCATTTGGGGAATCTGGTGATATCTTCTGTCTCGGGTACTGTTATATTAGTGGGTGTCTCCTCCAGTCAACTTGCTGGGCTGCAGTGTCCTTGGCTATGTGTACATGACACATCATTAATGGTGGGTTGTAGTGTACATGTAACAACATGCCCCAGTGAAAAAATGACCTCTTGAGGCCTCTTCCAACCCTAATCTTCTAAAAGCACATCACATCCACACTCTGGTATGTAGCTACATGTGTCAGTGAAAAGGCTGTGGCAGGGGGGAGGCATCAGGTAAAGGTTTCCACCTCTTCCCACTGCTGGAGCCTTTCACCTCAACAAAGAAAGGCTCTGGTGAGGGGTGGGCTTGAGGAAAGACTAAACCTTTCTACACTGCCTCCTCCCTGCCAGAGTTTTTCCTGCTTCCAAAGTCTTTCTCTGATTTGGAGAAAGCCTTCAGCAAAGGGGATCTGGCAGAGCTTTTTCCTGTTGCTGAAGCTTTTCCCTATAGCAGGGAAGGGCTCCAGGCAGGAGGTGCTGGAGTAATTTCCTGTGAGAGGAAAGGGCACCAACAGCAGGGAGCTGCCAGAGTCTTTCCCCGCTGCCTATCCCCACCAGAGTCTTTTCCCACTGCTAGACTTTTTTCCTGAAGAAAGGAAAGGCTCCAGTAGTAGGGAGGCAGTGGGGATAGCAGTGTGGGCAAAGAGGCAGGGTTTGGGGAAGTAGAGAACCATGTAGAGTACTTGAGTACGTACCAGCAAGGGTGTCTTTAGTCACGTAAGATGTGCCTGACGTCTACACTGCTAATTATACCCATGCATGTTTACTACACGCTGTCCGTCCTCCCCCCACCCCCCGCCAATAAAAGCATGCAGTATAGAAGCACATTTTGTTGGGAAGGAAATAGAAGTTTTCCACTGTCTGATTGTTGTCTTGGTGACCTTCAGAGAAACACACTTCTTTGTTTATCTGGTCTTTTCAGGTTGAAATTCAAGCTGGTGACATCCCCCAGGACGTCCCTGCAGATCTTCTGAGCAAATGTGGATCACAGGTTTTGAACCCCAACTGCATTGTTAATTTCTGGTAAAGTGAAGCCAAGTCTGACCTTTGATCCACTTTTGGGGCTCTCTTTCCTAGGGGACTGTTTCTTTGTCATGTCCACAAGTCCATGTGTTTTTCCCCAAGCAAGCAGTAATAAGGGAATAAGAAGAGAAGACGACTCCATCAAAACTGTCTTAACCCCACTTATCTGGCCATGAATGGCTTTTTGACCATTAAGGCCTAGTCACTTTCATGGCCATAATTTATGACCTTTAGTCCTTTGACTTAGAAAAGTTTTCCCTTACTTATTCAGACATCTCATGCTTACACTTTCTCAAGGCCTGAGAAATCACATGACCAGAGTAAGAAATTACAGAACTGTTATCCTGTCTGGAAAACTTCTGAATTGTGTAACAGGTTATTTTGCTTTATCAAAGCCGTGCTGCTTCAAAAGCTATTTGATAAGTCCCATTAACATAAACTTATTTTAAAAATGACAAATTAAAGTTTATACTAAATTACTATATGCCTACATGTCCTACATGGCACACATTAAATAAATTAAAAGATGGCTAAATGATAGGTCTCAACATGTACATGTAAACATGAAATCATCATTGAGTGGATGTGTTTCCAGTGAGGTCTCACAGGATTAGGTTCTTAGCTCTGTGCTATTTAATATTTTTATCAATGGGTGACCAGGAAGAAAATATAAATAATTACTGATATAGTTTGCAGATGACACAAAGATTGAGGGATTGGTAGATAACAAAGAGGACAGATCACTGATACAAAATAATCTGAATCACTTGGTAAATTGGGAACAAGCAAACAATATGCATTTTAAAACACCTAAATGCAAGGTGGAATCTAGGAACAAAGAATGTAGGTCATATTTATGAGATGGGTGACTCTGTCCTTGGAAGCAGTAACTCTGAAAATGACTTGAGGGGTCATTAGAGATAATCATCTGAACATGAGCTCCCTTTGTGATGTGCAGGCAGAAAGGGCTAATGAGGTGCTTGGATGTAGGAGTAGGAGGTTATATTGCCTCTGTATTTGGTACTGCTGTTGGAATACTGTGTAAAGTTCTGGTGAACACACTTCAAGAAGCATGTTGAAAAAGTTGGGAGAGTTCAGGGAAGAGCCAGGAGAATGATTAAAGGGTTGGAAAACATGCCTTATAGTGTTAGACTCAAGGAGCTCCATCTATTTAGCTTATCAAAGAGAAAGTTAAGGGGTAATTTGATCACAGTCTATAAGTACCTACATGAGGAACAGAAATTCGGTAGAGATGGTTCTTTAGCCTAACATACAAAGATATAAGAAGATCCAGCTGCTGGAAGCTGAAGCTAGACAAATCAGACTTGAAATAAAGTGCACATATTTAACAATGAGGAAAATTAACTATTGGAACAATTTACTAAGGGTTGTGCTGGATTCCTTGTCACAGGAAATTTTAAAATCACAGTGGATGTTTTTTTTTCTAAAATATATGTTCTAGTTCAATCACATCTATTGGACTTGAAGTAGGAATTAATTCATAGTCTGGAGTATGCAAGAGGTCAGGCAAGGTCACCAAGGTCCCTTCTGTGAATCTGACTTTTCATTCATGAAGGTTGATGAGCTCACACCAGCAGTTCTCTGAGTGGTAGAAGTATGTGACTTCACTGTCTTCCTGACATGCCCACTAACAGGAGTATAGGGCCTCTTCTGGAAACTCTGATGGTAATTCTTAACCTACTCTGATCAGTAGAGCAAAGCAAAGAGCTCCCTGTGGGTGGGAAAGGGAAGGCTGCATTTTTAGTTTTGTGCAGTTGGCTATGGAATGTAATCTACGGGATGTTAAAATGCATTCATCATATTTCAGACTTTAAGCAAAACCCATGAACTTATATAACCTACATGTCTTGATGCAGGGATAAAATGGTCTGCAATCCTGAACTGAAATCAATGATGGGTCAAGATTTCATTAAGAGATCTAGTTTTATAATACATTAACTGAAATATTGTCTTATTTATCATAGTATAAAACATTAACTCCCAGAAGCAGAGGACTGAGAAGTGGGAGTGGGAGTAATAGTAATAGGATATGCACTAGAATCACTTTCCTGATATCAACAGCTAGGATTCTGAATGCTGATCTGTGCTTCAGTGTAACATATTTGTGAATATTTATTGCTAAGAGAGTATTAATTTTCATGGTCTGATTGTGCAGCAAACCCATTATTCAGCTTTAATCTGGAGGGGGCTATCAGATTGAAATGGTGAATATCTAACTAAGGCCTCACTCCTTCCTTTATGTTCTCCGCCTTGGTACTGAACTATAGAATTAGCAAAGGAACAGCTTGCTTGTCTTTTTTTACTTTTCTGAGGCTTTGGATGGAGCTATTCAGATTGCCAGTGTTTGTAAAATCTCCTATAGCTGTCTGGATGTTGGCACTGTCTTTTGAGTCAGTGGGCTGAAATTTTCTTATCCACTTCTAACAATAAGTGACATGAGGGGTGGGGGCATGCAGGGTCAAGTACCCCATATACATTTATGCATGGCTTGATTAGGGAGGGGGAAGGGACTCCTTTCTCCCACTGCACTTGCACCCCGTCACATTTGGCCCCTGTCCCTGGCAACCAGGTCTGGTCAGGGAGCAGAAGGGACTGGACCAGCTGCTTCTCACGCTGGCTGAGGGTGGTCACTTCTCTCTGCAACACAGTGGCTACCTGCAAGAACCCGGCTGGGGAGGTGCCTCCCCTGATGAGGTGTCCATGAGCTCCAGGGAGACACTGATGCTGTGAGTCTTCCTGGGCTGGGGCTGGCGCCAGCCAGGCCCACAGGCACGTACTCCCTGCTCCTGTGGCTCCAGCCCCCAGGAGCCAGCAGGATTGGCTGCCCTGTACCAGGGAGTTGGGGCTGGAAGTTCCTCCCAGAGGCGACACGTAGAGGAGTCACGTTTGTTCCCCTTAGTATTGTGCCCCCTTATTATGAGGAGGCACTAGTCATTGAGCTCTATACTAAATTTTTATCTATTTTTTCTCAAAGAGGCCCTGTGATAAATGTAGTTTACTGAGTGTACAGCGGCACTGAATACAAATTCCGGAGCTGAACTGGTGAGCACTAGCAGCAGGTCTCTTTCCTGTAATACAATGCTTCACAATAATAAGATGAAGACATTCAAACAGTTTTTAAAATGTGACTTGTTATATATGCAAGTCGCTAACACAGAAGTAAGTGATTCTTACTATATATTATACTCAGTGTTTTTTCAGGTGATCTGGTGGCCTAGGCCCTGGGATGGGCTATGACGCCATGGCTGCTTTTCTGACACGCACAAGAGAGAAGAGTGGAAGTCCCTGGTGAGTTGTACTACCTGTGCTCTGCGTGATACCAACCTGTGGGAGTCACAGCATAGAAAGAACTTCTGCATGAACTATAGTATGCTACTGCCTCAGACGGGTACTGTCTGGAACTCAGACGGGTGCTGCTTGGCAAAAAAAGGAGCACCTGTGCACTATGAGTTCTTCCCCCTTGCTGCTACCACTACTTACTAAAACACTGGAGCCAGGCAGAGGACTGGACCCAGGACTCACTGAACTGTGGTGAGTGAGAGGCAGGGAATGCAATAGAGAGAAGGGCGAAGAGGCAGGACAGAGTGCAGAGATGGTGGGGAGAAGGAGTGGAGACAGAGAAAATGGAGAAAGATGGAGGGGGAATTAAGGGAGAGGAGGGAGGGAGCGAAAGCGGACAAAGAGAAGAGAGAGGAAGAAATATTGGAATGATGGAGAAAGGAAAGGAGGAGTATGGGGGCATGGAGAGGGAAAGAATTCAAGCCACTGTAAATATACTACCTATGCTGCCACTGTAGCCGTAAGCTAATGTCAGTCAGGGTAGAAAGAAAAACAACACTCAACACCAGTAGAGGGGGAAATGATCAATGTTCAAAGCACAACAAATACAAAGTATTCATGTTTCATTTCTGATTAAGTACAACATTTAAAAATTGTAGATACTAATTTTGATTTCTCCTTTTCCTATTATCACAGATATCAGAGAGATCCCGCATTGCTCTATAATAGTTAAATGAGGTTGACATATGGCTGATTATCTATTATGAGATGCAAATTGTACATAAGAGGTTTAGCTTTCAGGGGTACCAGGATGTCTGTCAATGTGCATCTCATATCTCTGAGAGTTTGATTATTAGGATGATGGAGCATATGAGACTACTAAGCCAAAACTACTTTTTCTACTGAGGAGAGAGTTATTTTCTCATCCACTTTCTGTCAAAACTCCAGGGAACAGGAATTCATTCTCTTTCAAAATGGCTTTCAGTCCTTCCTTTCCTTAGTATTTGATTTTACATTCCTTTCTGTTCCATTCTGCTCTTTTACTTCTTACCTTAACCACTTTCTCATGAATAGTATTGTATAGTGCTTTTCATCTGAAGATCTTTTACAAATACTTCACTAGAGGAAGTAGATTAAATCCAGCAGTATAAAATGCATTATCGGATCTCCTTGACATTCAGCCCACCAACAGAAGAGAGATTCTCTTCATTCTAAATATCCCCTTTCCTGTTCTTTCTCTTTCACAAACACTCAACATTCCACAAAACTCCCTCCAGTTTTTCTCTCTCCTTTCCTCCCTCAATAATGTTCTGATTTCCCATGATTTCCTGCCCCTCCACTACCTCCTTTGCTTTGCAGCTTTTAAAACATAACACTTTCATTTGCCTAGCATTTACTCCTGATACAACCCATTTTTCACTTTTGTGGTTTTATTATCTGTCACACACTCAAAAATCAATTTCATGATGGGTAAACAGTTAACGTTCTGAATTGAGTTAACCAGACAAAAGTGCAGATGGTTACCTGAAACACAGATCACTAGATCTTTCTTTTTTTTTTGGGGGGGGGGGGGTGGAACTGTGGAAAATCCCCCCTTTCTAAAATTAGGGATTAGCTAACTAGCTAATCCCTAGCTAGCTATCACCATAGAATGTAGACTAAATTATTAACTATTTAGATAAACAATCCCACTGTCAAAAAGAAATGGGGAGTTCAAACAATCCACACATCCTGTTTCACCATTATACTTGTTTATTAGCATATAGTCCTGGTGTACCCTATAGAGAAGTAAGAAGATTAAAAACCTGATTTATCACTGCACCTCCTCCTCTTTATGCTGGAAAAGTAAAGGACATCTCAGTAGCCCCTAGGGATTTCCCCTGACATAACCTGCACCAGGGGCTGAAGTGGCTTTCATCTGCTTCCAGAATAGGAAAGGTGCAAAGGTGGTATACATTCACCTTTTCCTGCACTCTCAAGCCTTGTTATGAGCTTACTTCTGGCACAGGAATGAATTGGGTCCAAGACCCATGGCCCAAAGAGCTTACAGTCTAAATAGACAACACACAAAATAAGCAGAGCCATTCCTTGGGTAGGGTGAATTGGGGTGACCTCTTTGGGCCCTGTGCTTCGGGGGGGGGGGGGGGGGCTTTGTTGGTGCGATTGGTCAGTCCCAGAAGAGATGAATCCCTCACTTCTGGCCCAGGCCCTGTGTCCCTATTTGGGACGGCTCTGAAAATAGGATCTGGGTTAGGGTGCAATGCAAAGAAGTGTGATACCACCTTAGCTAGGCATTCCACATATTTGTACAGGTTTTTTTGTATTTGTAATACTTTTAATCAGTCAGTCATTAATAGGTAGATAGTGTTTCTAGTAGTCAATACTTCTCTGTGATCAGGATAGATATTTTGGAAGAGGTATTTTTTGAGGAGAGAGTTGGAGGATGAAGGTGTAGGCATGGTGGACTAGGTAAGGGCTTCCAGTCCTGTGAAACTATGTGGAAGATGACCCAGAGATGAGAGTAGAAGGACAACACAAAGAGGTTGGGTAATCACCAGAGCAGAGGGGAAGTAAAGATAGACAAAAGCACACAGGAATACAGGAGCTGGTAAGACAGCTTATAGATTGTGAAAGCAGTTTGGATATAACCTTTCCCTCATTACCTTGTGTCTTAATTTCTTATAGGGAGGCTCAATGTTTGAGGATAACCCTCTCTAGTGCTGGGGTCCTCGCCTCTAGAAATGACTCTAAAAGGGACTGGAAAAAAAGACCATCAGCTCAGCGCAACTGATCTCTCTAATGCTTTTGGTAGCTGAGTAGAGAATCAATGTCTAGTGTTTAAGCCCTTTATGATTCTTCTCTGGCTTCCTGCCCACCAAGAAAGAACCCACCACTATGCCCTGGTAGAAGGATCTGGGAGGTGCTCAGTTCCTCCTCCATTTCCTAGTGCACAGTTGCCATGGCAGTCCACAAGATCAGAAATGCACATCAGTGGATTTAAGCTACCATTGCTCCTCTTTGAGTCCTGCAAAGAGTACAGCTCAGCCAGACCCAAGGATTTGAGCCTTAGGTTAGGCTCTTTTATATTTGTGTAAACTATAAATTAAGAATAATTTGACTGTTTTCGGTGTAGATACTCTACATTTATACCAGTGTAACTAAGAGCCAAAGTGGCTTTCCATGAGCAAAGGGTACAGGACAAAGAAACTGGTGGTGCATAAAAGGTGATGAAAAATTTCAGTATAGAGAACAGAAATAAACTCTAGAGACACTGAGATTATATTATTGTCATATTTCAGCTTTCAGGATTCTCAGTGTAAGTCCGTTTTGATTTACTAAGATAAAATGGCACTTTTTACTTTGAAATATTTATTAATGTGGACAACATCAGAATCTTCCCTTGACAATGTAGATGAGAGAATTTTCTCACCTGCAGGACACTGACTGAACATTACATATAATTTCAAAAGCTGAGACGTATCTTGTATTCTTTACAGGTAAAACACACTGAATTACAGCAGATGCTAGCATTGACCTGAGTACACACTTTCCCGCAATATACATTTGTCTGTATTAATTAATAAAAATAATACTGCCAATCTGCACCTTCCAGCCTTTTCACTCTAAAATAGGTTGGCTTCTCCTCACCTCCAGAATATCAACCCTCTCTTTTTCGCCTGCACAGGTGCTCCCTGCCCCCTGCTGCACTGAAATATGAGCCACCTCTGTTTAACTAGTGGGTTTCTGTGGCTATGTATTATTTTTATGAGGCAAGACAGTTTACATAGTCAAAATCAAATATTTAGCTTACAGTGGAAGTTAACAAATATTTTAATTCACAGAGTGGAAACATTCCAAGAAACTCTGATTATTATATATTAGAATTTTCTATGGTTTATTTTCACTTTCTGTGTATTATCCAATATTCATAAAGAATTGATTATAGAATGTAGAAACTTCTTGTTACATAGTCCCAAGTCCCAGAGTTGAATGATGTAGGTTTATTAAATCAAGCCTGTAGCTCTTCTAGACTGGTAAAGAGACTTTTATTTGAATAAGCAGAAGCATATTTGTACTTCACTGCTTATGGAACCATGGGTACAATTCGCTTGTTAGTCCCTAAATTATTATTTATGTCCACTGGTCAATCTCTTCATATTCTGTAACATGAGACTATTTAAGGAGGCTATAAACATGATTTACTGAGTTGCACACACACACACCAAAATAATCAACACGAAACAAAAGGCAAATAAAGAGAAGCCCAAATACTTTTTTCCCCCTTAAAGGAATCCTCTTATAGTCTAACAATGTTAGGAAGGTCAATGTTTACTTTTCTCCAGAATATATGTTTTATTGCTGTTACTAATTTACTGTCCACAAATGATGATGGTTACTGAACCACAAATTCTCAAAGATCTTGAAATCCCTTGGAGTGCTGAGTAAGAAATCTAGAGGGTACATCTGTTTCTGAAGTCAGCATAAAATTGTCCTTACTACTTTAAATCAATGTTTAAAAAAACAAACCATAAATACTTAAAATATCCTTTGGTAACTTGAAGGGACACACATTTAGTTAAAAGTAGTATAGAACAATAGGTAACTGTGAAACTCTGTCCAACCTGAAGTGGGGGTGGGGGAGGACAAAACTATGTAACAGAGTTTCGAGAAAAGACATACTTTACTGTGCATTTCACATCATCACCAACAATAAAAAATATACAATCTGAATTTAGCTGACAAGTTTGTTGACGAAGCAAGAGGCAAAATAGAAATCAGCTGTATCGGCTCTACAGTGTTGACAGCAGTGCAGCTTATGGGTTTTTTTTGTTGGTAAGGAAAGCAGATGTGACCTGAAGAGACAGAGTTCAGATCTGTTGAGTAAAAAAGTGACATATATATGTATATGCTTAAAATATGCTACATATCTGCCAACTGGTCCTTTAAATTATGTGATTAGTGTAAGACAAATAATCACTGTGTGTGTGTCTGTGTGTGTGTGTTTAACAATAGACTATTAGTTCTTTGGTTAATACACTGCCCTGGGACACAGGAGCTCTGGAATCAATTCCCAGCTCTGCCATGACTTCCTGTGTGACCTTGAGTATGTCACTTAATCTCTCTGTACCTTAGTTTTCATCTGTAATATGGGATAATAATACATCTCCTCTTCCATCCTTTGTGTTCTTTATTAAAATTGTAAGCTCCTTGGTACACTGATCTTGGTTTTGCCCTCTGGGTGCCACTGTAATACAAATAATAACTAATTACTGGGTAAGGTTCAGTGGCCTGAATTACACAGGAGGTCAGACAGAAATTTGGGTCATAGTCATCATGACAGTTAGATACTAGAATGTGTAGGCAAGGTAGATTGGGTTAAAAATTACAGACCAGGTCTACATACACAATATCTGTTTTTAGAGTTACCAAAATACTGTAGTGTACCATGAAGTCTGGTGAACATTGCTGCGACCCCAATGGAGATATATTTGATGGCATGCAGGTTTCAACAGATTCTACTAACACTAAACTGGGAGGAGTGGAAGATATGATAGAAGGTAGGTATAGGATACAGAGGTACCTAGACAAATTAGAGGATTGGGCCAAAAGAAATCTGATGAGGTTCAACAAGGACAACTGCAGAGTCCTGCACTTAGGACGGAAGAATCCAATGCACTGCTACGGACTAGGGACTGAGTGGCTAGGCAGCAGTTCTGCAGAAAAGGACCTAGGGTTTACAGTGGATGAGAAGCTGGATATGAGTCAACAGTGTCCTTGTTGCCAAGAAGGCTAATGGTATTTTGGGCTTTATAAGTAGGAGCATTGCCTCTGTTCGGCAGTGGTGAGGCCTCATCTGGATTACTGTGTCTAGTTTTGGGACCCACACTAGAAGAAGGATGTGGAAAAATTGAAAAGAGTCCAGCAAAGAGCAACAAAAAATTATTAGGGGGCTGGAGCACATGACTTATGAGGAGAGGCTGAGGGAACTAGGATTATTTAGTCTGCAGAAGAGAATAATGAGGGGGGATTTGATAGCTGCTTTCAACTACGTGAAAGGGGGTTCCAAAGAAGATGGATCTAGACTGTTCTCAGTGGTACCAGATGACAGAATGAGGAGTAATGTTCTCAAGTTGCAGTGTGGGAGGTTAAGGTTGGATAGTAGGAAAAAAAATTTCATTAGGAGGGTGGTGAAACACTGGAATGGGTTACCTAGGGAGGTGGTAGAATCTCCTTCCTTAGAGGTTTTTAAGGTCAGGCTTGATCAAGCCCTGGCTTGGAAGATTTAGTTAGGTATTGGTCCTGCTTTAAGGAGGCGGTTGGACTAGATGACCTCTTGAGGTCACTTCCAACCCTGATATTCTATGATTCTATGAATTCTATGATTCTACTTTAAACAGCAACTGCATGTATATTTTTATTGTGAACAACGTGAACAAAAACTAAAAGTACTGACTGACTTGCATGCCATGAAAGCTCACCCAAAGTTACCTGGTCTTCCCTCTGCCATTGCCAAATTTATTTTCTCAAGCCTTTGGTTGGATTCTTCATTGCAGAAGATGGGCAGAGATCTTACTTGATCACAGTAAGCTATTGGAAGCTCAGGATGAACAGTGTTATCTGGCTCATGCTGCCTGTTGAGAACCTTTGTATATTATATATGGAGAAAAATAAACCGAATTTTAAATTTAAAACAGAAAAGAAATCAATTCAAGGTACCTTATGAAATGAAATTGGGCTAACAATCTAAGCAAAATAAAAAAATAATGAGCTAAGGCTGCCAGTTTCCTTAGCTAATCTTGCCGCCACAATAACATGTTGTTCCTGAAGATATTTTCCCTTATCTCTTATCACCAGCCCCTTATGCCTCTCACAGGCCCTCTAGGACGTGCTAAGCACTCCAGGTAGTTGAGATGCAATTTTAATTTAAGTAGCACATCTAGTCTCAAAACTGTGAACACGTTATTCTGAATGAAATCCTGACCATTTAAAGTCAATGGGAGTTTTGACATTGACTTCAGTGGGGGTCAGGATTTCATATTTTATGTATACAAAGTAGCATGTGGCTGTGTATAGAGTCCAGAAATATCCCAAAACATAGATTTAACTGGAAAAAGAAAAGAGGCTTGTTGCACTTCAATTTGATTAGCCCAAATTTTGCAGTTCAAATCATAGCTGGGAATCTGTTAGCATAAAAACAAACATTAGTAATTAATTTTACTTGTAATTTTTAAATTATATATCTATATCTCTCTATCTATATCCGGAACAGGATGGTGATGGTGATTCTGAAATGCTCCAAGATATTAGAGAGGCTACACAAATAGAAAATTCAGTGGTAATGGGGGATTTCAACTACTCCCATGCTGACTGGTACATGTCAGGATGGAATGTAGAGATAAAATTTCTAGACACCATTAATGATTGCTTCTTGGAGCAGCTACTCCTGGAACTCACAGGGGAGAGGCAATTCTTGATTTAGTCTAAAGTGGAGCACAGGATCTGGTCCATGAGGGGAATATAGCTGAACTGCTCAGTAATTGTGACCATAATGTGATTACATTTAATTTCCTTCGAGGGGGAATGATACCAAAGAACCCCACCACAATCCTCCTTCACCTTTTCACTGTGTCCCTTCATCTTCTCTTGGATGTAATGGATATTTTGTACTAGATCTGAGGCAGATGGATTGGGGGAGGATATATGCAGTTGTCAGTGAAATTGACGGTTGATAAAGAAGGGGCTGTGGCCTGTGGATGTGTGGTCTACATTAATTTATGCAAACGCTGCATAGGGTAGAGTCAGCATAGAGTCAGCCAGATCCTCAAACAATATTTACAACGCTACCTCAACCATCACGAGAATGACCAGTCATTCTGGTGATGGTTGAGATAGCGTTGTAAATATTGTTTGAGGATCTGGCTGACTCTCTCTATTTGGCCATTCAACTGAGGATAGTAAGCAGAGAACAGGTGTGCATGGACTCCTAATAAATATGGGCCCTTGTGATAGAAGCAAACAAACTCTGGCCCCAGGTTGGAGGTGACATAGAATAGAATAGAATAGAATAGAATGATAGGACTAGAAGGGACCTCAAGAAGTCATCTAGTCCAGTGCACTGCATGATCTGGGAGGCCATGAAAATGGACTATGTTCTTTATCCAGATTCTGGTAATTTCCGCCACAGAGGATAAACCTAAGCAGGAAATGAAATGGGCCATTTTAGAAAAGCAATCTATCACCATCGGGATGGTCATAAAACCACTGGATTCTGGTAGTTCTACCACAAAGTCCAAGAAAATGGCCTCTAAGGGCTGAGATGGGGTATCCAGATGTTTGAGGATATTGCAGGATTTTGGTGCAGACACATTTGGGGCCATGAGAAGAAATGGGAAATTAATGGGATGTCAGGTTTTACATCACCCTAAGCGTGTTGCTGAGGTGGAGATGTGGTACAGTTGAAGAATCACCACTCTCCCAGGTCCCAGGGGACTATAGATGTGGTCCCTTATGAACATGAGCCACTCCTTGGTGTCATGTGGTTCTCAGTTGATAATGGCCATCTTGTCAAGCAGATTTTGGGAGCCAGAGGCAGAGCAGATGAGTGAAACCAGGTCCTGGTGGCAAGTCTTATTAAGGAAGTGATGGGACATGAGAAAGTGGACTGATTCCAACCTGGGACCTCATTGGTTGGAGCCATATCTTTGGGACAAGGCATCAGCTTTGCTGTTTCTGATTCCAGGGAGGTAGGTCAAGGTGAAGTTGAACCAGGAGAAGCATAGGGCTTACCAGACCTGTCACTGATGTACAGCTTTGACCCTGAGCAGGTATTATCCAGGTAATGTTTGATAAAAAATTGAACTGGATGGTGAGCCCCTTCCAAGTAGTGTTGACACTCTTTGAACTTGGTTTTAATTGTGAGGAGCTCCTGTGTCCAAGATCTCACAGTTTTCCTTACCTGGGGTGAGATTCCTCACGTAGTATGTGATGGGATCCAATATATGCTCACAGTAGAGGCATCAGCTTCTGCAATGAAAGCTTGAGTATCAGCTGGGTAAGACAATACTGGAGCAGTGGTGAAGGCTAGCTTTAACTGCTCAGATGCATGCTGGACCTGGGGAGACCCATAGAACTGAATGTTTTTCCGGAGTAGGGCAATGAGGAGGGAGGGATGACTCAGTGGTTTGAGCATTGGCCTGCTAACCCCAGGGTTGTGAGTTCAATCCTTGAGGGGGCCATTTAGGGATCTGGGGCAAAAATTGGGGATTGGTCCCTCTTTGAGCAGGGGTTTGGACTAGATGACCTCCTGAGGTCCTTTCCAACCCTGATATTCTATGATTAATGAGAGGTTTAGCTTGTTTTGAAAAAAATCAAATGAACCTCTGGTAGAATTTCACAAAACTGAAAAAAAATGTAGGTCATACATTGCAGGGGGCTACCAGTCACAGACTGTCTGGACCTCATGCAGATCCATCTTGATTCCTTTTGGGGACAGGATGAAACTCAGGAACGCAGCTGAGGTCTGATTGAATGTACACTTCAAGTTTAGCATACAGACCATGTTTCTGTAGTCTCTCCAGGATTGTGCAGATGTGAGTGCTATTAATGAAGTGCTGGAACTTTACTGGGGCATTAGTCAGTCCAAATGACATAACTAAATATTAAAAATAGCCATAGTTGGTCTGAAGGCAGTCTTCCATTTGTCACCCTCTTGGATATGGATGAAGTTTTAAGCTCCCCAAAGATCCAGTTAGTTAATAGGCAGTCAGCCCACAGGCGGTCCAACAACTCAGGGTTCAGGGCACATAATGGTTTCAGATTGTTATCTGATTTATGGCTCAGTAACTGATACAGTGGTGAAGGCTGCCATCATTTTTTACAAAAAAGAAGTAGGGTGCCAGCCTGTGAAGTTAATGTGTGGATAAACCCAAGAGTCAAGTTCTCATGGAGATATTCTCACAACACCACCCATTCAGGCTCTGACATTGCAGGTTACATCCAAATGCTATCTTTGCCACTAGCTGAAATTTATGGGGGCAGTCATTGTCCCAGAGTGGGAGAGATTTTCCTAATTATTCTTCTCAAGATTGTTGGTGTATTCATGATAATTGGGTGGAAGTTTCATAGTTCTCCCCCACCTACTTGGATCTTCCTGTGTCTGGATGCAATATACGCTGCTCCCTGGACATGCTGTTGGCAGAATTCCAATGGGAAAGTGACCTTCTTTTCTCACTAGTAAAAAAGGGAGTGGTCATGAAGTGTCAGCTAGGAGATGCCAAGGATTAGGTGAAAACGGGGGGAATAGATCATGTCAAATTGTATCATTTCTCTGAATTCCTGAATAATGGCCTCCAGGGGAATAGTCTGATCCATAACTGGAACCAAAGACAGAGGGGAACAGTCAATAGTTTCAATCATCTTGGGCATGACCTTGAATAGCAGGGGACTCTGTAATGCCTGACCTGTAGCTGCATCCATGAAATTGTCCACTGCCTCTGATCAATGAGGGACTGTTAGAGAGGAAATTTGTCAAGGATCCCCTGGAAAGCGCAGCTGGGAAGGCACCTGTAAATGAGAACCCCTGGATGGGGCTCAGAGCATTTCTTAGTGAGGACTATAGTAAAGGGAAGTTCTCTCCTCTCAAGGTTCAGGCTGGTTCCTCCTGCCATGCCTAGGTCAGCTTGTTTCCCTGAGCTCATCAGTATTTGTAGTAGGCAGGACAAGGTGGCATGCCTAGGTTCACCACAGTAGAAGTACAGGTGGCACTAACTGCTGTTCCTTTTCTTTGGGTGTGAGTCACTGATGAGCCAGATCTGCTCACATGGGTTAGTCGGGCGATACAGAAGCTGAGGTCACAGTACACAAGTATGGAGGTTGCAGGGAACCTTTTTTTCTCCTCCCTTAGTTCTCTCAATTGATTATTTATGTGGATGGTACAGTCCACAAGGGTCTGTAGACCCCTAAGTGTCTTTATGAGGGCCAGTTTAATCTGTGATTCCTTCCCACAGGCCTCACCCCAAGTGGTACAATTTCTTCATTCCACTCTGCATTCTCTGTCAGGCTGTGGAAGTGTGCTGCATAGGTGCCTGTGCCTGACCCTGCTGGAGTCCCCTCAGGGTTTCCTCAGCCATTTGAGCTTAGTGCAGATCATCAAATATTGTTAACATCACTTGGAGAAAGGCATTGCAGTATGACAGCACTGGGCTATGGCCTTCCAGCTGGGGGGAAATCCAGCCTAGCTTATCTCCTGTCACCAGGCAGACTGCCAAGGAACCTTTGCATGCTCAGAGATATATCTAGGGATGCATCAGACACCCCAGACTACAATAATTCTAGCAGGCGCCTCGTCAGGGCAAGGCTCTGCAGGCTGTGTTTGAAGCAGGATGTTCCCAGCACTGAGCTGTCTTTCTATCTCCTGCAGCTGCCGCTTGCCTGAGGTCAACTGTGCAACTTGAGCCTGCAGTACATGATTATCTGCCTGGAGGCCCATTCAGATGAGTCAAAGCTTCTTGTGGCCATGTTTATGCTGCTAAGTCCATCTTTCTCACACCAGTCTCAGTCCCATGGAAATATTGTAGTCTAAACAAGCTGTCATGGCTGGGCCATGGGTAACCAGACTTAGTAGTTGGAGCCAGAGTAGCTCTGGGACTTCTCCAATCAGACCTCAGGGGTGGAGCCTCACACTGGAACTGGGCTTTGTGGGTCTCAGGTAAATTGCTGCCAGTAGCCTGCCAGATGGATGGGTAGAGTGTGACTGCCTTATGAAACTTGCAGGCCCAGGTCTGTGACCACTCATGACACCATAACTGTCTCATCATTGTGCCTAATCTAGAGGTCTCAAGTCCAGCAGCATAGATAGTTCATGCCCCTGGATCCTGATTTTCCTTTCACTTATAAATCAGGAGTAATTCTGTCATATTTAGATTTGACCCAGCAGATCTAGAAGTGAAAGTTTATATTTTTCTTTTCTGATTTTCATTACACCTTAAATTTCATAGCTTGTGTAGTTTTTCTTTTTTCTGTATATATGTTTAGCTCCATTTATTCGTAGTTTCCCTTTTTTCTTCTTTCTGAGAGTCACAGTAAGAATTCCCAAGAATTCCTAAAGTTCTTTTCTGATAATCATCACTGGCATTTTTTCTTTGCTATTTAAAAGTCCAAAGATGCACCCACTGTATTTATGTGTGGGTGACCTGTAAGGTTTTTTTGGGGAGGAGGGGTTGTAGTTAAAAGGACATTATCAATCAGCTCACTCCACCTGGTGAGGTGATTACACAGATAAATGTCTTCATGAGTGCGACATGTGCTTCAACTAAGTAATAAGTTTCCTGCACTGAATACTAATAGATACCTTCCATGGTTATTCATGAAAGTGATTGCAAGGATATAAATTGACTAGAAATTCCAGACAGCTTCTAGAAACTTTTTGCTTTAATTTGAGAGATTTGAGTTAGTCATACTGAAGAACAGACATCAACCATCTGTGGTTCATTAGGTTCATAAAAGTATTTTAATACTACAGCCGGGATCCCAGGAAGGCTAATCCTCTGTGATTCTAAAGTGATCAATCCACTGAAGGCCTGTGTTGATATAATCCTCTAATTAAATTGGTTTGTGAGGTACAGTACAACATTGCTCATCCAAGTGTTATAAAAGACATTAAATATTTTGGGGCAACTGAGCATATTTTCAGTTAACAGACTTAATTCTCAGAGAATATTTTATAGACAAATATCCAGTCATGAATTAAAAATTGTTACTGATGCAGAATTCACAGCGACCCTTGGTGAGTTGTTCCAATGATTAATTACTCTAAACTGTTAAAAATGTATGCCTTATTTCCAGTCTGAATTTGTCTAGCTACAACTTACAGCCATTGGATCCTATTACAGCTTTCTCTGCTAGGTTGAAGAGCCCATTATTAAATGTTTGTTCCCCATTTAGGTACTTATAGACTATAATCAAGTTACCCCTTAATCTGCTGCTTGTTAATCTAAACAAATTGATCTCCTTGAGTCTATCACCGTGAGGACATTTACATAGCCCACAGCAAGCCTCTAAGCCTGGGTTGATAGACTTGAGTTCATGTTATCATGCCAAAAATATCTGTGTAGATGCTGAGGCTCAGGCTGGAGCTTGGACTATGAAGCCTAGGGAGAGGAGTGGATTTAAGAACCTGAGCTCCAGCCTGAGCCTGAGACACAGCTTAAAAGCACTGTCTACGCAGATATTTTTAGTGTTGGTCCCTGAGCCCTACAAGCCTGAGTCTGTTGAAGAATGGAGATTCTCTGAGGAGGGCTATCACTGGCTGTGTAGATGCATCCTAGAAGACATGTTTTCTAATCTTTGAATAATGTTCATGGTTCTTCTCTGAACCCTCTACAGTTTATCAACATGAGTCTTGAACTGTCATCACCAGAACTGGATACAGTATTCCAGCAGCAGTCACACCCCTGCCAAACGCAAACGTAAAACAACCTCTCTACTCCTACTCGAGATTCCCCTGTTTATGCTTCCAAGGATTGCATTAGCCCGTTTGGCTACAGCTTTGCTCTAGAAACTCATGTTCAGCAGATTTTCCACCCTTCCCACCCCCACAATCTTTTTCAGAGTCACTGCTTCCCAGGACAGAGTCCCCCTTCCTATAAGTATGGCCTACATTCTCTGTTCCAAGATATATACATTTACATTTAACCATACTAAAACACATTATTTGCTTGCGCCCATCTTACCAAGTTATCCATACTGTGTGGTATATGTTACCTGTCCTTTTTACTACTTACCACTCCCCAATTTTTATGTCTTCTGCAAAGTTTATCAGCACTAATATCATGTTTTCTTCCAAGTCACTGATAAAAAGCATAGGACTAAGAACTGATCCCTGTGGGACTCACCTAGAAATACACTCATTCTATGATTCCTCATTTACGATTAAGTTTTGGTACATATCAGTTAGCCAGATTTTAATCCATTTAATGCGTGCCATGTTAGCTTTATATCTTTTTTAATCAAAATGCTATTATATACCAAGTCAAATGCCTCACACAAATGCCTACGTATATTACATCAATACTATTACCTGATCAAACAAACGTGTAATAAAAGAAAAAGATATCAAGTAATTTTGACAGGGTCTAGTTTCCATAACCCCATGTTAATTGTCATACATTTTATTGCCCTTCTTTCATTCTTTATTAATTGAGTCCTGAATCATCCAGTCCATTATCCTCCCCAGGATAGATATCAATCTGACAGGCCTATAATTACCTGTGTCATTCCATTTACACTTTTCAAATATTAGCACAACATAGCTTTCTCCCACTCTTCTGGAATGTCTCCAGTGTTCCGAGACATTTTGAAAATCAGCATTAATGATCCAGTGAGCTCCTCAGTCAACTCTTTTAAAACTCTTGTATACAAGTTAACTGGACCTGCTGATTTAAAAATGTGTAAAATTAGTAGCTGCTGTTTAACATCCTCCTGAGATACTAGTTCAATGTGAAAAAAAGTATTATCATATGATATTACTACATCATCTTTTTTTCCCAAATGCAGAACAAAAATATTTATTGAATACTTCTGTCTTTTCTGCATTATTATTGATTATTATGATAGCCTCTGTAACCATTACCTCTGCAAACTTACCTCACATGTCTGGAACAACAAGCTCTTAACCCTGAACACAAAGGTGTCCATTTATCAGGCTTCTTTCCTCAGTAAACCTCTTTTTGTGTCTCTGAAAGCTGGGACACATATTCCAAGCAAAAAGAACCCTTGGAGTCACTTGTGATCAATGGATCACTAACAACAATATCCTTGAGAGAACTGACCTACAGTCTATGCAGACTATGCTGGACACTCACAGACTTTTCTGGCTGGGACAGGTGGAGCATATGCCTCAAGATCATCTGATGAAGGCTGTGCTCTATGTACAATTCAAAAACTCCCCATAACACAGTGGAAGGCAAAATATCCAACACAGTGACAAGGTCAAACAAGGTCTCAAGAAATTTAGCATTCCCGCTGACAAGTAGGAGAACCTCTCCTGCTCATGCTTCCTCCCAGTAACCCACTTCCCCACTTACCTCAGGGCTTGGGTCTCCTTCCCCCGGTGAACCTAGTTTAAAACCCTCCTCACTAGGTTAACCAGCCTGCTTGTGAAGATGCTCTTCCCTCTTTTTGTTAGGTGGAGTCCGTCTCTGCCTAGCACTCTTCCTTCTTGCAACACCATCCCATGGTCAAAGAATCCAAAGCCTTCCCTCTGACACCACCTGCGTAGCCATTCATTGACTTCCACAATTTGATGGTCTCTACCCGGGCCTTTTCCTTCCACAGGGAGGATGGATGAGACCACCACTTGCACCTCATACTCCTTTATCCTTCTTTCCAGAGCCACGTAGCCTGCAGTGATCTGCTCAAGGTCATTCTTGGCAGTATCACTGGTGCCCACATGGAAAAGCAGGAAGGGGTAGCAATCCGAGGGCTTGATGAGTCTCGGCAGTCTCTCCGTCACATCATGAATCCTAGCTCCTGGCAAGCATCAGACTTCTTGGTTTTCCTGGTCAGATAGATGACTCAGTCCCCCTGAGGAGGGAGTCCCTGACCACCACCACCAGCCTCCTTCTCTTGGGAGTGGTGGTCGTGGAACCCCCATCCCTAGGACAGTGCATCTCATGCCTTCCAATCGGCGGAGTCTCCTTTTGCTCCCTTCCCTCAGATGTATCATTTGTCCACTCTCCGGATTGTCACCTGTGGAGAGACCATGAAAACAGTTGCTCACCTGTATTTGCATTGCTGATACATGGATGCTCCTCTTCCTTCTTCTGGAGGTCACATGCTGACAAGTTTCTTTACCATCCTTTTGTCCCCGCTGCGCAGCCTGCTCTAATTCTTCAGAATGTTGTGCCCGTAGAAGCATATCCTGACGTCTGTCCAGGAAATCTTCAGTTTCTCTTATGCAACGCATGGCCGATACTTATTTCTCCAGACCTTGAACCTTCTCTTCCAATATGGAGACCAGCTTGCACTTTGTACAGACAAAGTCACCTCTGTCCTGTGGAAGAAAGACAAACATGGCACATCCTAGGCAGGTAACAACAGCTGAATGCTCACCATCCATATTACCTTCCTTCTAAGAGTTTCCTCAGCTGTTGCAGTAACTACCCAGTGAAGCCTGCAAGATGAAAGTCTCAGTGGGCTCTCCCCAGGTGAATTCTCAGGCAAAGTCCCTCTGTTAGCACGAGCAGGAGAGCGCAAAAAGGGAGGACTCCTGCCTTATACTAAGAAAGCAGTTATCTTAAGAACCTATACATAAATGCAAGAAGCCTAGGGAACAAGCAGGGAGAACTGGAAGTCCTGACACAGTCAAGGAATTATGATGTGATTGGAATAACAGAGACTTGGTGGGATAATTCAAATGACTGGAGTACTGTCATGGATGGATATAAACTGTTCAGGAAGAACAGGCAGGGCAGAAAAGGTGGGGGATTTGCATTGTATGCAAGGGAGAAGTATGACTGCTCAGAGGTCTGGTATGAAATTGCAGAAAAACCTGAGAGTCTCTGGATTAAGTTTAGAAGTGTGAGCAACAAGGGTGATGTCATAGTGAGAGTCTGCTATAGACCACCAGACCAGGGGGATGAGGTGGACGAGGCTTTCTTCTGGCAACTAACAGAAGTTACTAGATCACAGGCCCTAATTCTCATGGGAGACTTCAATCACCCTGATATCTGCTAGGAAAGCAATGCAGCAGTGCACAGACAATCCAGGAAGTTACTGGAAAGTGTAGCGGACAATTTCCTGGTACAAGTGCTGGAGGAACAAACTAGGGCAGAACCCTTCTTGACCTGCTGCTCACAAACTGTCATAAATATAAAGGGAAGGGTAAACCCCTTTGAAATCCCTCCTGGCCAGGGGAAAGCTCCTCTTACCTGTAAAGGGTTAAGAAGCTAAAGGTAACCTCACTGGCACCTGACCAAAATGACCAATGAGGAGACAAGATACTTTCAAAAGCTGGGAGGAGGGAGAGGAACAAAGGGTCTGTGTCTGTCTGTATGCTGCTCTTGCCAGAGACAGAACAGGAATGGAGTCTTAGAACTTTTAGTAAGTAATCTAGCTAGGTATGTGTTAGATTATGATTCCTTTAAATGGCTGAGAAAAGCATTGTGCTGAATAGAATAACTATTTCTGTCTGTGTATCTTTTTTGTAACTTAAGGTTTTGCCTAGAGGGGTTCTCTATGTTTTTGAATCTAATTACCCTGTAAGATATCTACATCCTGATTTTACAGGGGGGATTTCTTTATTTCTATTTACTTCTGTTTTTTATTAAAAGTCTTCTTGTAAAAACTGAATGCTTTTTCATTGTTCTCAGATCCAAGGGTCTGGGTCTGTAGTCACCTAGGCAAATTGGTGAGGCTTTTTACTAAACCTTGTCCAGGAAGTGGGGTGCAAGGTTTTGGGAAGTATTTTGGGGGGAAAGACGCGTCCAAACAGCTCTTCCCCAGTAACCAGTATTAGTTTGGTGGTGGTAGCGGCCATTCCAAGGATAACGGGTGTAATATTTTGTACCTTGGGGAAGTTTTGACCTAAGCTGGTAAAGATAAGCTTAGGGGGTTTTTCATGCAGGTCCCCACATCTGTACCCTAGAGTTCAGAGTGGGGGAGGAACCTTGACACAAACCGAGAAGAATTAGTAGGGGAAGCAAAAGTGGATGGGAACCTGGGAGGCAGTGACCATGAGATGGTCGAGTTCAGGATCCTGACACAAGGAAGAAAGGAGACCAGCAGAATATGGACCCTGGACTTCAGAAAAGCAGACTTTGACTCCCTCAGAGAACTGATGGGCAGGATCCCCTGGGAGAATAACATGAGGGGGAAAGGAGTCCAGGAGAGCTGGCTGTATTTTAAAGAATCCTTATTGAGGTTGTAGGAACGAATGATCCCGATTTGTAGAAATAATAGTAAATACGGCAGATGACCAGCTTGTCTTAACAGTGAAATCCTTGCTGATCTTAAACACAAAAAAGAAGCTTATAAGAAGTGGAAGATCGGACAAATGACCAGGGAGGATTATAAAATTATTACTCAGGCATGCAGGAGTGAAATCAGGAAGGCCAAATCACACTTGGAGTTGCAGCTAGCAAGAGATGTTAAGGGTAAGAAGGAGGGTTTCTTCAGGTATGTTAGCAATAAGAAGAAAGCCAAGGAAAGTGTGGGCCCCTTACTGAATGAGGGAGGCAACCTAGTGACAGAGGATGCGGAAAAAGCTCATGTACTCAATGCTTTCTTTGCCTCTGTCTTCACGAACAAGATCAGCTCCCAGACTACTGCACTGGGCAGCACAGCATGGGGAGGAGGTGACCAGCCCTCTGTGGAGAAAGAAGTGGTTTGGGACTATAAAGAAAAGCTGTATGAGCACAAGGCCATGGGGCCAGATGTGCTGCATCCGAGAGTGCGAAAGGAGTTGGCAGATGTAATTGCAGAGCCATTGGCCATTATCTTTGAAAACTCATGGCAATTGGGGGAAGTCCCAGATGACTGGAAAAAGGCTAATGTAGTGTCCATCTTTAAAAAAGGGAAGAAGGAGGATCTGCGGAACTACAGGCCAGTCAGCTTCACATCAGTCCCTGGAAAAATCATGGAGCAGGTCCTCAAGACATCAATTCTGAAGCACTTAGAGGAGAGGAAAGTAAACAGTAACAGTCAGTATGGATTCACCAAGGGCAAGTCATGCCTGACTAATATAATTGCCTTCTATGACGAGATAACTGGCTCTATTGATGAGGGGAAAACAGTGGACATGTTATTCTTTGACTTTAGCAAAGCTTTTGACACGGTCTCCCAAAGTATTCTTGCCAGCAAGTTAAAGAAGTATGGGCTGGATGACTGGACTATAAGGTGGATAGAAAGCTGGCTAGATCGTCACGCTTAACGGGTAATGATCAATGGCTCCATGTCTAGTTGGCAGCTGGTATCAAGCAGAGTGCTCCAACGGTCGGTCCTGGGGCCAGTTTTATTCAATATCTTCATTAATGATCTGGAGGATGGTGTGGATTGCACCCTCAGCAAGTTCGCAGATGACACTAAACTGGGAGGAGTGGTAGATACCCTGGAGGGTAGGGATAGGATACAGAGGGACCTAGACAAGTTAGAGGATTGGGCCAAAAGAATAAACTTCTTATGAGGTTCAACAAGGATAAGTGCAGAGTCCTGCACTTAGGACGGAAGAATCCCATGTACTGCTACAAACTAGGGACCGAATGGCTAGGCAGCAGTTCTGCAGAAAAGGACCTAGGGGTTACAGTGGACAAGAAGCTAGATATGAGTCAGCAGTGTGCCCTTGTTGCCAAGAAGGCTAACGGCATTTTGGGCTGTATAAGTGGGGGCACTGCCAGCAGATTGAGGGACGTGATCATTTCCCTCTATTCGACATTGGTGAGGCCTCAACTGGAGTACTGTGTCTAATTTTGGGACCCACGCTGCAAGAAGGATGTGGAAAAATTGGAAAGAGTCCAGTGGAGGGCAACAAAAATGATTAGGGAACTGGAGCACATGATTTATGAGGAGAGACTGAGGGAACTGGGATTATTTAGTCTGAAGAAGAGAAGAATGAGGGGGGATTTGATAGCTGCTTTCAACTACCTGAAAGGGGGTTTCAAAGAGGATGGATCTAGACTGTTCTCAGTGGTAGCAGATGACAGAACAAGGAATAATGGTCTCAAGTTGCAATGAGGGAGGTTTAGGTTGGATATTAGGAAAAACTTTTTCACTGGTAGGGTGATGAAGTACTGGAATGGGTTGCTTAGGGAGGTGGTGGAATCTCCTTCCTTAGAGGTTTTCAAGGTCAGGCTTGACAAAGCCCTGGCTGGGAAGATTTAGCTGGGGATTGTTCCTGCTTTGAGCAGGGGGTTGGACTAGATGACCTCCTGAGGTCCCTTCGAACCCTCATATATATATGATTCTATGAATCCTGCCCACAACCGCTCAGTCTGAAGAAGCTGGGTCAAGGCTGGTGCAGTCATTGTGGATAGCCATCAGACAGCCCAAGTCTTAATTTACTAACTGGGTGATGGGTCAACAAAATGGCAGATGAAATTCAATATTGAGAAATGCAAAGTAGTGTACAACGGAAAACGTAATCCAACTTTACATACAAAATTATGGGATCTAAATTAGCTGTTACCACTCAAGAAAGATCTTGGAGTCATTGTGTATGATTCTATGGAAACATCTACTAAATGTGTAGCAGCAGTCAAAAAAGCAAATGGAATGTTAGGAACCCTTAGGAAAGTCATAGATAAGACAGAAAATATCATATTGCCACTGTATATATCCATGGTATGCCCACAGCTTGAATATTGTGCACAGTTCTGGTCACTCCATCTAAAAAAAAATATTAGATTTGGAAAAAGTACAGAGAACGGCAACAAAAATGATGATGGAATAGCTTTCATATGAGAAGAGATTAAAAAGACTGGTAATGTTCAGTTTGGAAAAGAGACAACTAAGAGGGTATGTGATAGACATCTATAAAATTATGAATGGTATGGAGAAAGTGAATAAGGAAGTGTTATTTACCCTTTCACGTAATACAAAAACCTGGGATCACACAATTAAATTAATAGGCAGCAGGTTTAAAAACAAACAAAAGGAAGTACTTCACGCTACACACAGTAACCTTGTGGAACTGGTTGCGAGGGGATGTTGTGAAGGCCAAAACTATAATGGGGTTCAAAAAACAATTAGATAAATTCATGGAGAATAGGTCTATCAAAGGATTTAATCCAAGATGGTCAGGGATGCAACCCCATGTTCTGGGTGTCACTAGTCTCTGATTGCATCAAACAAAGGACAGGCAAACCGACAGAGTTTGTCCGGGAACCATACAAAAGGATCTTTGGTGAGTGCTGCATTAGGGAGGCTGTGTTGTGAGCTGGTGGGGGAATATCCAAGTGTCTGTCTGCTGTGACCATTTGTTTGATTGGAGCTGGTTGCAGGGACTGTCTGACCATGCATTTGTTTGTTTGAAAATTGTGAATTGGGAGTGCTTTGTTCCAGGTGGGCCTTGAGTGGTTGATTGGAGGGAAGGGTTTGAGTCAGGCCAACTGCTTCAAGTCAGCAGCCTTATAAAAAAGCAGCCAATTGCAAACCGAGCGAGTGGCGAACAGAGGACAGGCAAAAAGAGGACAGGCAAATAGAAGTGGAGTTTGCCTGGGGAGAGTTCCCTCAGAGTGTTGGTTTTTTTTGCCTTTAGGCTTCTGTGAGCAGTAAATACAACATCTGAAGAGGCTCTTAGAAGGAAGACCTAATGGATAGTGAGCGATCAGCTGTTGTGACCTGCAGAGGATACACCATGTTGGTCTTTATCCCAGAGTGCAAGCTGGTCAACATATTGAAAGAGAAGGTTAAAGGACTAGAGACCCAAGTATCAAACCTGCATTGCATCAGAGAAAATGAAGATTTTCTGGATAGAAGACAGTTTTTGGTACTGTAGGCAGAGCATGCTGAAGAATCAGAGAGAGCAGTGCAATATGGGGAAGAAAATTAGCAGCATGTGACCTCAAGCAGAAGAAAGAGGAGAACCCCATGTATTCCCAGTGCAGATAGAGGTAAGAAACCATTTTCAGGCTCTCTGCATAGGTACTATGGCAGATAATGTTTTGGAAGAATTATGTGAGGGAAGGGATCAAAAGGAGACCCCCATCCACTAGAAGGCATGGGATGCATTGTACTAAGGATGGGGGTTCTGCAACCACCACTCTCAAAAGAAGAGATGGGTAGTGGTGTTTGGGGATTCCCTCCTAAGGGGGACAGGGTCATCCATCTGCCATCCAGACCAGGAAACTCGAGAAGAGTGCTGCTTGCCTGGAGTTAGAATTCAGGATGTAATGGAGTGTCTGCCAAGACTGATCAAGCCTTTGGACCGCTACCCCTTCCTATTTTTCCACATGGGCACCAATGATACTGCCAAGAATGACCTTGAGCGGATCACTGCAGACTATGTGGCTCTGGGAAGAAGGATAAAGGAGTTTGAGGCACAAGTCATTTTCTTGTCCATCCTCCCTTTTGAAGGAAAGGGCCCAGGTATGAACCATCGAATTGTGGATGTAAATGTGTGGTTATGAAGGTGGTGTCGGAGAGAGGACTTTGGATTCTTCGACCATGGAATATTGTTCCAGGAAGAAGGATTGCTAGGAAGAGCTGCGATCCACCTAACCTAGTGAGGAGGTTCGCCGGGGGATGGTCACCTAAGCCCTGAGGTAAGTTGGGAAATACGATACCGGGAGGAAACACAAGGGGGAGGGTGCAACAGGGGAGGTCTCCTGATTCATACTGAGAAAGCAGGACAATTGGCTAGTTATCTTAGGTGCCTGTACATGAACATAAGAAGCCTGGGAAACAAGCAGGAAGAATTGGAAGTCCTGGCGCACTCAAGGAATTATGATGTGATTGGAATAACAGAGATGTGGTGAGATAACTCACATGAATGGAGTACTGTCATGAATGGATATAAACTGTTCAGGAAGGACAGGAAGGGCAGAAAAGGTGAAGGAGATGCACTGTATGTAAGAGAGCAGTATGATTTCTCAGAGCTCCAGTAGGAAACTGGAGAAAAGCCTGTTGAAAGACTTTGGGTTAAGCTTAGATGTGAGACCAACAAGGGTGATGCCATGGTGGGCATCTGCTATAGACCACCAGACCAGGAGGATGAGATAGATGAGGCTTTCTTTGGACACCTAACAGAAGTTTCCAGATCACAGGTCCTGGTTCTCATGGGGGACTTCAATCACCCTGACATCTGCTGGGAGAGAAATACAGCAGTGTACAGACAATCCAGAAAGTTTTTGGAGAGTTTTGGGGACAACTTCCTGGTGCAAGTGCTGGCGGAATCAACTAGAGGATGTGTTCCTCTTGACGTGCTGCTCACAAAAAGGGAAGAATTTGTAGGGGAAGAAGTGGGGGGCAACCTGGGCAGCAGTGATCATGAGATGGTCGAGTTCAGGATCCTGACAAAAGGAAGAAAGGAGAGCAGCAGAATATGGACCCTGGACTTCAGAAAAGCAGACTTTGACTCCCTCACAGAACGGATAGGCAGGCTCCCCAGGAGGCTAATATGAGGGGGAAAGGAGTCCAGGAGACCTGGCTATATTTTAAAGAAACCTTACTGAGCGTGCAGGAACAAACCACTGTAATGTGCAGAAAGAATAGCAAATATGGCAGGTGACCAGCTTGGCTTAACAGTGAAACCTTCAGTGAGCTTAAACACAAAAAGGAAGCTTACAGGAAGTGGAAACTTGGACAGATGACTCAGGAGGAGTATAAAAATATTGCTCGAGCATGCAGGGGTGTAATCAGGAAGGCCAAAGCACAATTGGAGTTGCAGCTAGGGATGTGAAGGGTAACAAGAATGGTTTCTACAGGTATGTTAAGAACAAGAAGATGATCAGGGAAAGTGTGGGACCCTTAATGAATGGGTGAGGCAACCTAGTGACAGATGATGTGGAAAAAGCTGAAGTACTCAATGCTTTTTTTTTTTGCCTCAGTCTTCACAGACAAGGTCAGCTTCCAGACTGCTGCCCTGGGCAGCACAGTATGGGGAGGAGGTGAGCAGACCTCAGTGGTGAAAGAACAGATTAAGAACTATATAGAAAAGCTGGACATGTACAAGTCCTTGGGTCCGGATCTAATTCATCCCAGGGTGCTGAGGGAGCTGGCTGATGTGTTTGCAGAGCCATTGGCCATTATCTTTGAAAACTCGTGACAATTGGGGGAAGTCCAGGACGAGTGGAAAAAGGCAAACATAGTGCCCATCTTTTTAAAAGGGATAAGAAGGAGAACCCGGGGAACTATAGACTGGTCAGCCTCACCTCTTTCCCTTGAAAAATCATGGAGCAGGTCCTCAAGGAAGCCATTTTTGAAGCACTTGGAGGAGAGGAAAGTGATCAGGAACACGTCAACGTGGATTCACCAAGGTCAAGTCATGCCTGACCAACTTGACTGCCTTCTATGATGGTCCTGCTTTGAGTAGGGGATTGGACTAGATGACCTCCTGAGGTCTCTTCCAACCCTAATCTTCTATGATTCGATGATTCCGTGATTGCCAAAACTTGGAGAGGACAACAGGTGATGGACCACTCAGTGATTGCCTGTTCTGTTCATTTTCTGTGAAGCAGCTGGCATTGGCCACCTTTGGTAGATGGGAAACTGAACTAGATGGACCATTGGTCTGACTCAATGTGGCCATTATTATGTTATTACTGACCAAATTCTGAACACCCCCAAGGCAGTTCACTCTCAAAAGGAGAAATCTCTGATACTCTCCACACAGAGGCATACAGAAGTGTTTGTAGTGGAAATAACCAGTTTATCATTTGTGTTCTGTCACTTGTTTTGTTTTATTTCATGTTTCTTTTCCTTTCTTTATAATAAAATAGCCATGGCTAATTGTAATCATTTTTCTTGGCGAAAGATGCCAGCTCCCTGGAGCTTTTGGATCTGTGGAAAACGGGGGTGAGGGGAAGGCGGGGACATAGTACAAGTGAATTTCAGCAATATTGTATTGTTATAAAGATAGAATATGTGTGGGCAGTTATGTTCACATGCTGGGCAGTCAGTCTGGAGAGTTATTAGCAGGATCTAGTAGAGAGTAATCTGTACAATTTGAGAGAGCAGCTCCCATGAGTGTAAGTTATGCTTGCTAAATGACTTTTCAATGCCCAGCCTGAGTAGGTTTCAGTGCAAATTTATAGGTGTTATTCTTGTAGTGTCTAGATGACAAATTACTCAAAACTGAAAACTGGAGTCTCTCCCTTTGGAAAAAACAGAGTTTAACAAAGTGAGGCAATCCTCCTGATAAAATTAGTTATGCTATTAAAGGGAAATTACATTGGCTTGAAGAAATTCAGAAGCTGTTTATTCAGTTCTCCCAGGATACTGGTTAGGGTGGGATTGCTGTAATTAAAGTCACAAGAAATATATTTTGTGAATGATCCCAGTGTGTGTTAATAGAGAAACTGTTATAAAGAGGATTCCTACGACTGTCCAGGGTGTTTGTTTTTTAATTACGTTTATTCATTGGCTGACACCTACGGTCAATGTCCTATGCAGGGTCTTATTATGCACAGAAATTTAATCATCAGTTGTGTATGAACATGTTTGGTAGTCACCAGCTTTTCTTTTTGTAAAATGTTCAAAAGATATCAACTCAACATCTTTCCTTCTGCTTGTTGGCATCGGTTTAATCTTTATTTGCCCCCATTGGTTGACTTTTGGAGTTCATGGGAGGAGTGACTTTCATGTCCAGTCAAGTACATCAAGTTTAAGGGGCTGTGTATTTCTATCCCCTGAGTTTATTGGCCCTACCTCCAAAGAGTACTCCCCCTCCCTCATCCTGCAGACTTAGAAATTCTGACAATATGAATATAGAAAGGGGGAGGGGACAACAGAACTACTGAACAGAGCATAGCAATTGGAAATCAGATAAAAATTATAGGATATTCCAGCTCCACATATTTTCCATCTGTTATACATCTCTCAGTTGATAAGATTACACATATACTATAGACAGCTCCTAGGAACCCTTGCACTCACCTCAGATGTTGTAGTAATGGATGGTAAAACTTGAGAAGTGCTGGACAGGGACATGAGGCCAGACTCTAGTTCTGAGCCACCTCTTTTGGCTACTAAGGAGACCAGATGGCTCGTCATACTGGCCTGTGGGTCTCTTCACTATGACAGTTGCTAGCCTAGGGTGGCATGTAGGGATATTGCAGGCATTGACCCACCTTCCTACCCTTAGATGCAGCCCAAAACCCCAAGAAGACCATCATGTGCTTTAGTGGGATGGTCTCCAGGCTGAAGTTAAATTTTCACTGTTTTTCTGCATTAGCTGCAGCTTCTGAAGGTTTTGTAATGCAGCTCAGGTAAAGCACATTGCCTTTGTCACCTTGATGCTGGATTACTGTAAAGATAATAATAGCAAGGTCCACATCAAAGACCAAAGGACAAAGGATGATAAAAAGCACTCTTCACAACCACTGTTGCCTAAACAGTGAGATACTGCATCAGAACCTCAAGTTATAAAATTAGGAAGCAATGGAAATTAAGCCCCATCAACTGGGTGTACTAATAAATTTACCATTCCTTGCATTTCCTCCCAAAGTCTGTAAGTTCTCTCAGCCAGTTGAGCCTCACCCACATAGCCACTGCCCATGCTCCAGTCTTATATACAAGGTAAGTTGTTGCACCTTACCAGCAACGTCCTACAATATTGTAATGCTATTAATATATATTACCATAGTGCCTAGAATGCTTAATCTTGGGGCAAGACCACACAGACCCAAGTATTAGCATACTGACAGTGCTGCAAACCATAATTCTTGTGTAACCCTTTCAATGGTCCCTCAAATAGGAAAGTTGGTACAACAGAACTCTCATGGGTTCCACAAGAGAGTGTTGAGGGAAGATAAGCCTTATACTACTCTCTAGGATCAGTCAGAAGAGTGGAGTGGAGCCACCCTGGAGCAACTCTTGCCCTGTGAAGGTTCACTGGGTATGTCAACAACATCTCATAGTCAATGGCATCAAACACCAATATGGATAAACATCAATATACTGACAACTGATCTTCATTCAGTGTGTCATAAATATAAAGGGAAGGGTAAACCCCTTTAAAATCCCTCCTGGTCAGAGGAAAAATCCTCTCACCTGTAAAGGGTTAAGAAGCTAAAGGTAACCTTGCTGGCACCTGACCAAAATGACCAATGAGGAGACAAGATACTTTCAAAAAATGGGAGGAGGGAGAGAAACAAAGGGTCTGTGTCTGTCTGTATGCTGCTTTTGCCGGGGATAGACCAGGAATGGAGTCTTAGAACTTTAGTAAGTAATCTAGCTAGGTGTGTGTTAGATTATGATTTCTTTAAATGGCTGAGAAAAGAACTGTGCTGAATAGAATGACTATTCCTGTCTGTGTGTCCTTTTTGTAACTTAAGGTTTTGCCTAGAGGGGTTCTCTATGTTTTGAATCTAATTACCCTGTAAGGTACCTACCATCCTGATTTTACAGGGGTGATTCCTTTACTCCTATTTACTTCTATTTCTATTAAAATTCTTCTTGTAAGAAAACTGAATGCTTTTTCATTGTTCTCAGATCCAAGGGATTGGGTCTGTGGTCACCTATGCAAATTGGTGAGGATTTTTACCAAACCTTTCCCAGGAAGTGGGGTGCAAGGGTTGGGAGGATTTTGGGGGGAAAGACGTGTCCAAACTATGTTTCCCAGTAAACCCAGTTAGAGTTTGGTGGTGGCAGTGGAGATCCAAGGACAAAGGATAAAATTAATTTGTACCTTGGGGAAGTTTTAACCTAAGCTGATGAAAGTAAGCTTAGGAGGTTTTCATGCAGGTCCCCACATCTGTACCCTAGAGTTCAGAGTGGGGGAGGAACCTTGACATGGTGGCAGAGTGGTGGGATTAACCTGAAATCATTTTGAGATCAATTTGAGATTTTTTGAACTAGAAATACAGATTTTAAAAAGGAAAAAAAAATGTTTCCTTTGGGGCTGCTGGAAAGGAGGTCCAACTGAAAGCAGCTAGTTTTTTCTCTGCTTTGGGGCCAGAGCAGAGACAAAAGGGGATTATATTTGTGAATTGCAGATTTTCTTTGCCTGGAGGCAGGGTATTTAACTCCTGCAGGGAAATTCAGTCTTCCAAACCAGAGTTTTTTTTTTTTTTCCCTAAAAGTAAACAGGGGGAAGAGTTGTTCTACCCATTTGCAGGAGACAAAAGTGGCAAGACTTTTTTTTTTAGGATTTTGATTTTTTTTTTTTTTTTACAAGGAGCATAGGTTTGAAAAGGATTTTTTTTTTCTTTTGGGCTGCTGGTAAGCAGATTTCCAAGTAGTTGGAGGTTTTTTGCTTTGATTTGGGGCCAGAACAGAGACAAAGGGAATTGTTTTTTTTCTGTAGGCTGACAATCACTATCAGAGAATAGGTATCCTATTCCAGCACAGCAAAATTTTAAAGCCAAGTTTTGTTTATTTTATTTCTAACCCTCGGGTGTAAAGTTAGTTAATAACAGAGAGGTTAGGATGACAGAATCCACAGCACAACAAAAGATGGAATTAGCCAGATTTCAGGCTGAGGAAAAACAAAAGGAACATGAAAGACAGACAGAACTCCTACAGCTGGAGAAGGAGGTACAGGAGGCTGCCCACAAGAGGGAAATGGAGGCAAGGAAGCATGTGGAGGAAGAGAAGCAAAAAGAGAGGAAGCATGAATTGGAGATGGAGAAGGTAAAGGCTCAGCAGAATATACCAACAAACCCTAGCAATCCTTCTCCAGGTACCACTTCCCATCCCAAAAAGTTCCCCACCTACAAGGCAGGCGATGATACTGAGGCCTTCTTAGAGAACTTCGAAAGGGCCTGCCTTGGGTACAGCATCTCTACCGACCAATACATGGTAGAGCTGAGGCCGCAGCTCAGTGGACCCTTAGCTGAGGTGGCAGCTGAAATGCCTAAAGAACACATGAACAAGTATGAACTGTTTAAATCCAAGGCGAGAGTCAGAATGGGGATAACACCCGAGCAGTCTCGTCGGAGGTTCAGAGCCCTAAGGTGGAAACCAGACGTGTCATTTACCCGACATGCCTACCACATTGTGAAACATTGGGATGCCTGGATAGCAGGAGCAAGTGTTGAATCTCCAGTAAATTTGCCCTTCCTAATGCAAATGGAACAATTCTTAGAGGGTGTTCCTGAGGAAATAGAAAGCTACATCCTAGATGGGAAGCCCAAAACTGTAATCAAGGCAGGAGAGATTGGAGCCAGATGGGTGGAGGTGGCAGAAGAAGAAGAAAACTGGTCACAGTTGGAGCGGAGACCAGAAGGGACCACCCCAGACCACACCCTATTACCGGGGGCCGTCCAAAGCCCCACCTACCTCTCAAAGAACTCTCCAGACCCCTTATCATCCCACCACCCCATTCTCCAGCAACCCACCTCGCCCCAGTGACCTGTCAGCTGGACGATGTTTTAAATGTAACGAGCTGGGGCATGTAAAGGCCAACTGCCCCAAGAACCCCAACAGATTACAGTTCATTGCACCGGAATCACACCAGAGGTCCGCAGGCCCAGATACATCCCAGGTACCCTTGGAGTGGAGGGAAACTGTGAGTGTGGGCGAGAAGAAGCTCACCGCGTGGAGGGACACCAGAGCACAAGTGTCAGCTATCCATGCTTCCTTAGTAGACCCCAATTTAATCAACCCAGAGATCCCAGTGACAATTCAACCCTTCAAGTCCAACTCTTTTAATTTGCCTACAGCCAAGTTGCCTGTCCAGTACCAGGGCTGGTCAGGAACGCGGACTTTTGCAGTCTATGATGATTATCCCATCCCCATTCTGTTGGGGGAAGACTTGGCCAATCATGTAAGCGGGCCAAGAGGGTGGGAATGGTCACCCGCAGCCAGGCTAAACAAGCCGTGAGGCCTAGCTCCATTCTGGAAACTTCTATCAGGACCCGGTCAGAGGGGATGGACCCGGACCCCAGGCCAATGTCTGCAACAGCAGTAGTGGATCTAGTCCCAGAGACCCAGATGGAACCAGTCCCAGAACCGGAACCAGCCGAACAACCAACACCAGACCCATTGCCAGCACTGAATCCAGTACTTGCAACCTCAACACCAGAGGGTCCCACCGAACCTGAACCGGCAGCAGCCCATAACCCTACAGAAGAGGCTCAGCCAGAGCTTGAACCCCAACAGAGTGTCCCAGTGGCAAGTGGTTCACAGTCAATGGAAACAGCCCCATCCCCTACATCGCTTCCAGTGGGACCAAGCATAGGTCCACAATCCAATGAGGAACTGATGTCTCCAGCATCAAGGGAACAGTTCCAGACCGAACACAAAGCAGATGAAAGCGTCCAGAGAGCTTGGACGGCGGCACGGAGCAACCCACCGCCTCTCAGCTCTTCTAATCGATCCCGGTTTGTTGTAGAAAGAGGACTTTTATACAAGGAAACTTTCTGGTGGACACCAGGAAGACTGGCATCCTCAGAGACAGTTGGTAGTTCCAACTAAATACCGGGCCAAGCTCTTGAGCTTAGCCCACGATCACCCTAGTGGCCATGCTGGTGTGAACAGGACCAAAGACCGTTTGTGGGGATCATTCCACTGGGAGGGAATGGGCAAGGATGTTTCTACCTATGTCCTGTCTTGTGAGGTATGCCAAAGAGTGGGAAAACCCCAAGACCAGCCACTCCCCACCAAGGTCAAAGCCCCTCTCCAGCCACTCCCCATCATTGAAGTTCCATTTCAGCGAGTAGCTGTGGATATTCTGGGTCCTTTTCCGAAAAAGACACCCAGAGGAAAGCAGTACATACTGACTTTCATGGATTTTGCCACTCGATGGCTGGAAGCAGTAGCTCTAAACAACACCAGGGCTAAAAGTGTGTGCCAGGCACTGGCAGACATTTTTGCCAGGGTAGGTTGGCCCTCCAACATCCTCACAGATGCAGGGACTAATTTCCTGGCAGAAACTAAGGAAAACCTTTGGGAAGCTCATGGGGTAAATCACTTGGTTGCCACTCCTTACCACCATCCAACAAATGGCATGGTGGAGAAGTTTTATGGAACTTTGGGGGCCATGATACTTAAATTCGTAAATGAGCACTCCAATGATTGGGACCTAGTGTTGCAGCAGTTGCTCTTTGCCTACCGAGCTGTACCACATCCCAGTTTAGGGTTTTCCCCATTTGAACTTGTATATGGCTGTGAGGTTAAGGGGCCATTACATTTGGTGAAGCAGCAATGGGAGGGATTTACACCTTCTCCAGGAACTAACATTCTGGACTTTGTAATCAACCTACAAAACACCCTCCGAACCTCTTTAGCCCTTACTAAAGAAAACTTACAGGATGCTCAAAAAGAGCAAAAAGCCTGGTATGATAAACATGCCAGAGAGCGTTCCTTCAAAGTAGGGGACCAGGTCATGGTCTTAAAGGCGCTCCAGGCCCATAAAATGGAAGCATTGTGGGAAGGGCCATTCACAGTCCAGGAGCGCCTGGGAGCTGTTAATTGTCTCATAGCATTCCCCACCTCCAACCGAAAGCCTAAGGTGTACCATATTAATTCTCTAAAGCCCTTTTATTCCAGAGAATTAAAGGTTTGTCAGTTTACAGCCCAGGAAGGAGAGGACGCTGAGTGGCCTGAAGGTGTCTACTACGAAGGGAAAAGTGCTGGTGGTGTGGAAGAGGTGAACCTCTCCATGACCCTTGTGCATGGGCAGCGACAGCAGATCCAGGAGCTGTGAACTAGCTATGGGCCAATGTTGTCAGCCACCCCAGGACTGACTGAACGGGCATACCACTCCATTGACACAGGTAATGATTGCCCAATTAATCACATTGTAAGGAGAGTGATCATTTTAGATAAGCTATTACCAACAGGAGAGTGGGTTTGTGTGTGTGGGGGGGGTGGTGCGGGGGGGAAGAAAACCTGGATTTGTGCTGGAAATGACCCAACTTGATTATCATACGCATTGTAAGGAGAGTAATCACTTTAGATAAGCTATTAGCAGCAGGAGAGTGGGGTGGGGGGGAGAGAAAACCTTTTGTAGTGGTAAACACCCATTTTTTCATGCTTTGTGTGTATAAAAAGATCTTCTATACTTTCCACGGTATGCATCCGATGAAGTGAGCTGTAGCTCACAAAAGCTAATGCTCAAAGAAATTGGTTAGTCTAAGGTGCCACAAGTACTTTTTTTTGCGAATACAGACTAACACGGCTGTTACTCTGTGCACAGATAAAGTTATTCATGTCTATGAGTGGCATGTTAAAGGGTGATATAATTTTGTCTTCTGTTTATGTATGTTCCACTACAACACTTTTTACAAAAGCCTCAGTGTTAAGGATTTGGGACCAAATCCTGTTCCCTTTGAATTAAATGTTAAATTTTTTGCAGACTAACTGAAATTGCATCAGGCTAACTGCAAGCTGTGTACATTTCAAGTAACCTGTTTTCAGAAATATTATTTTCTCCCCTCAAAGAAGGAAATCTTAACTTTACCTCTAATCAAAACAGTAACAATAAATCAGTCACAGAAGGTTTTGTAATGACTGAATTAATGCTCTAAGATTAGAGCACATAACTGGTTTTGTGTGTGTGAGAGAGAAGAGAACTAAAGATGTTTTATAGAGAACCTTTTGTCCCTGAAGTTATCTGACAATAATAGATGTATACAGGGCTAGAAAATTGAATTTGCATTTAAACGGAGTTCATTCTGAAACATACGTCTAGTTCCGATACTGAGATAAAGTCAAATAATGTATATAAGCATAGACAAGTATTTAAGGGAATATAACAAATGTAATTATTCTAGCAGTGAAAGAATATCTGGTACTACATAAAATATTCCATATTGAGAAATACAATTACCTTTCAGATGAAGTAAGCTAAATTGTAACAATATGACAAAAAACCCCAACAAAGCTCAATAAGAGGAACAACAAGAGCTTTACAAATGTTTATTAAAATATTTTCTTCAAAACGCAAGGTAATGCATTTAATTATTTCATATTTGTGAGGGACAGGCAGCTAGTTTGAGTGGCCTAATGAAGCGTCTCTCAATCTTTTCAGAGTACTGTACCCCTTTCAAGAGTCTGATTTGTCTTTTGTACCCATTAGTTTCACCTAACTTAAAAAATTACAAAAATCACACAAAAATACAAGAGTGTCACAGCACACTATTACTGAAAAATTGCTTACTTTCTCATTTTTACCATATAATTATAAAATAAAGTAATTGAGATAAATATTGTACTTACATTTCAGTGTATAGTATACAGCAGTATAAACAAATCATTGTCTGTGAAATTTTAGTCTGTACTGACTTCGCTAGTGCTTTTTATGTAGCCTGTGGTAAAACTAGGCAAATATCTAGATGAGTTTATGTACCCCCGGAAGTCCTCTGAGTACCCCCAGGGGTACACATACCCCTGGTTGAGAACGATTGGCCTAATGCAATGTCAAAGCAGACTTAGGAAACAAACAACTTTTTAAAAAATAAGAATATTTTCATAATTAACTGTCCTATGTTTTGTTAGCCAGCAACAAGGTATTATTCTAGCCTATGATGTATTATTTTTTTACTCAATACTAAATTTTTCCATCAGGCCTGAGGATGCTCATAAAAATTACTGAGTTGAACACGTATTACCATTGAGATACAGAAGCAAATGTTAAAAAGTTTGGCTGTACTTCCAACTAGCAGTGGGCCTTTGCTTGAAAGGTGCTGAGGACCTTAAACTCCCATTGTCTTCAGTACGAGTTGAGGGTACCCAGCACCTCATAGGATGGAAACTAGCTAATATACAAACTTTTCATAAGAAGAAGCTCAAATTGTTGTTCAACTGGCAACTTAAAGAATCAAGAAAAAGCTTCTGCTACACTTCAGCAGGCTCTCTTCCTTCAAGAAAATGTTTTAAGGTCCTTGTTAATTGGAAGCCTATCTAGGGAGACAGAGGAGTTAATGAACCCTGGGTGAGGAGAATTCAGGTGTGCATCCTCTAGCACAGGGATCGGCAACCTTTGGCATATGGTCGGTCAGGGAAATCCACTGGTGGGCTGGGATGATTTGTTTACCTGCAGCATGCGCACATTTGGCCGATTGCAGCTCCCACTGGCCTCAGTTTGTTGCTCCAGGCCAATGGGTGCTGCGGGAAGCAGTGTGGGCTGAGGGATGTGCTGGCCACTGCTTCCCGCAGTCCGCATTGTCCTGGAACAGCAAACCGCGACCAACGGGAGCTGTGATCGGCAAAACCTACAGACGCTGCAGGTAAACAAACCGTCCTGGCCTGCCAGTGGATTTCCCTGATGGGCCGCATGCCAAAGGTTGTTGATCCCTATCTAGCATGGGATACACAACTCTGTAGCAAAGTGAGTGAGATTTATTTTTAATAAAATATTGATCCACAGAAGTCAGTATGCCTGGAAGCTGGCCCTTGACACCCATTTAGTTTAGTTCATATGTTATGAAAGGTGACACATCGATAGAACATTGTTTTGAAAAATACTTCTGTATGCATACTTAACTTTAAGTGTAATCTCTAACAGTAGCATTTGCTCTTTTTGAGATATCTTGCAAAGAAGGCTCCATTTGTGTAAGTGCAGTTGCTATGTTAAATTAACTCTGCATTCATTCAATAATCTCCATTCTGTGTCTGTGTTCTTTGTCCTAAATAAGTACACAAGACTAAAACCCACATTGCATGAATATAGTTGTTTCAACATGGGCAACAGTGGTGCAAATATTCAATAAAAGTAATACTGTGAGCAATATTTGTGTTGCTATTTCTTTAAGACTGTAGCAGGAAGCCAAACAAGGAGAGGGAATGTTCTAGGCAGAAGCTCTGCAGGAGAGCAGAGAGAAACAGAATAGTTTTGGGGATTATTCTAATTCTAATATTCTTATTAAATAAAGTTCTAATTATTCTAATAAAGTTTCTTCTTCCATTTTAGGACTGGTTTATTCTTTGTGTTTCATTGCCATTGTCACATGACTTTCATAAGTTACAAATTTTACATATGATAAAATTAATCACTTGTGTCATGTTGGTTAGTGTGAATTGCTGTGGCATATACAGAGGAAATTTGCATTTGGTGAATATTCAAGTATTTGAGCTTAATATGCACATTTCACAAGTATTTGCACTAAAAGCTTGAACCACGCCATGTTTATTAAAAGTGAACGCATTTCAATGGAAGTTCACTTCAAATGAAAACATTTACAAAAATAAAAGTCACTCCTCACCCATCTGTCGATAATGCAGGATAAAAATTGTTTCAGACTCCAATGATTCAGGGTTCCTGTTACTTGGTATGTCAATTTGAAATGAAGCTGACAGACCAAAATAAATAAATTAATAAATAAAATAAACACCTGGCCAAAAGAGTTTAAGTTGGTTTTGCACATTTCAGACACACAGTATTCGGCAGTGTAACTCAATGTTAATAAGATTACAAAATGTGCAGGCACATTTTTTTCAATGGGCAGGCTATTTACAAAATGTAACTCTCATAAAACTGAATTTTGGACCAACGTACCAAATCAAATAAAGTAGTGCAGGAGCAGAGTTACCAGAAAATCAGGAATCAGGAATGAAATTGCCATCAATCTTCTAATTAGCAAAGGATGGACTCAAAGTTGCTACCTCAGACGATACTGGGAGAACGTTTGTAGAAAAAGCAGAAAAAAGTTAGCCATGAACAGGAGTGCAATATGCCAACTAAAATCTGGTTAGTTCTGTATATTGCAGTAAATCCCTGTGGCATATCATATTTCGTAACTCTGTTTAACTCTGACTCATTTTTCCCCTACTTAGGTAACATTAATATGGATTATTTTCTAACTTTATCATTTTAATCATCTTTATCTTGCTTGGTTGTTTTGTGGACTGTCTTGCAATCATATAATAGTCCTGCTTTCCTTTTCACAATAGGATAAGATATGGTTGAAGACCTCTGCTTTGAATTTCCAGTGTTTTGCCATTTAGTGTTAGAAACATAACGTGATTAAAAATGGCACAATCAAGATTTAGAATTAAAAGTTTTATCCACATTAGATATTATGTATGGGTTGTTTTTTGTTTTTGTTTTTTTGAAGTATGAATTTAAGATCTGTTTCCTTATACCCATCCTCCTCCAACACAAGTACACTATTTTTTCAAAGGCCAGGAGAAAAGATATAAGTTCCTTGAAAAATATTTATAGAATTGCTGAAAAATGATTAATTACATAGGGTCAGGTTGTCCCTAATGGTCACAAGGATGTGTGGATGCTGTGTGGAGTTTCAGGAACACAAGGAGGACTGATGTCTCAGGAAACCACAATAACATCAGGTCAGCTAGAAACGGAGTGGACCCCCACTGGCAATGCTTAAAAATATAATGCCTCCACACAAATTTTCAGACATATACAGCTCACAGAGAGATCTTTGCAGTACTATGTGATTGAGCCTATCCCCATACAGGTCACCAGCAGTCAAGAACAACATCTCTGCTATTTCTGAAATAAAGATATTGGATGAGATCAGATAGGTAACTGCACACCAGGATAATCCATTTGACAAATATTGAGCATGTAATGAAATAGTCAAAATAGGCCTGAATAAATCAGACATAAGCATCTAATTGCCACTGAAGCAGTGACTGAAACCTGGGACCCCCAAGTCAGTGACTACAATCTAGTGATTAGTGGTTTTTCACTCTATGTGGCCCAATATTTAAGTATTTTATATAAAGTAGAACAGTTTTAGCAGAAAAGATGGAGAGAGACCCACAAGCCCTCTATAGTGCACTTGGATTTAAGTCCGTCTTCGAAATCAGGCAGAGTGGGGATTGGAAGCTGGGTCTCCCACAGCCTGGGTGAGTGTTCTAACCACTAGGCTATTCCATGTATGGGGGGAGATGGTGGTGCCATCACCTTTTTTTTTCTCATCAGAAAGGTCTAGCTTGGCTTAAATGCCTAACTTCAGGAGATGATCCATTGCAGTGAATCCTGAGTCTGGGTAGTCACCTTACTCAGTGTTTTCTGTTGCCTAACTTAGGCAGCCAACTGCTTAGCCCATTGGCTTTTACGAATTGTTGTCTTAAGTACCCAACTCTGGCCATGGTATAGTAAACCAGGGCTCCGACCTTAGCACTGTGGATTCTTCGGGTTGCAGCACACCTAAAAGTTAGGTGTTGCAACACTGAGTCTGAGTCCCCTTTGTGTATATAGCCTTATATTCAGAAGTGATGTGCAATTTGGTATTTGAGAAATCCTTGAGACCAGTGGTTCCCAAACTCTTGAGGGTCATGCCCCCCCCTTACATCTGTCCATGCCCAGCCTTGCCCCATGGAGCCAGGATCGGGTGAAGAGCCGCAGCCAGGCCACGGTTGGGGGCCGAGGGTGGGGGAGGTGCCGGGCATAGGGATGGGAGGTGGGACAGTGGCTAGGAGCAGGGCGAAGCAAAGCCGGGAGCAGTGCGGACCTGGGCGGCCCTCCCTTCCACCCCCTGTGGGGGCTGGCCTGGGCCCCGCCATGCCCCCCTAAATGTTCCTCCATGCCCCCTATTTGGGGACCTCTGTTTTAGACTTACATACTACTGACACCCATTTAGTCTGTAAGGTCATATAAAGTTCTCTAAGTTTATGTAACTTATATGCCAACAGCCAGAATTCAGTGCAAAAAGTTAAAGCAGAGTTGACTCGCTTATGTTCACTTACATTTTTTTATATCCTCCTTCCAGCTGACTTTTTTGCTACACTCTCTCTCTCCTTCATGCTCCTTCAGTGTATATACTGAATCAACTTTAGACTCTTTTGCACTCAGAGTCAGTGGGTCATATTCATATACAATATGTCAGGGGTTAGAAATTATTTTTTTTCAGTGTCTGTGAATCAAAGAGAATGCAAATTGGCCTAGAGGCAGTGTGAAATGATGTAATTTTCAAAGTCAGTTCAGATTCTTCTTTATGTGTATGCTACACCAATTTAGAATGAGAGCCTCATCTGAGGAATTCCTTGCAAGCCCTGATGTAAGGGTAGGAGGGAGTGTGCCAGGGTCAGGGCTGGATGTAGGAAGAGTGTAGGGGGAGCTGTGGAGATTCTGGGAAGTGCTGCAGGCCTCAGAGCAGGCCACTGATGCAATGGACACATTAGGGAGTATGGGAAGTATACAACAAGGGAGATTATATAAATCAAATATTAGATACAGTAGATATATTAATTCATTATATATTAAATTAGTTATTAAAGAAATATTAGATATTAAAGCAAATTAAAGAACAATCATGACTCCCAGATTTCTGATGTTGACAGCAAATAAAGGGCCTGATTCTTTGTTCCATTTTCTTGATCTAAAGCAGGAATAACTCTACTGAAGAGAAGGAAATAAAGTGTGAAGCTTGGGAAAGTGAAAAAAGAATCAAGACCAAAATATCTTGAACAAATTAGACTGGAGGTAGAGACAGATAAAGAAGGCATTTTAGCTCGAAAGAGAACTTCTTCCTTTAAAGCTCTAAGTAAAAAGAGCCTATAGTGTTAATCTGACAAAGTGAAATAAAGCAGATAGAGGGATCAGAGAACGAGTCAAAGGAGGTGCAGAGTTAGTTGTCATCCACATAAGTGATAGCCTAAGATCAGGGTCAGCAACCTTTGGCGCGCAGCCCATCAGGTTAATCCGCTGACGGGCCATGAGACATTTTGTTTATGTTGACCATCCACAGGCACAGCCCCCCACAACTCCCAGTGGCCACGGTTTGTCATTCCCGGCCAATGGACGCTACGGGAAGCGATGGCCAGCAATGTGCCTGACGCTTCCTGCGGCTCCCATTGCCCAGGAATGGCAAACCCCGGCCACTGGGAATTTCTGGGGGCAGTGCCTGCAGATGGTCAACATAAACAAAATGTCTCACAGCCCATCAGCAGATTACCCTGATGGGCCATGTGCTGAAGGTTGCGAATGCCAGGCCTAGGTTAAAGCTTGTAGTGAAATACCCTAGAAGATAGAGGAAGAAGAGCAGGAGTCAAAGACAAACCCTTGGGGCACCACAGAGCACAAAGAATAAGCGGAAAATGAAAAGCATCCACCAGACATTGAAATGGGAATATTTAGAGAGACTCTCACTTGAGCCTGTGATGCCTTTTAAATTATAATTGGTATTGTGTGTTTACTTATAGCTGTCTAAAAGTACCTTTCTGATGGATGACTGGAAAGTGTGAAGAAAACCAGGCAACTGAAGTAATTTGTAGATTATACATAAATCTAATTAATGACAAGTATGTTCAGGAATTATATTTAATGTTTAACACTTATTATTCACATGAATCAATATTAAATTACAAATTATGTTTGTGAGAATCAGACACAGAATGTGAGTATTGACTTTAAAAGCCTTAAATCCATAAATTCAAAGGCCAGAATGGATCATTTTGATCTTGTCTGACCTCCTGTACAGCGCAGGCCATAGACCTTCCCCAACATAATTCCTGGAGCATATATTTTAGGAAAACATCCAATCTTGATTTTAAACTGGTTAGCGAGGAAGAATCCACCAAGATCCTTGATAAATTGTTCCAATAGCTAATTACTCTCACCACTAAAAATGTATGCTTTGTTCCCAGTCTGAATTTGTCTCACTTCAACTTCCAGCTATTGGATCATGTTATACATTTCTATGCTATGGATGTCTTAAAGTTCCACCTCCACAATATACAGAGCTTTGTACACTTATTCACTCCATTCACTACTAAAACTTAAAATGTGAATTAATATTTCTGACCGATAGAAATGCTAGTGACATCATTCATTATTCTGTCAGAAAGAACTAATTGTTACATATAAAAGTAAGTTAGTGATTTCTATGCTCAAATGGATATATGTATCCATGTGCCACAATATATTTTAGTTCAAGAGCTTTTTTTATGAGAAGCAACAAAATATAGATGATGAAAATTTGTATAAATTGTATCACAATTTGTCACATTAATAGTTCCATTGCTTCCAAGTTTCTATTCTAATATATTATTCTTCCCTATATCGTCCTATAGATGCCATATTTTCCAACATTTCATGCTGCATGTTATACTAATGCTAACATTGCTTATAAAGCCTAGGGCCATCAAGGCTATTTGGTTCCTTGAATTTTTTTCAGCCATGGATCTTACCTAACTTTCATAGTAAAGTGTATATATAATAATAATATACTTTTTACCATATATATTATATACTTTATATATTATTGTCATAAATATAAAGAGAAGGGTTACCACCTTTCTGTATACAGAACTATAAAATCCCTCCTAGCCAGAGGCAAAACCCCTTCACTTGTAAAGGGTTAAGAAGCTAAGATAACCTCGCTGGCACCTGGCCAAAATGACCAATGAGGAGACAAGATACTTTCAAAGCTGGAGGCGGGTGGGGAACAAAGGGTCTGTCTGTCTGATGCTTTTGCTGGGAACAGATCAGGAATGCTCTTCAGAACTCCTGTAAAAAGTTAGTAAACAATCTAGCTAGAAATGCGTTAGATTTCCTTTTGTTTAAATGGCTGGTAAAATAGCTGTGCTGAATGGAATGAATATTCCTGTTTTTGTAACTTAAGGTTTTGCCTAGAGGGATTCTCTAGGTTTTGAATCTGATTACCCTGTAAGGTATTTACCATCCTGATTTTACAGAGGTGATTCTTTTACTTTTTCTTCAATTAAAATTCTTCTTCTACGATCCTGATTGCTTTTTCATTGTTCTTAAGATCCAAGGGTTTGGGTCTGTGTTCACCTATGCAAATTGGTGAGGATTTTTATCAAGCCTTCCTAGGAAAGGGGGTGTAGGGCTTGGGGGGAAGACATCTCCAAGTGGGCTCTTTCCCTGTTCTTTGTTTAACATGCTTGGTGGTGGCAGCATAGGGTTCAAGGACAAGGCAAAGTTTGTACCTTGAGGAAGTTTTTAACCTAAGCTGGTAAGAACAAGCTTAGGGTGACTTTCATGCAGGTCCCCACATCTGTACCCTAGAGTTCAGAGTGGGGAAGGAAACTTGACAATTATATACTTAATATAATATATTTATATTATATAAATTAGCAGTGCTGTGTTTTGCTTTTACCCTGTTATATCTATCTATATAAAGTTTCCTCTTCCAAAAAAAAAAGTATAAACTGTGATTAAACATATTTAAATCTGAAAAGATTGGTACATGCGTAGAATAGGTCTTTATAGTTTGAACAAACAAGTAATGAAGATTTCAAAGGAAATCATTTTATAAGCTCCTGTGATCCTTAGTGCAACTTGAACAGGGTAAAAGCAAAGCACTGACAAGTAATTGGTCTTTCCATTATATACCTGCAAGAGTGTGGTTTAAGTGTTTCATACTAAGATGGCAGACACTTGTTAAGGTTATGTCTACACTTGTACACATATGAAAGTACTGGACACCCCACCCTAGCCCCACAATATGCTGTGCTGGACATGGGTATAACGCTGTGTACATGTGTATACTCACATCCACACTGCCATTGTTGTTACGTGATGTTAGCTTTACCACTTCAGGGACGGTATCCCAGGGTTCTGTGAGGGCAGGGAGGCACTCTAGGAAGTGTTTTGCTGTATGTTGTTGGTACTATCTCCCACCTCCACATATTTGTAAATGGCAGTTCCTGATCTCATCACCCCTCAATATTATCCCCTGCCAAACTGGGTGGAAGACATGCAGCAATTGGATGATGATCTGGTTCTGTTCTGGCTCCTTATTTCAGGTGTTATGTTTATGCAGTGGAGCAGGTGATTAGTGAGATGCTAGGTCCATTATAAACCACTTTAGGATTGGAAAGTCATAGTCATGGTTCTGCAGATTTGTGAGGCATTTAACTCTTTGGTGTTTGCCGTAAGAAAAAATCCAGAAAAAATAGCAGGATTTGAGAGGATGGAGTTTCTGAACTGTGCAGGGGCCATTGATGGAATCCATACCACAATACTTTACGCATTGCAAGAGGGAAGTGAGTATGTGAACCAAAAAGATTACTATTGACTCATTCTGCAAGTCTTGGTGGACCACGGAGGCAGATTCATTAATGTAAACATGGGAAACACTAGAAAGGTTCACGACACCAGGCTGCTGAGATCACAGGAATGAAGTGACTTTATTCCCCAGAAATGATGCTGTCATTGCAGTACGTCTGTGCCAATTGGTATTTTGTGGGACCTTGCATGTCCATTCCTCCTGAGTTACTAAAACCATACCCTGACAAAAAGGAAATTAAATTATAAGTCCAGTATCTGCAGAATGGCTGTGGAGTGTGCCTTTTGTAGACTGAAATCTTGTTGCCACTGCCTACTCACCCATGTGGATGCCAATGTGGCAAATACCATTTGTATACTCTTCACACTTTATAATGTTTGTGAGTGCAAAGGAGGGTGCTTCCATCCCAAGTGGGCTCAATACAAGCCTGGTTTACAAACTCTGTACAGGCAGCCAGATCCCACCCACATGCACACTTGTCCTTGTCCAGCGGGCAAGGGAAATCAGAGATGTCAGATGTTCACACACCTTGCCGCAGCAGGAGCATAGAGGATGACATTGCTCTATGCTGAAGGGCACTTTCACACCCTGTACAGCTACTGGAAATACATGACGGCACAGTAGCACATACTTTTGTGGCTGCTTTGTGAGGATGTTGGTCCCTGTAGCCAAAGGTTGCTAGTGATTTGTTCCACTCATATTGCACAAATCAAAGGTAATTATAACTGGCTTATCACCTTGGGGTTGGGTTTGTACTGTGGAGGGTGGTGGTTATGTTGAGCATTGAGCAATGTTTTTGTCTTCACTATTCATACTCATTTACAAAATTCTGTTACAGGGAACACTTGATCTTTAACAATCTTATGAAGATGTGTTTGTGGTGTGTGTGGGGGGGTGTGCAGCCATTTTTTTTAACCTTTGTCAATGACACTTTGCAGCTGCTATAGACTACTAATACTACTATGGTTGAAATCAGTTAAGGTTTTTGGGGAGTGGAGGGAAGGAGGTGCCATCTACACAATGGATGTATTTTGATTTTCTGCATGTGAATTAAGTCACAAGCACATTCATCTATCACTTTTCTGTGATTTAGAGTTTTGTTGTTTGTGTTTAGTTTGTTTGTGTTGAAAACTATTATAGCTTTCTGTAAGCATGTAACAGTAACTGCACTTTCCCCATCCCTCTTTTTGTATCCTTGGGACTTTGGATATTTCTGATATTGGGGATGAGGGACTACTGAAACAAGACCTCGTACACACCAGTTACCCCCATCTACACTGAACTTTCATGGGTATGGGGTCACATCACAATCTATGGTGTGTACTTACCCACACCTCTCAGGGGTACTAGGTTACCCGCCCTCTATTTGCTTTCAGGCATTGGCTTCTGGGTTTTAGATATGGCCAATAGGAGATTTTGACACAACCACATGCATGGACACATAGAAACATAGAACTGAAAGGGACTTTGATATGTCATCTAATCCTGTCCCTTGCACAGAGGCAGGACTACACATTATCTAGACCATCCCTGAGAGGAATTTATCTAACCTGTTCTTAAAAGTTATGAGACTCCACCACTTCCCTAGGTAATTTATTCCAGTGCTTAACTATCTTTAGAGTTAGGAAGTTTTTCCTAAAGTCTAACCTGTGTTGCGGTTCAAATACAAGACAGGACTAGGCTTTAAGCAAGCAAGCAGGCTGGTCTGCCAACGGGCTGCCCCTGTCAGCTTTCCACCCTCTCCTCTATTCTCTCTCTCCCCCCGCGCATTACATTCTCCAACAGATAAAAGGAATACATTGGCTTTGTTTATCATTCTTATTTACCAATTTCTATCTACCACATTCTTTGCTTTCGGGCCTTGAGCCCAGTCCTGGGAGGCTTCCCACGGTTCATGTCATCTGGGTGAGATTCCAAGGTTCATGCCCTTGAGAGGAGCCGTGTGTGCACTGCTCCTACACAACACTCCGGGTGTGTTCTGAATGTTGCCAAGTGCATGAACCTTGCATGAATGCTACAAACCTGAATTTCCCTTATTGCAATTTAAGCCCATTACTTCTTGTCCTTTTCTCAGTGGATAAGAACAACTATTTATCTCCCTCCTCTTTATAAATACCTTTTATATATTTGAAGATTATTATAATGTCCTACCTCACTTTTTTTTTCCAGGCTAAACAAACCCATTTTTTTCAGTCTTTCCCCAGAGGTCACGATTTCTAGATCTTTAATCACTTTTGTTGATCTCTTCTGGACTCTCAAATTTATATGGTCTTTCCCAGAGTTTTGGTGCCCAGAACTGGACACAGTACTCCAGCTGAGGCCTTATCGGTGCTGAGTAAAGTGGAAATATTATGTACAGTTGATTGGTCTGACCCACAGCATCCTGGAAACACAGCTCAATATGCCTCAGATGCAGGCAGGGAAGTCAAGATAGCCCCTGGGTGCTTATGAAGAATTTTAATTGAGCATGAAGTCATGTGAGACAGCTGGCTTCCATGACCTCACCTCGGTGGAAATTCCCTCTTACAGAAGTTCACCATACTCCTGCAGCTCTGAACAAGTTTCCCCCATTCTGAGATGGAGAGAAGCAATGCAAACATGTGAATGATAAAATCGGAATTCTTTAAGGATTCTTTATTAAATACTGGGAACCTCCCCCCCACACACAATTCTACACTCTTAGGGATGGCTTCTTTGGTTAAAAGCATCCAGGTTAAGAAAGGAAGTGTTGGTTTTAACAAACAATATATAAAAGTGGGTGTGCTGATAGTTACAAGTACAAAGTGGCAGGTAGGAAATGCAAACAATGGATAAGGGAAGCCAAGATGTCAATGAAAAATCTTTACTTGTAAAATTTGTAGACACAAAAAATTAGTGAAGCGGTAAATAATAATGGGGATCTGTTTTGCAGATTGACCGAGATTTCTTGGTAATATGGGATAATTTGAACAATATGCATTTTAACATAGTCTAATCCAATGTTAGACATCTAGGAACAAAGAAATTAAGTATCACATAAAATGGGGGACTGTAACCTAGAAGACAGTTCGAAATGGATTGAGCATAAACTGCCTTGGCAATCTTGTAAAACAGTTTAAATACTGTGAATATATTTTTAAACGTTCTTAATTCCATAATGGACCATTTAAAAATTAATTTATCACTCATTAATATTCCCTTTTAGAAGCTATAATCTGAAGATGTGCTAGTTAGAAACAGGGAGAACACTTCCCAATGAGTTTCTGGGCACCCCTTCCCATTTTGTAGGATGCAGGGGATGACCAGAAATTTAATCTAAGGTAAGATCAATTTCTCACTTTTGATGACCACTCAAACTTCTCTCATAACGCATGTTCAATGTATAACTCTAACAGTTTTATTTTCAATGGGAGAGCAAGTGGATGTTTCCAAAAATTCAGAGATGTTATTCTTCTATTCTCCTGTAGTTTTAGAATTTTCGAAAGGTTCTTGTTCTTAGAATTTGCAGTAACAAAAATGGAAAACAGCATTATCAGTAATAAAAGGTTTTTTTTAAATTCCATAAGTTATCATTTAGCATAATGGAAAAACATAATCATCCTATTATATCATTGCATCTATAGTAATCCAATTTAGCTCCAACGACTCAAAGAAAATCTAGTTACACTTATAACTACCTAAAAGACACAATAAGTTTATGGAACACACCTTTGGCCTCCTAGAAAATGCAATTACATTAAAGTAAGAGTTGGATTACTAAAATTAATTTTGAGACAGATGCCACAATGTCCTTACTAACAGAAAGAATGAACAAACAAATAAAACACAACAGAGATTTCATGTTTACTCATGTAAAGACGTGAGTCTTTCAAAATATGAAGTAGATAAAAGGAAGGGTGTATGTTTTGATACTCAGTTCTACTGCTTTTCTCAGGAGAACATATCCAGGGTGAAATCCTGGCCAAATTGAAATAAATGAAACCATGCTTTCACCTCTGACGTTTGGCTATAGAAAAATCAAACTTTACAGGAAATGTCAATTTATTCTTATTGACATAATGAAGGTGAAGTAGGTACCTTTGAATTTATGAATAACTAATTCTTTTGCCCTTGGTGGGTGGGAATGTAGACTAAGGATATGTTATTTTTCTTATTGATGTCTGCTTGTGTACATGGTATCAGTGGATGGCTGACTCAGATTCTCATGCCAAAAGGAGCTTGTTGTATGCAGTGTTGTTGTAGCCGTGTTGATCCCAGGATATGAGAGAGACAAAGTGGATGAGGTAATATCTTTTATTAGTTTGTCCAATAAAATAGATTGCCTCACTCACCTTGTCTCTCTAAAAAAGCTTGTGACAATTATCCAGAAGATAGAAAATGCTACCTAACTAAAAAAGCAGAAAAGTTAGAAAGGGACTACAACCTCTCCCTAATCAGTCCTACAGCTACTCTAGCACTGGAGTGCCATCTCTACCCCACTACCCAAACAGGTCACTATGGTTCTTGGATAGCTTGTGACATATTCCTCCGCATCTCTCTTGGACCAAACCCAAAGGGTTGTTAAGGTCAACTATTCCGCCCCCCCCCCATCCTCACCTGCAGAGTCCTCCACTGTTTAGCCATCTCACAGACAGTAGTTAAAAAGCTATTGGAAAGCTGGTAAGTCAACGGAAGCTGAAAGTGGTCTGCAGTGCCTCCCCAATTTCAGCTTTCTGGCAGAGTGAGTTCCAAGGGAACTGTGCTACCAGAGACTTCCCCTTAGCTATGTCTGTCCCCAGGGCTGTGGGTTAGGTTTCAGCAGAGAATATAATGCAACCCTGATTCCTTTCTTGCATGGAATTGGAGGTGGTTGGTGGATGGGAAGGGGAAGGGGACAATCTAGACCAATAGAACTACTTATGGGCCAGATTGTGAAATCCTGGCCTACACTAAGTAGCTACTTACTCCACAAGTAAGCAGACGGGGTGCAGTCAACTTGAATGGGACCAGGATTTCACCCATTAACCAAAATGGAACTAGTCGCAATGTAAGTATCAATTCAGCACAAGTAACAGTATTGCAGACCTATACAAGTAGTTACTCATAAGTATTTGCAGACCAGCACTTATTTCTAAAAGAAGTGTTAAAAAAATCTGTTTGAAAAACTGAGTTATGTTGGATAAGAACACAGATTAGCATATTTTGAGTTGTGCTATTATGGTCTTCAGTTAGATTGTTCAAGTATATTCATCTTTATTTATTCATTTTAACACATTACTATGTTAAAACTAAATAAGGAGGTAGATAATGGAGGCAAAATGAGGCCTCCAAGATTAAACAGATTACTGCTTTATATATTGTGTTGGCATCTATGTTTGTGCATATAAAATGCTACCAGTCTAATTGATTGGGTTGTGGCCTTTCTACACTAGGGCTCTCAAAGTTGATGCTCATAACACAGATGGATCTGAACTGATCTGAGTAATGGTGGGAATTTGAAATACAATTCCCCAAGAAACAAGAAGGCCACCTTCTTCCTATTGTATTTACTTTGTCCATTATTTTAATCATCATTGCACTCTACAACTAACAAATATTGTGACATATTGTGGCATACTGTGACAGGTGGTTTTGAGGGCAACAGTAGTAAAATATTATCTAAGTGAAAAAAACATTGCATTTGCCTTTCGGCACACCAAACTCTCAGTGTATTTCTAACACAAGAGCAACTATTGCTTAGAAAAAGTCACTGTTTTATAATGCTTTTCTGTACTTTAAATGTATTATAAATCACACTTGGAGAGTTCTCTGAAAGGGGATGTATGTGCTAAGTTCACCATTTATTCATTTATTTTGAAAGCCCTGCAGCTCTATGTACAATGTGATGACTGATGTGTTTGTAACTACTCCCTGATGTTCCAGGATATATTACACAGGTTTCAGGTAGTTTTAGTCAGTTTGAACAGATAAAATAGAAATGTCTAAATATATATTAGATATCCAGAAGAAAGATTTGGTTAAGTTAAGCCATCCTCGTAAAGAATGATAAATTCAAAGTAATATACACCTATGTGAAGGGGTGCACCCTGCTGGAGGTGTTGCAGTCCTATCACACCCCGGCCAAGGAAAGCATCAATCAATCAATGTGGGTCCTCCAGGCATGCCTAGAAAGGCTGGAGGAAGGCAGCCAATCAGAGCTCAGCAGGCTCAGTTAAAAAGAGCTGCAGGACCTGAACTGTTCTGTTTCTGGCTGAGGAAGAATGAAGTATGACTAAAAGGCTGTGAAACTATCACTACAAAAGGTTGTTTTTTCTCTCCTGCTGTTCTAATTGCTCACCTTAACTGATCACTCTCGTTATAGTGTGTATGGGAACACCCATTGTTTCATGTTCTCTATGTATATAAAATTGTCCTACTGTATTTTCCACTGCATGCATCCAGTGAAGTGGGCTATAGTCCACAAAAGCTTATGGTCAAATTTTGTTAGTCTCTAAGGTGTCACAGGTACTCCTGTTCTTTTTCCATCGGTAAAGATACTGGGGAGAAACTCTGCTCAAGCAGGGACAGGACTAGGAAGTTCTCCAGGCACAGAGGCCTGGGAGAGAGAATTGTGGACAGAGACTGTTACAAACTCTTCTGGCAAAAAGGCCTAAGAGCAAACCATGAAAAGTCAGGAAAGAAATGGAGAAACTCTCCACACAAGGAGGCATGGGAGATGCCCTGCTCAAACAGGGCACAGACAGAGAATCCAAGAAGATGATGGGACAGAGTGGGAAGCAGCCCAGGGAATGTAGCAGCAGTAACTATTAAAGAAAGCAGCATGTGGCTGCTATTTGTAGTGTCCCAGAGTGGTGGGCAGGCCTGGGTGCCTCCACCGGTCACTGGAGAAGTGGCATAAACCCCAAGAAGGGGATAAGGGTCATTACTAAAAGCCCAAGAAAAGAGCTAGAATTTAAACAGGTTTAGAGACAGGACTGAAGACCCCGGAGAGGGACAACTATTTTTTGGACTGTGTTACCTTGGAAGGCGTTACTTCATGAGTTTGACTGTGTGTGACATGGCTGAAGGGTTGAGCCACTGAAAATCCACCTAACAAGGACAACAGCTGACAGAAGGTGCTCATGAGAGGTGAGCATGCCCATCACAGCTTACCCACAGTAATTTGAAAGCTAGAAGTTCTAAGTAAAGGGAAAGTTTCCTCAAGAATTCCTGTAGCAGTTGAATAAGCCCTGCAAGTACTCCTTTGTACATTACCTTTTGGTAATTCTAACCATGCTGGAGTCCCTGTAGTAATTCTTCTTAGAGCTTCTGAGATCCTTCATCTCTGGACCTCTTAAACTCCATGGCAAAAATCTTGATACTATTAATTCAATAGCAAAACTCCCATTCACTTCAGTAGGGGCAGGATTTAACACCTTTTACCTGCTAACTCACATATGGGAAAAGGTTCTGTTCTCTTTTACTAGAACGTAATTGAAAACAAAATTTAGCCCTTGGTCTGTAGCACAACTAGCACTGCTAAGACATTAAATCATGTGAAACTATTTCCCCAAACTGTGTTTAACACAAAACTATTTTTTTCTAAGCTTTTCAGTCACTGCTTTGTTATAAGTCACATCAGGTTGCAGCTGTCATAAGCTATTGTTTGAATGGTTGTGACAGAACAATGTAATGTGATGCATCATCCAAGACAGTGGAAACATGCTTTTCTAAAAATAGACAACAAAATAAGAAAAAAGTCTATAAACCACAAAATCTCAGTTCACAATCAAAACTAAACTTAAGGGTACCGTATTTAACAGATGGGGTCCTACATGAAAATGTCTCCTTTTATGTATTTGTAGATATTTCAGTGCTATAAAATACCTATATTTCTGCTGAATTATTCAACATGCTATAACTTTTTGAAATAAAATTCCAAAACCATTTTTTCCTCAGTTAAAAAGGCTTTACTTAATTCAGTTATAAAACATTACAGATACAACAAAATCATAGAAGATCAAGGTTGGAAGAGACCTCAGGAGGTCATCTAGTCCAACCCCCTGCTCAAAGCAGGACCAACACCAACTAAATCATCCCAGCCAGGGCTTTGTCAAGCCAGGCCTTAAAAACCTCTAAGGATGGAGATTCCATCACCTCCCTAGATAACCCATTCCAGTGCTTCACCACCCTCCTACTGAAATAGTGTTTCCTAATATCCAACCTAGACCTTCCCCACTGCAACTTGAGACCATTGCTCCTTGTTCTGTTATCTGCCACCACTGAGAACAGCTGAGCTCCATCCTATTTGGAAACCCCGTTCAGGTAATTGAAGGCTTCTATCAAATCCCCCCTCACTCTTCTCTTTTGCAGACTAAACAAGCCCAGTTTCCTCTGCCTCTCCTCATAAGTCATGTGCCCCAGCCCTCTGATCATTTTTGTTGCCCTCTGCTGGACTCACTCCAATTTGTCCATATCCTTTCTGTAGTGGGGGGGGGGGGAACTGGACACAGTACTCCAGATGTGGCCTCGCCAGTGCCAAATAGAGGGGATAATCACTTCCCTCGATCTGCTGGCAATGCTCCTACTAATGTAGCCAATATGCCATTAGCCTTCTTGGCAACAAGGGCACAGTGCTGAATCATATCCAGTTTCTCATCCACTGTAATCCTCAGGTCCTTTTATTCAGAACTGCTGCTTAGCCAGTCGGTCCCCAGCATGTAGCAGTTCATGGAATTCTTCCATCCTAAGTGCAGGACTCTGCACTTGTTCTTGTTGAACTTTATCAGATTTCTTTTAGCCCAATCCTCCAATTTGTCTAGGTCACTCTGGACCCTATCCCTACCCTCCAGCATATCTACCTCTCCCCCCAGCTTAGTGTCATCTGCGAACTTGCTGAGGTTGCGCGTGCTGGTGAACCGCGGCCAGTGGGAGCCATGATCAGCTGAACCTGCGGACGCGGCAGGTAAACAAACCGGTCCGGCCCGCCAGGGGCTTTCCCTGAACAAGTGGCGGACTGGCTTTAAGAACCACTGATCTAGATCATTAATAAACCTTTTAGATCAGACTAAACCATACATGTCTTTGTTTTTCCCATATTTCTAATCCAGGTTTAGGAATTTTAGAATACTAGGGAGCTCACGTGAGATCTCTCCTGCATTAATATCCATTAATGCTTAGTCTCCTCTGTCATGTAGATGCAGATGACACCAAAGTATATCTGCTGGTTTCTCTGCACCCTGCAATTACTCTCACTGGGTACATGATTACTTCTCTGTTATTAAGGTTTGAAAGTCAAATAAGAAACTTCATAAAACAAATGCTGTTAATAAAACTAGGCTCTGATAAAAAAATCGGGTGAAAATTTATCCTTGCATAGACTTAATTATTCTGATCAAGTGAGACAAAATCTTATTTCCAAATTGAATTTCTCCACTGTTTAATAGATATGATAGATTTAAGTCATATAAAAATTGGCTTGGAAGAACACTGTCATCCTCGGAAGACAAACATGACCTTCTTTGATGTTCCTAGAACTAGTCACATTAACTTTTTTTCTTTCCTTTCTTTTCTTGAGATAATATAGGATTCCTCCTTAACTTTGTCTTCTGATAAACCTGACAAATATGCATCTGGAGCATCTCAGCTCTAGTGTTGTGATTCTCAAATGTTGCATTCTCTGTGTCCATGCCCTGGGCACCTTTAGAGATGGAAAGTATCATATGAAAAAAAAACAGAAGGCACTAAATATACACATCTTTGAAAAGTGGAAGCAAAGAGGAGATAGGATAATGATCTATAAATGACTAAGATATGATATGGAAAATATATGGATAGCCTTATGCCATCTGAAGTATGCCAGCCTGAAACTAGAAATCTGAACTAGGAAAAACTTATTAGGTATTAGCAAAGAATTAACTGTAAATGACAGTGAAGTAGAAGAGTCACTGAGGTAGAATCAATAGATTTTTTTCATTACCAATGTAGCTAGAACATGTAGTGAACTTATGAAATTGTGCAAGGGCTGGACTAAATGACCAGCCTTACAGACAGTTCCATCCAGCCCCAGTGTCTAAAAATCTCTGTCCTCATATTTTCCTTGGTATTACAGTAGTTTATTGCTTGCAAACATCAGCTCGTATTTAACACCTAAGCTTTGTTTAAAATGTCATAACCAATACTGGCAAGACATTTTCCTGCCATCCTAGTAGCAATAACTTTTACAACCCTGCCATATTATGGTAAACTGTAATTTAACCTGCTCAATCCTGACTATTTTATTTCATTATGTATAATTGTGGAAGAAGCCCTCCAATTTCATACTACTTATGGGAGATCATGGAGTCCATTATTCCTTCTGAAAGAATGTCGCTGCTTTAATGGAAGCTGAGTTTTGATTTTAAGATGTGTATGCAAGGTATTCATATCCCACAGCCTCAGTCCACAAAATCTGTGGGAGCTGCTTCACCTATTCTAACATAGCTAACAGATCTGAGGACCTAGTGCAATTTTTTCCTTACTTGGCCTATCAGGAATTTGCTTTCCTCACAGCCTTTGCAGTTCAGTTAGGTTGCCTTTTGCTTTTAAAAGTAACTCTTTTGTAAAGCACTATTATCTGTATCATGAATGATGCTACTGAGGTGCAGTTTGATTAACTGTCTATTCCATTATCTTCTTAGTGCTGACGTTTTCCAAAAGAAAACATGAAATAGCAGTAATCACTCCTTGCTATGGTGGAATCTATGAGAGGGAAGGAGGGACAGCCACTTGATGTTATCCTGAACTGACAGGTACCCCATTAAAACAGAAGATATAACAGATTATTATATAACTTGTGAAACTCCTAGATTTACTAGGTAACACATTGGAGCTTATTCTGCAATTTTATTGTGAATTTTCATGATTTATCATGCAATATTAAGGAGTTTATGGAGTATCTATTGTCGTACTCAGTGATTTACTGAGTGATTTATCACATAACTTTCAAGTGAAACTCTAATTTACTGTGAAATAGTTATTAGAAGCTGTTACTTCTGAGGGAAGATTTTATCTAATATACTCATTAGTGACAAGATGTCCAGCTTCCCAAAATCTGATCTCACATGTTCTTAGTACAGTTTTCAAACAAAAATATATTTAAACTCATTCCAAACTAGTTTGAGCTAGCACCAAAGTAACAAAAGAATATTCTGTGCCACGTTTTATGCTGTACTTATAAATTTAGCACTTGTAGATTAACTTTTTTAAAAAATTGACTAATCTATGCTATATTAGAAATCAGTTAAATTATTCCCATTATAACAATTTTAATCCGGGTCTTGTTTTTCAAGACCAGATTTACTCTTTCCACTTCTCAATCTATTTATTCCATCAAACAACTGAGCTCTCTCTTTATTTTGAATTATACATTTTTATATAAAGTTTGTTTACATTTATGGGAGATAATGCTGTCCACTTTTTATTCACAATGTCACCAGAAAGTAAAAACAGGCGTTCGTATGAAACTTTTGTAGTCGGCAGTGTTCATAGAATCATAGATTATCAGGGTTGGAAGGGACCTCAGGAGGTCATCTAGTCCAACCCCCTGCTCAAAGCAGGACCTCTCCCCAACTAAATCATCCCAGCCAGGGCTTTGTCAAGCCTAACCTTAAACCTCTAAGGAAGGAGATTCCACCACCTCCCCAGGTAACGCATTCCAGTATTTCACCACCCTCCTAGTGAAAAAGTTTTTCCTAATATTCAACCTAAACCTCCCCCACTGCAACTTGAGACCATTACTCCTTGTTCTGTCATCTGCAACCATTGAGAACAGTCTAGAGCCATCCTTTTTGGAACCCCCTTTCAAGTAGTTGAAAGGAGCTATCGAATCCCCCCTCATTCTTCTCTTCCACAGAAGAAACAATCCCAGTTCCCTAAGCCTCTCCTCATAAGTCATGTGTTCCAGTCCCCTAATCACTTTTGTTGCCCTCCGCTGGACATTTTCCAATTTTTCCACATCCTTCTTCTAGTGCGGGGCCCAAAACTGGACACAGTACTCCAGATGAGGCCTCACCAATGATGAATAGAGGGGAATGATTATGTCCCTCGATCTGCTGGCAATGCCCCTACTTATACATCCCAAAATGCCATTGGCTTTCTTGGCAACAAGGGCACACTGTTGACTCATATCCAGCTTCTCGTCCACTGTAACCCCTAGGTCCTTTTCTGCAGAACTGCTGCCTAGCCATTCGGTCCCTAGTATGTAGTGTTGAATGGGATTCTTCCATCCTAAGTGCAGGACTCTGCACTTGTCCTTGTTGAACCTCAGAATTGCTTCAGAATTGATGTCTTGAGGATCTGCTCCATGATTTTTCCAGGGACTGAGGTGAGGCTGACTGGCCTGTAGTTCCCAGGATCCTCCTTCTTCCCTTTTTTAAAAATGGACACTATATTAGCCTTTTTCCAGTCATCTGGGACTTCCCCCGTTCGCCACGAGTTTTCAAAGATAATGGCCAATGGCTCTGCAATCACAGCCGCCAATTCCTTTAGCACTCTCGAATGCAACTCGTCCAGCCCCATGGACTTGTGCATGTCCAGCTTTTCTAAATAGTCCCTAACCACCTCTTTCTCCACAGAGGGCTGGCCATCTACTCCCCATGCTGTGATGCCCAGCACAGCAGTCTGGGAGCTGACCTTGTTAGTGAAAACAGAGTCAAAAAAAGCATTGAGTACATTAGCTTTTTCCACATCCTCTGTCACTAGGTTGCCTCCCTCATTCAGTAAGGGGCCCACAGTTTCCTTGGCTTTCTTCTTGTTGCCAACATACCTGAAGAAACCCTTCTTGTTACTCTTGACATCTCTTGCTAGCTGCAGCTCCAGGTGCGATTTGGCCCTCCTGATTTCATTCCTACTTGCCCGAGCAATATTTTTATACTCTTCCCTGGTCATATGTCCAACCTTCCACTTCTTGTAAGCTTCTTTTTTATATTTAAAATCCGCTAGGATTTCACCGTTAAGCCAAGCTGGTTGTCTGCCATATTTACTATTCTTTCAACTCATTGGGATGGTTTGTCCCTGTAACCTCAGCAGGGATTCCTTGAAATACAGCCAGCTCTCCTGGACTCCTTTCCCCTTCCTGTTAGTCCCCCAGGGGATCCTACCCATCCGTTCCCTGAGGGAGTCGAAGTCTGCTTTCCTGAAGTCCAGGGTCCGTATCCTGCTGCTTACCTTTCTTCCCTGTGTCAGGATCCTGAACTCAACCAACTCATGGTCACTGCCTCCCAGATTCCCATCCACTTTTGCTTCCCCCACTAATTCTTCCCGGTTTGTGAGCAGCAGGTCAAGAAAAGCTCCCCCCTAGTTGGCTCCTTTAGCACTTGCACCAGGAAATTGTCCCCTACGCTTTCCAAAAACTTCCTGGATTGTCTATGCACTGCTGTATTGCTCTCCCAGCAGATATCAGGGTGATTGAAGTCTCCTATGAGAATGAGGGCCTGCGATCTAGTAACTTCCGTTAGTTGCCGGAAGAAAGCCTTGCCCACCTCATCTCCCTGGTCCAGTGGTCTATAGCAGACTCCCGCCACGACATCACCCTTGTTGCTCACACTTCTAAACTTATTCTATATTCAGAATGCTGTATTCTGACAGTAGGTGTGAAACTAATGTGAAACTGATTTCAAGTATAAAACAACCTCACAAAAAGATTTTTTAGGGTTGTTTTAGACTTGAAATCAGTTTCACAGCTACATCAGAATAAAAGGAAATATCTAGCACAATTTACAGAATGTGGAAAATTAAGTTGTCAAATTCTTTTGGAATTATAAAACAAATACAATGGAAAGAGCCAAAAGATGGCCTCAGAAGGATTAAGTCTGGTAAAACTATGTATATTCACTGAGAAAGGAAGAAAAAAAATAAGTATATGAGGCAAGAACCAAAGTTTTGAACTGAGCTGCAGAAAAAAGTATGCTAATAGAACAAGAAATATCAGAGATAATCCATCATATTGTAAAGAAGAAACAAAATCCATCATATTGTAAAGAAGAAACAAAATCATGGATAGTGTAAGTTGGTATTAAATCAAGAATCTTTCTGCAAGTGTGTTAAGTAATTGTGATGATATATAAATATTTCTTTGCTTTATGAGGCTTGTGTCACCATTCTCACATTAATGGTACTGCTAGTTTGAGCTGTCTAGTTAATGTCACCATTTTGGTATAGTCATATTTTAAAGCCAAATATGTGATGGTGTCAGAAATAAAGTCTTATTACCTTCTGATTTAAGTCAATTTAAGTCAATGGGGGCTATTTTTGCTCAGGACCTCTGAAAGTTAGTCCATGGATTAATTCAGCTTTTTGACAATGCAGAGCTCTAGTTACCTCTAAAAATTCACTAGGCAATGAAGAAATCACAATTTTTCCACTATAAAACTGTAGTTCAGCATCTTTTTTTACTTAAAAAAATTTCCATTTATTTTTCTACAGGTGCCAAAGCCATTCTGCACAACCATAGCTCACGAATTCACCTAACTCACCTGTTTATCTCCATGTATAGTCCGTTAGCCTAACTATATTCTTGACCAAGAGGAAAAAAGAAATGATGGACTTTGCAGCATCTTCAGAAGGTTAACAAATCTTGATTCTGATGGAGCAAGGAAAGAAGAAAATTCCAAAATCAAGGATCTTTCATGCCCTAAATACCTCCTCGGATCTTACCTATGGCAGTGTGTCACAGGGAGATAGGTGGGCCCTCAGGTAACTAGGGCCCAAAACATTTAGGCTTTATAGATTAAACTAATTCCTGAAATCGCACCCAGAAACTCAATGGCAAACAGTTCAGCTCTTGAATTGTTGCTGTTATACACTTTCTACTCAGGTAGGTAGCCACATTCTGCAGCAGTGTGAGGGCTTATCTACAGAATCAGTAAGTACATCCACACTGGTTTGAAACAGTAGTATGCCAAAGTGCACTACAGCAGGGAATCTCAACCTTTTTCTTTCTGAGGCCCCCCACAACATGCTATAAAAACTCTACGGCCCAGCTGTACCATAACTGTTCTCCTGCATATAAAAGCTAGGGCCAGCATTAAGGGATAGCAAACAGGGCAATGCCTCTGGCCCCACACCACAGGGGGCAACGTGAGGCTAAGTTGCTCAGGCTTCAGCTTCAGCCCCAGGTGACTGGGCTTGGGAACCCAGGTTGCAGTCCTGCACAGCTGGGCTTTGGCTTTCTGCCCAGGGCCCTAGTGAGTCTAACACCAGTTATGCTTGGCAGACCCCTGAAACCTGGTTGAGAACTACTGCACTACAGAACTTTTAGTTTACAGAGGCAGGGTCCTCACATCAACTTAGTGTGCATGTGGCTAATGTGCTGTACATTCACACCCTGGCTTGCCATGCCCTAAGTATTTGTTAAGACAAGCCCTCAGACTGCGTGCAGACAGGAAGTCTACAGCAGTCTAGTCTAAAGGTGACTTGACTCTGTATACACTAGCACTTTTGTCAGCAAAACTTTTTGTCGGTCACGAGTGTGAAAAAACACACCCCATGACTGGCATAAGTTTCACTGACAAAAGTGCTTGTGTGGACACTGCTAAGTTGGCGGGAGACGCTCTCCCACTGACATAACGACTGCGGCTCATTGGTGGTGCTTTAATTATGCCAGTGGGAGAGCTGTCTCCCGCCAGCATAGAGCAGCTACACAGGAGAACTTAGAGGCACAGCTGCAGTAGTACAGGGTTCAAATTGTTTACCCATGGATAAGGGTGCCTCTCACTCTAGGCATCAAAGTTTACATTTTGGGCTTAAGTGTGAAAGCTGCAGCTAGAAGCAAAAACACAGATTCCTTGTCCCAGTTAGCAAGTGCAAACCACCAGCAGGTCACATTTTGCTCTGAACTAACCTCATTTGTCCCAGTAAGTCTAAGTAGTAAAACGAGCTGTTACAATTATTTTGTCAGTAATGTAAACAAATTAAAAATTAAAGTCACCCCGAGCACTTAATGCTCAAGGGAATGCGTCTGAAAACTTGAAAGTATAGGCTCATTCTAAATAAAAATTCTAAAATATAGACTCGTTCAGATACCTCAGCAGTGCTACAATTTCCTAATTCCTTGCAGTGAGATCAGGGAGATAAGATAAAATCAGATATATATTGATATGATAAATGTCACTGACAAGTATCAGCAAGACTACAGTAACATTTTTTGACACGGAAAATTTAATGGAAAGGAAATGGGTGATCAACTGATCACTGTGCAGTGGAGTTAAATGTGAACAGCTTACAGACAGTTTAATTAGAGACAGAATTATTGGAGGATAATGACTTTTAAAAAGTAAGTGCAAAGCTACTTGGAGAACATGCTACCCCAAAAAGCTGATACTGGCACAGGTAAAGCAGCAAGCATGACACAGCTCAAAGGTCTGGAGTGAGCTGGCAGTATAAGCAATGAAATCCTGTGCAAAGCAGCAGACACAAACAAGTTAAACAAAGCACAAAAGTCTGCATATATTTCAGTAATCTGTACTAGGCTTGGCAGCTGACAGAAAAAGCAAGTGTCCGGCACAAATAGAGTAAGCAAAACCTAATCATCTTGCAAACTATGTCATTCTAAGTGTAAGCAGAGTCAGGATGAGCTCCACCCTGACACCTGGTGGTGAGGTGTGGCAAGTTGTGGAAAAGAACTTCAGGGGCTGATCTCATTTGCATAGGCACACCCACCCCGCCTAGAATGAGGCCATAGCTGCCCAAATGGTCACTTTGGCTGCTGTGGGATCCCCAGTGTCTGTTATTGGGGCAGGAAGAATAAATTGTTATTACCCTGATTATGGGAACTGTGCTTGGAACTGTACGTGGCCTTTTGTTATGATGGAGGGACTTGCCATCAACTAAGTAGCACTCGCTAGGCAACGGCCATGGGTTCCAAAACTCTGTGAATTGAGAAAGACTGGGGACAAGTGTTAATACTTGGTGGCATGGGCCCCTTGGTGAGGGCCTTACATGCTAATTGCACTTTGTCCTCTCTCCGCTGTGGAATATCAGAGCTAATTTTGATTTTGTTAGGAGTCTAGTTACAGGCTGCTGAGCTCACTTTGGGCTAATAGTGCACCAGCACTGAGGCTCCCTTACTACAAGCTGAATTCACAAAAGAGCTGAACTGACTAAAAGCTGAAATCACTAAGTGTGGTGTTAAATAGTGGGGTAGTCTGAAGATATATTGTGGAGCAGTTTGTGGGACGGCTGGAACACCTTGTGGACTGGCTGGTGGAGCAGTTCATGGGATGGCGGGAGCTGCTTGTGGGCCGCGGAGCGGAGCCAAGCGAAGTAGTTCGTGGGGTGGCTGGTGGAGTGGAGCGAAGCCCTATGGAGCTGTGGGGAGGTCAGCTTCAGATCATATAAGGTGCCCCTTACGTCCCCCCCTTCCCCATCTCCACCCAGGTTGGGAGGTAAAGCTCTGCAGATAAACTTTCAAACTCTGAGGCTGCCCTGACCAGGGACAGAGACTTTTGGGTCATTGGACTTTGGGTGATTTGGGGTTGCTGGACTCAAGAACCAAAGGGAAAGGGCATGCCCCAATTTGCTTGGGGTGGGTTTTTGCTCATGGGTTGTGTTATGAATCCTGTTGGTGGTGTTTCCCCAACATAATGCCACATTATTTCTCTGTTATTAAAAGGCTTTTGGCTACACTCAGACTCTGTGCTTGAGAGAGGGGAAGTATTGCCTCTTGGAGGCGCCCAGCGGGGGTGGTATATATTTGTCACTGGGTGGGGGCTCAAGCCGGTTTTGCATTGTGTTATGGGAATGGAACCCCTAGATACTGAACCCGGCCCTTGTTGCTGCCAACTGTGACGGGCAGAAGGGTTACGTAAGAGTGAAAAGTGCAGGGCACTGCAGCCAGCAGTGTGTATTGGTGTACATAAAGGACTAACTGGAACAAGACAACGATGTAGATCACAGACCAATGTAAAATTCTTTGTTGGTGCTCTGACAGACAAAATAAAAAGGTGATAATTGAAGCATTGACCATGACTTATTTACCATTAATAAGTCACATGAATCATTTTTAAATAGATAGGAACAGAATCTAGCATCATTACAAAAGCAGCATTAAAAAACAGTGATTGACTTCCCTATTCAGAAAATGGAAAAAAGTGTGCTTTTGGGGATTATACAATGAATCAGTACAGGAAAAGTGCATCAGCTTGTCAGTATAAACCACAGTACAAGTGTGCAGAATTTGAGTCATGGGCCTGAATGTCCCTTCACATTTTAAAGTTTTATGTTGCCAGCCTTTATTATTCATGCACTGATAGATTACATAGTATTAGATTTGTATTAAAGACTCATGTTTACATGAAAAGAAATAAGAACCCTATTCAGCAGAGATGTTCTTCATGCTTTCAGCCTATTTAAGATATTCTGCCTCTCATGGAATCTTTTTAGCCTTTTCTTTGGAGTCCTTCCAAAGACAGCCAAAAGAAGGACGGAGGAAACTGCATTTTAATCTCTCTCTTTATTGGTGTAGCATGCCTAGGAATTCACTGATATCATCAAGCCAAGACATCTTTTATGGAAGAAACTTTAAGGTGTTGATAATTATCTCTTTAACGTTGGTATAGAACCACAGGCTGGGCAGTTGGGATTTTTTAAAATTACTTCATACAATTATCTAGCTAATGACTTAAATAAATCAAAAGCAGTCAGTTAAATAAACATAACTACATACAGCCAGTGCATTTCAAAAGCTCATTCCAATCTGGAAGATAGTCCCTGTTCCAGTGATATTCCTCATTTTACGTACAGGGAATTTTTCAAACTGGTGGAATTTTTCAAACCAGGAGAAACATGATAAGTGCGAGCACTGAAGAAGACAGCACATTATCATGTCCACAAAGAAAGAGCTTTGTCATAATTGACAGTGGGTGTGGCTAAAGCAATACAATGTTCTACAACTTGTGTGTCCAGTGCAGGTGAATAGGACCAGAGTATCTAAATCCCTACGATTAGAAACATGGTGGAGTCCATGAAGACGCCTATATATCTGGAGTATGGGACCAAATCTGATTTCTCTTATTCTGTCACAAGTTTGGTATTCTTGCATTCATCACCACTGATGATCAGACCTTTTTGCCAGAATAAGAAAGGCAGTTTGGGAGAGAAGCCAGTGCAACAGTTTAAACCTGTATTATGTGGTTAAAAAAAGGAATATTTTAGAGAACTTTTAAATCTCTTTTATTTCTTTATTTTATATTCTTTATTTCTTTTTTATTCCTTGCACGGGCTCTATGCACCCTGTCACTTATTCAAAATTACAAACAGGCAATACAATATAGTCAGCTCTTCCATTCAACCAATTAACAGCATATAAAGATATGCTAGTTCTATTTTCTTATACTTTAGTCATCAGTTCTTTTTGGAAACAAACTGTTACAGAAACTTCCTCTTTTAGGCCCCAGGCAGGTGCAATTTTGGGGAAATATCCATTATTTGAAGATGGGAGAGAAATATTTATGGGGATGTTAACTTAACCCCCCAAAACAACAGTTTGTCTATTTGAAGCTTCTCATAAATTTATAATATTCTGATAAGATTAGAGATTAATAGCAAAGAGCAGATGTTGTGGTCATATGGTTTTGCAATTTATCATATGGATATAGCAAACCCCCAAAATAATTCTTCTGGATGCACACTAACTGTATTGAAAACAAAAACATGGGAGCAAAATGTGTATCAATTCATCCTATCCGGTTTATATGGGCCTTGTGAAAGTCAGTTTTGAGAAATTTTAAATAAAGGCTAAATGTTTAAGGATGCATTTGATTTTTTTCCATTTAGCCTCTGTATTATACATTTGCAACATCACACACTGCTGCCAGAATTCATTTTTAATAGAGGAAATGCTCTGAAATAAAATTGCTGGTATAAACAGACTATGAGCTGTGTATTTTATTTTTTTCTATAGTCTTCATGGTTTCATACAGCAATATACTTCCAAACACTTTATATGCAAACGACCTTTTCTAAAGATCATCATGAGGCAAGGCATGAAAAACAAGTGGACATTTGCTTGGGATAGTTAATATGGAAGGGTAGCAAAACTTTCAAAAATGAGCCAGCTCTGCTTTCCCTCTAGACACAACACTGCAAGGTAACAAATCCTATATAGAGAGTTTGCAGAATCAGGGACTTTGTCCCTTTAGTTTTCTAAGTTTCTAAAACAAGGAAGAGTTAAAGTTACTGAAGAGATAATACTCTGATACTTGTCCTTACAGCTCTGTCTTAACCCTATTAAAGTATATCTACAGTGAAAGTAAAATATGTATCTAATCTATGTTATGTTAGACTGCCCAGAAGGAAAAATACCAGACCTGAGAATCTGTTTTTTTGTTGTGTGTATCTGGTCAAAGGCAATAATGGGAGTTATACACAATTATCATGAGGTGTCTATATCCCTTAGAGTCTTATGTGGCAGTCCTTTGGCTCTACCCTCCAACAAAAAAAAAAAAAGATATTTAACATCCACAGTAATTATTTTTATCCTGCAGTGAGAGAATAGGATCCTGTTATATCTCTCCATATCCAACCAGCCTCCCACATTTTTTCATTTAATTGCACTGAGCCAGATTTTCAATTAAGTTAGAGCCCTTATGTTCCACTCAGGTCTAGACCCTACACCTGTGTTACACACTTAGAAATGTCTAAAAGCAGCTTTAAGTGGTAGGGAATTACAGCCAGCTGCTCCGTGATGCCCACACCCTCTTGTGCTGCACATAAATGTAGCCAAATGATTTAAGTGCATCAGAACAAAATAAACAGCTTGGCACAGTGAGATCGTGTCTTTAACTATAAGCAAGAGTACCCCTCTTTGGTCATTTTCCAGTCAACTCCACCTGCAACTACTTGTAACTGAGATGTCATTTTGAGCTCTTTATCTCAGAATGCTCCAGTCCTTAATACCCCACTCACACCCCACATCACAGGAAATTTAAAGAGACACTTAGCTGTCTCACCTAAATAACCATTAAGACTCATCCTCCTGATGCCCTCATCATTCCTCTGACACATACCCAAAAAGTACTTCCCTTGAACCTGGATCTGGCTTATCCCAGGTGGCCTATGAAAATGTCAACCTCCACAACTTCATCTCACCCTTCAAGATCCTCTTGTACAGCTTTACATGTCATCCAGGATCTGTGTGTGGGAGGAAAGCAGGCCAGGACGCAAGAACATAAGAATGGCCATAGTGGGTCAGACCAAAGGTCCATCTAGCCCAGTATCCTGTCTTCTGACAGCGGCCAATGCCAGTTGCCAGGACAGAGTACATGCAGTCATACCCTCCCCCTCCAGCAACCAGCTTTGTTTATTGCAGAAAAAAGCCAAGGAAACATGTAGGTATAAGCAGTTTTGCTGGTACCCCGTCTGTGTTGTGAAATCCTTTGGGGTGGACTCAAGGAATGGTGGCAAGCAGAGGATATCCTGGCAGTACAACTTCAATGGATCCACACTGCCAGGGATCAGGAAGGGGTTGATAGGCCCACAGAATCTGTGGAGGCACAGGGCCCATGTAGACAGTTCTGTCTTTCTAGTGTTTGTCTGAAACCTACCTGGACTGGATGGCTTCATGGAGCTTGGGAAATAAAACACTACAGGTTTCTTGCACTGATTCCCTTACCCAAGGTGTCATCTGGTTAAACTCCTTGAGATGATATTTAATCACCACCAGGTCCTCACTTGGACTGAGTTTCTGGGGCTGGAGACCAGCTTTATTATCCCTTGGTTAAACTCCCTTTTCATTGAATCCAATCAACCCCTTTCTGCTTCCCCATGGCTCTTTACTTTCTCTCCCTTTTTTCCTATATGTGCATATTTCTCTTCCACTCCCCACACTCATTAAAACAATTTATCATTTTCCCTCCTCTGGCAAATAAGGAAGGGGCCACTACCAACATTCATCTATTTAAACAAACAAACCAAAATTGGAACAGATAGACATATTTGACACACTGACACTCAAATGGGAAATTGGTGCTGCCTTTCCTGCAATATACTAAGTTCTTAGCACCAGAAGGTGTTGTATACAAATAAAAATAGCAGCATTTATAAGTCATTAGTTGGGTTACATAAACATTGGCGCATTCTTCTAATGATGATTTTCCAAAAGATATCCACATAACTACTTAACCACCTAGGAACCTTTCACTAGGTATTTGGATGAAGAACCAAAACAGAAAAACATCAAACAGTAATATGGCAAACCTTTACTATACTAATTATTAGAATATTGGAACCATCTTTTTTATTTATTCTAATTGTTTTACAAATACAAGAAGTATACTAATCATAATACCCAATGTAAGCAAATAGGGTTAAAATAAAGGGAGGGGAGATGAAGTGGGTCTGCATTAATCACAGACCTCTAAAAATCAGCCCAAATTGCTTTGAATATTTTGAGCATTACACTTCTGTGAGAATGCCAGTGGTTCATTAGTTGTGAGGTCAGCGATATACCTGAGCCGGTCACCAACATTTCCTGGAGATTGAAATTTTCATTTTTTGCAGGATTAATTTTTAGTGACTAAAGCTGTATGTTGAAAGCAAGCTGCCTTGTTACAAGGTAATCTCCAAGTATCAGAAATATGTTGAAGAACAAAACATAAGGGGGAAATTTCCAGCTTAGCATCTGATATCAAATTCATCCTTTGAGCTAACTCATACCAGCAATTCTCAATACTGGACACTCACAGAACATACGATTGTCATGAGGCGCAGACTCACCCGGTAGCACCTCCTGCTGGTCATCGTTGGGGAATTAGCATCCAGCCTCCAGAGCGCCTCCTTCAGGTCAGTATCTCACCACCCCTGGCCCCCATGTCCCTCCCAGACCCCAGTGCCCTTGTCTTGGGTGCTGCCACCTGGCAGTACCCCCACCATTCTGGGTCTCCCCATCCCAGGGGAACCCACCCACTATCCCCACCTCGCCTCAGTCTTAGGCTACTGCCAGTCATCAACTAGTCCCCACTCCCTGGGGCAGACTGCAGTGTAAGCCACTCATCACAGGTGAGGGGGTTTGGAACTGCTGCCTCTGCCCAACCCTGGCTGCCTCTGTAACCTGTGTACCTAATAGGCCTTCCCAGGCCTCCAGCCTGGGGCTTTCTAGGCCAGAGCTCCCAGCTCCTCTGGCCCTTCCCCAGCCCTGCTCCAATCTAGGTGTCCTGCTCAGCACCTTGCAACTAGGCCCTTCTCCCTCTCTAGGCAGAGAGAGGCCCTCCTGGAACTTCTGGCTTAAAGCCTTTATAGAGCCAGCTGGGCCCTGATTGGGGCATGGCCCCCAGCTGCCACCACTTCCCCCAATCAGCTGGAGTTTTACTCCCTTCCCCAGCCCCAGCCCTCTGCAGGGCTTTTCCAACCCTTTCAGGGCTGGAGCAGGTGCTCACCCCACTGCAAGGATCTAGTATAGCACTGAAGGAGTTACATTTCCAACAGTGGCCAGCATTTATGAGGCTCTTTACCATTAGCCAGGATGAGGACAAATATATTTGAAAAAGGTGTCATTGGGTGAATAAGTTGCAGTCTCAGATCTATAGTTGCTTTTTTAACATTAGGTATAATTGTATTCCATTGGGTCAGAGATAGTTGTATATCCAAAGCTCTATTCCAATCAACTCTCAAATTTTGAATCTTTGGCATAGCTTTTTTGACCAGAAAATCTTTAAAAGAGTAAATCCTGGCCAACTAAACCCAGGAAGTTTCCTCGAAAATAATAAATGTTCCGGAGGTTTTGGAGCTCCCAATGCATCCAATCCAAATACATTCATGAGTAAATGTTTCATTTGGAGAGATTTCCATACTCTGAAGGAGGACAAGCCAAATTGTTGCTTTAAGATCTACAAATGGCTTAAATTTATAATAGCCAATTAGCTGTGACACAGTCATAATTCTTCTCTCCATCCAACCCCTCCACATCAAGGTTTTGCCACTAATTTTAAGGATAGGATTGCTCTAGGTCTGCCTTTAAATGGAAGAATGGATGGAAGCAGAACTTTCTAGCCAAGTTTGGCTAAACTTGCCCTCACAGCCATTTTAATGGGAGCTCTGGAGCCATCCATAATAATTTGATCCTACAGGGCCTGAAAGTGGGAGAGGGAATAACAATTCTCATTCAGTCTGAACCCAAAGTGGAGTTCATGAACTCATCTCTAACAGACACAAAGATGTCTGTCTTAACAAAAAGAAGATATGATCATTTTTCATATTGGGAAAACAAAATCCTCCAAGCCATATGGAGAGCTGAAATATGTTCAAACGCAGACTAGGTATCTTACCTGCACCCCAAAGAAGCATTCTAAAAAATATATTGAATTTCTTAAAATAAGTTTGAGAAATAGAAGTGAGGACATCCCTCAGTACATAAAAAATTCTGGGAAGGACATTCATTTTTTAGTATATTAATTTTACCCCACAAACTGTGGTTAACAAACTCCATCTCCCCAAATCGTTAGCCACTTGGGCAATAATTGGTTCTGTATTTATTGTAGGGATGTCCTGAATGTTATTGGGAATCAGTATTCATAAATATTTCATATAACAGGATTGTCATTGAAATTCCCAATTTGAGAAAAGGCGTTTGGGGGCATATTTGTTAATGTCTAGGATTTCTGATTCACCCCAATTAATTTTGTATCTTGAGATGTATCCAAACTCATTAATACTGTTTAGAAGGTTAGGTTTAGTCACTTCAAGTTTAGATATAAATACAAGAGCATCATCCTCACAGAGCATAATTTTACGATCTGTTTGGCCCTCCCTGATACCGTGAATATGTTGACTTGCTCAGATGGCAGTGGCTAAAGTGTCTAAAGCTGAATCAAACAGAAGAGGAAAAAGAGGGCAGCCCTGCCTTGTACCTCTCTGTAATGGAAATGAGGCAGAAATAATACCCTGGTAACTACCCTGGAAGTTATGTTTGAGTATAAAAGCTTAATCCAAATAAATTGGCTACCAAATCCAAATTTTGCTAATATATTAAAAACGTAGTCCCAGGCTATGCAGTCAAAGGCCTTTTTGGCATCTAAAAAAATGACAGCTAAGGATTCCTTAGAATTTCTCAGACTGTCAGTAATATGAATCACTGAACACAAATTATCTGAGCCATGTCTATTATGAAGGAAGCCTACCTGATGTGTATGTATAATGTCTGAGAGAACTTTATCCAATCACATAGCAAGAGCTTTAGCTAAAATCTTAGTATCTCTATTGATTAAAGAAATTGGTCGGTAATTACAACATAGTACAGGGTCTTTCCCAAGTTTAGAAGAAACTGAAATTACAACGTCTCTTACAGTGGGTGACAGAGTTTTCTCATTCTTTTTCTTATTGAACTAATCAATAATCTAGGTGTTAAAGTTTCAGATAACTTTTTATAAAATTCAGTGTGGAACCCATTTGTGCCATCAGTCTTTCCAATCTTCATTCCTTTTATAGCGAGAGTTAGTTCTGTGTTTTTTGGGGAGCATCTAAAAGTTTCTTCTGAGAGTCAGAGATCTGTGGCAGTGGCAATCCACTAAAAAGTTATATATAAAATCTTTACTGATACCCTTTTCAGCTAAATATAGTTTTGAATAAGCTGTTGAAGTTGTTTATTAATATCCAACTCTTCTATATAATTTATTGCTATTATCACAAATAGTAGCAATCTTATTTCTGTTAACCTTTTGCTTAAGTTTAAATGCAAACAGCTTGCCAGCTCTCTAGACAGATTCCCAATAGTTTTGCTTCAAACAGAATAAAGCAAAATCACCCTTTTGGGACAGAAGTTTCTTGATTTCATATCTTAGATTGATGAGGGATCCAAGTTTCTCCAGGGAGAAGGCAGAAGCACAGTCTACATCCAAAGTCTTAATTTCCTTCACAAGGTTACCAGTTCTATGTTCTCTCCATTTCTTTTTAAAGGTGGCATAAGAGATGATATGGTCTCTGATGACAGCTTTGAAGGTTTTCCAAAGTGTGGCAGCTGATAAAGCAGTGGGAGCATTTGTTTAAAAATTGATCTAACGCCTGTTGCACAGAGTTAACAAAGGATTTATCAAACAGCAAAGAGGTATTTAATTTCCACACCTTAGTTGGAGCTGCATACCCTGGGAACCTAAAAGACATACATATAGGAGCATAGTCAGATATAGCAATAGAACCAGTGCCAGAATTGATCAAGACTGGTGGCACTAAGAAACAATCCAACCTTGAATGTGTTGAATGAGCAGCAGAAAAACAAAAACAAACTATAGTCTGTTTGTAGGATTTCCAAGTCTCCACACAGCATGTAAGCCTAAATCAGCCATCCACGTACGTATGGCTGTCTGTATGTATGTATTACCTGACAAGTATCTGTGTTCCTACATGGAGATGCAAAAGATTTACCAAGGGCTGGGTCTGGAGTTTTGTTAAAGTATCCAGCTATAGTAGTATGATGGACCACATAATTTACGCTCATAAAAAATAATGAAAAAAAATTGGCATCATCTTGGTTTGGCCCATACAGATTGGCAAAGACGATTATAGAATTGCCAATTTCAGCCTTGAGAACAATAAACCTGCCCTCACTTTCAGAAATTGTGCTCAAAATATTAATATTCAATTTTAGGTATTAGCATAGCAACATCCCTTGCTTTATAATTAAAGCAACTAGAAACTGAGATGCCTACCCAATCTCTATTCAAGTTTACAAGCTTGAAGTTCTGTCAGATGGAATTTGGGGGAGATGCTTGGGAGATGTCCAGGTAATCTCCATGGCAGATTTTAACATTGAGAGGGAAGGAAATAAAGTAAGAAAGGATACAGCTGTGGGTAGGAGAATGGACATAAGGCAGAAGGGTAGTGTAGATACCAGTCTAATAGGTCATACTGGCTTTAGAATGTCCATGCCTAATTGGGTAAAGAATGTGAGTGAGGCCAAACAGCAAAAATTAAGATGTTTGTACACCAATGTGAGGAGCCTAGGTAACAAAATGGAGGAACTAGATCTACTGGTGCAGGAAGTGAAACCAGATATTATAGGGATAACAGAAACATGGTGGAATAGTAGTCATGACTGGACTACAGGTATTGAAGGGTATGTGCTGTTTAGGAAAGACAGAAATAAAGGCAAAGGTGGTGGAGTAGCATTGTATATCAAGGATGAGGTAGACTGTAAAGAAATAAGAAGTGATGGAATGGATAAGACAGAGTCTGTCTGGGCAAAAATCACATTGGGGAAGAAAGCTACTAGAGACTCCCCTGGGATAGTGCTTGGGGTGTGCTATAGACCACTGGGATCCGATTTGGATATGGATAGAGACTGCTTTAATGTTTTTAATGAAGTAAATACTAATGGAAACTGTGTGATCATGGGAGACTTTAACTTACCAGATATAGACTGGAGGACAAGTGCTAGTAATAATAATAGGGCTCAGATTTTCCTAGATGTGACAGCTGATGGATTCCTTCATCAAGTAGTACCTGAACCGACAAGAGGGGATGCCATTTTAGATTTGGTTTTGGTGAGTAGTGAGGACCTCACAGAAGAAATGATTGTAGGGGACAACCTTGGTTCGAGTGATCATGAGCTAATTCAGTTCAAACTGAATGGAAAGATAAACAAAAATAAATCTGTGACTAGGATTTTTGATTTCAAAATGGCTGACTTTCAAACATTAAAGAAATTAGTTAGGGAAGTGGATTGGATTGGATTGAAGAATTTATGGATCTAAAGGCGGAGGAGGCCTGGGATTACTTCAAGTCAAAGCTGCAGAAGCTATCAGAAGCCTTCATCCCAAGAAAGGGGAAAGAATTCATAGGCAGGAGTTGTAGACCAAGCTGGATGAGCAAGCATCTCAGAGAGGTGATTAAGAAAAAGCAGAAAGCGCATAGGGAGTGGAAGATGGGAGGGATCAGCAAGGAAAGCTACCTTATTGAGGTCAGAACATGTAGGGATAAAGTGAGAAAGGCTAAAAGTCAAGTAGAGTTGGACCTTGCAAAGGGAATTAAAACTAATAGTAAAAGGTTCTATAGCCATATAAATAAGAAGAAAACAAAGAGAGAAGAAGTGGGAACGCTAAACACTGAGGTTGGAGTGGAGGTTAAGGATAATCTAAGCATGGCCCAATATCTAAATAAATACTTTGCCTCAGTATGAAGCTAATGAGGATCTTAGGGTTAATGGTAGTATGACAAATGGGAATGAGGATATGGAGGTAGATATTACCATATCTGAGGTAGAAGCGAAACTCAAACAGCTTAATGGGACTAAATCAGGGGGCCCAGGTAATCTTCATCCAAGAATATTAAAGGAATTGGCACATGAAATTGCAAGCCCATTAGCAAGAATTTTGAATGAATCTGTAAACTCAGGGGTTGCACCATATTACTGGAGAATTGCTAACATAGTTCCTATTTTTAAGAAAGGAAAAAAAAAACATGATCCGGGTAACTACAGGCCTGTTAGTTTGACATCTGTAGTATGCAAGGTCTTGGACAAAAATTTTGAAGGAGAAAGTAGTTAAGGACATTGAGGTCAATGGTAAATGGGACAAAATAAAACATGGCTTTACAAAAGGTAGATCGCAAACCAACCTTATCTCCTTCTTTGAGAAAGTAAAAGATTTTGTAGACAAAGGAAACACAGTGGATCTAATTTACCTAGATTTCAGTAAGGCGTCTTATACGATGCCACATGGGGAATTATCAGTTAAACTGGAAAAGTTGGGGATCAATATGAAAATTGAAAGGTGGATAAGGAATTGGTTAAAAGGAAAACTACAGCAGGTCATACTGAAAGGTGAACTGTCAGGCTGGAGGGAGGTTGCCAGTGGAGTTCCTCAGGGATCGGTTTTGGGACCAATCTTATTTAATCTTTTTATTACTGACCTCGGCACAAAAAGTGTGAGTGTGCTAATAAAGTTTGCAGATGATACAAAGCTGGGAGGTATTGCCAACTTAGAGAAGGACTGGGATATCATAGAGGAGAATCTGGATGACCTTGTAAACTGGAGTAATAGAAATAGGATGAAATTTAATAGTGAGAAGTGTAAGGTCGTGCATTTAAGGATTAATAACAAGAATTTTAGTTATAAGCTGGGGACGCATCAACTAGAAGTAACGGAGGAGGAGAAGGACCTTGGAGTATTGGTTGACCATAGGATGACTATGAGCTGCCAATGTGATATGGCCGTGAAAAAAGCTAATGCCGTCTTGGGATGCATCAGGCAAGGTATTTCCAGTAGAGATAAGAAGGCGTTAGTACCATTATACAAGGCACTGGTGAGACCTTATCTGGAATACTGTGTGCAGTTCTGGTCTCCCATGTTTAAGAAGGATGAATTCAAACTGGAACAGATACAGAGAAGGGCTACTAGGATGATCCGAGGAATGGAAAACCTGTCTTATGAAAGGAGACTCATAAGCTTGTTTAGCCTAACCAAAAGAAGGCTGAGGGGAGATATGATTGCTCTCTATAAATATGTCAGAGGGATAAATAACAGAGAGGGAGATGAATTATTTAAGCTCAGTACCAATGTGGACACAAGAACAAATGGATATAAACTGGCCATCAGGAAGTTTAGACTTGAAATTAGACGAAGGTTTCTAACCATCAGAAGAGTGAAGTTCTGGAACAGCCTTCCAAGGGAAGCAGTGGGGGCAAAAGACCTATCTGGATTCAAGATTAAACTTGATAAGTTTATGGAGGAGAATGTATGATGGGATAACATGATTTTGGCAATTAATTGATCTTTAACTATTCATGGTAAATGGGCCCAATAGCCTGTAATGGAATGTTAGATGGGGTGGGATCTGAGTTACTACAGAGAATTCTTTCCTGGGTATCTGGCTGGTGAATCTTGCCCACATGCTCAGGGTTTAGCTGATCACCATATTTGGGGTCGGGAAGGAATTTTCCTCCAGGGCAGATTGGAAGAGGCCCTGGGGTTTTTTCGCCTTCCTCTGCAGTATGGGGCACGGGTCACTTGCTGGAGGATTCTCTGCACCTTGAAGTCTTTAAACCGTGATTTGAGGACTTCAATAGCTCAGACATAGGTGAGAGGTTTATTGCAGGAATGGGTGGGTGAGATTCTGTGGTCTGCATTGTGCAGGAGGTCAGACTAGATGATCAAAATGGTCCCTTCTGACCTTAATATCTATGAATCATGTGTCTTGAGGAGCACCATTCTCTCTTCTCTCAGGGACACCCATAATGAAAATGTTAACATTCTCTGTAGCACTGAGTATATATATATATATATATATTGTCTTTTAATAGGGCTATTAAAACCCTTTATATTCCAGGAGATACATTTAACTATCAGAGCCATCATGGTTAAAATATACTGGATAAAATATAAAGTTGCTTTGTGAATAAATGTGAAGTTGTAAATTTTCCTGGGCAGGATACAGTTCTTATAGATATCAGCAGGAAAAAAAAAGGCAACTTCCGATACATATTCTACCGGATAAGCAAGGAAATTCCCAGCATGGATGGGTAACAGGATGGGGGCAGAAAGAGGAATTAAATAATTGAAAAAAACAAAATGGAAAGAAAGAAAGAAAGAAAGAAAGAAAGAAAGAAAGAAAGAAAGAAAGAAAGAAATATTAGTACATACAATCAAAAAAGAAGAATCTGTTTAAACAATCAAAAAAACAAAACAAACCCACACCAAAATTGACGCCCCAGGGGGCAGCCAGATCAAGTGAAACTTCCAGATCTTCAAAACCCCTGGGCACCCAAACACTACAATAACAGAAATCGCTTGTTACCAATAGACTCTTGAAAACATAAGCAAGTATCATCTAATAAAGCAAATGTATACAGATAGATGGGATAGATATAGAGAGATATAGATAAAATTACTAATCAAATGATTGATTTTACATTGATGCTCATTTCCTGTGAACTAAGACAGTAGGACGTAAATTGGTAATAACATTTCCACCCTAATGAGAGAGAGAGAGAGAGAGAGAGAGAAAAGGAACTAACATATAAATATCAACCAGTGTCCATCAACTTTTTTAGAGGAGGCATATCAGATCTCAGAGAACACCACATACATTATGTACTGTTCGATCATTCCATGGATGTCTCCTATGGCAAGGGAGGAGTTTGCAGATTTTTGAGATGTTTTTCTAACTCCAAAGGGCAGTGGTTCTCAAACTAGGGCCGCCGCTTGTTCAGGGAAAGCCCCTAGTGGGCCGGGCCGGTTTGTTTACCTGCTGCGTCCACAGGTTCGCCGCTCCAGGCCAATAGGGGCTGCGGGAAGTGGCGCGGGCTGAAGGATGTGCTGGCCGCCCTTCCTGCAGCCCCCATTGGCTTGGAGCAGCAAACCACGGCCAGTGGGAGCTGCAATCGGCCGAATCTGCAGGCACGGCAGGTAAACAAACCAGCCCAGCCCGCCAGGGGCTTTCCCTGAACAAATGGCGGCCCTAGTTTGAGAACCACTGCCCAAGGGGAATAGAAAGGCGCTTTCTTCTTGTTATTCTTAATATGGATTATTGCTGGGTATTTAATAAAATACTTTGAGTCCATCTGCCCAGACGATTGTTTTACTTGGTTAAAATCTGCCTTAGTTGAAACCATCATGGGCATAATCTTGAAAGAGCAGTATTTTAATCAGTCATTCTCCTCAAAACAGCTCTTAACAACAACAACAAAAACCCACACTCTGTATTTCTGCCATATAAGATTCTGAATGGTAAACTTCAGGAACTTCACAATCAATGCAGACCTCCTGGAGCTGGCTTGCGGCTCCCGTGTTGCCTCTCTATTTCAAAACAAATCTACCAACAGATCCAACAACTTAGTTAGCAGTGTAGGGATAAATCCACATAGTTTACCATTCTCTCTTCTCTCAGGGACACCCATAATTCTCATAGATAGACAGACTCATAGACTTTAAGGCCAGAAGGAACCATCATGATGATCTAGCCTGACCTCTGCACATCATAGGCCACAGATCCTCACCCCCCACTTCTGCAATAGATCCATAACCTCTGGCTGAGTTACTGACATCCTCAAATCAGGATTTAAAGACTTCAAGTTACAGAGCATTCACCATTTCCTCTAATTTAAACCAGCAATTCTGATGTTACATTGTTGTGAGTGGCCTTCTAGATCAATTTGCTTTGTCTCAGTAGTTTTTATATCATTATAGTTCTTTATAACCTAGAATATATTCTCTCTGAGATCATTTTCCACTTCAGAAATTCTGGGTTCTGCACCACCCATCTGTCTGGATAGAGCTTGTAGTACATTCTGAATCTCAGTCATGGTCATCTGCACGGTGGACACTGTAGATTTAATTTCAAAAGTATCTGCAGCCAATAGTTGTACAGCCATCAGGTGTTTTCCATCAGGTTCAGGTACCATTTTGTTTGTTTGTTCCTCTAGGGTTTTTGTTGTTGTTGTTCTTTTGTGTGCTTTCAGATTCAGAGAGGAAAATGCAAAGCTAGAGAGCATCCTGGGAGTTTCAGTAGTCGGGCACAATATTTCTCAGGTTTGGATGGTGGGCTTTAGAGGATTATGTTTGGGGATTCCCTGTGCACCATTTCAGAACTCAAGCAACCTGCCTCTGTCACTGTCTTATCACCCCCTAGTTTCCTCTAGAACCATCTTTTAATAATGTTCATAATCTGCACTTTAACTGCACATTTTATTGTTAAGATGTCAGAATAGAGTTAAATTCTGCATGGCTAATATATACATATAAAAATATTCAGGACAAAAAGCACTTAGGTACATGCTTATGTCCATTCCAATTCAGAAAAAAGTTAAGCATATGCCTAAGTGTGAAGCACATATCCACTGATCAATCAGCAAATACAGAAAACTAAAGTATATCAAGAGAAAAGTAAAACTTTCAGCTCTTATTTTTATCTCTATGCATCTCAAAATAGCTTCAGGAAAGTTATTAAGATATACATGTCAAATGGGATGCTGATTAAGCAGAAAGTCATTGAAACGGAATGTGAATTAAAACTTAACAGAGCTGAATTAAGCAGGCTCTTTTTATATAAGGTTAAAATAAATCTTTATAAATGAGAAGACTTTTATTCAATATTTTCGTTACAGGTTTATTCTATCTCACGCAGCATGTTTTATCGCCTTATCTGAGAAATATATTATTTGTCTTTGGTTCATTATCTACATCCCAATTAATTTTTTTTTTTGCTTCATTTATCCTTTTTCTTGTTGACTTCTGTCTCAGCACATTATCTCTTGCATGGAGTACAGGTGCACAGAGAGAAAAGCTCATTCTTGAAGACTAATGAAACAGTAAGGATCAGGTGCCTGGGATTCTATAAAAAAAGGAGATAGCCCCTTCCCTGTCAGGCAAAGCACATCATTTCCACTGCATAACCAGCTTCCATAGGACAAGGATCTAGGATCTTTACTCTGTTTTGATGTTAAGCCTCAGTTGGCTGAATAATGTGATATATCTACGACACTGGCATCCAATCATTTTTAAATTAAACTGCTTCTATCTCATATGCTTACAGATGTTCTTGCTTATGATAATTTAATATAGGATGACATGCTGTAATTATTCATTTTTGAAACACATGATATACCACTAACATCTGAGATAAATAAAAAAACACATGGGAAATTGTATTTTTAGAAATGAGTGAACTATATTAATTAAGTTACATGTAGTTAATGATTTCTTAATAACAGTCTGCCTGAATCAAGTTGTTTTGTCAGAATTTCGATTTGTACTAAATTAGCATTATATTTGCTATGCGAGACCTAGTGATCAATAAAAAAGTTTTTTTTTTACATTATGATGATACATTTATTTTACTAGCAATATTTAGATAGCTATGGATATACAAAATAGTATGCTCTTTGCTGCTGACACTGGATCAGTGTGACTATGTTTGTGTACCTCACCGCCACCAAGGTTAGTAAGAAGCTACAGTATTTCTTTCTTTCCAAAGCAAATATTGGCCCATGCCAAAGAGAATATACACCTGTCAGTCCCAGACTGAAGGCCTGTAAATAGTGTAACCATATTCAAAAATGACTTAATCAATGCTTAAGGACCATTGACATCAAGTTAAAATTAAAAAGGTATGTAAATTCTTTGTTGAACTTGTACCTACAAAAGTAGACCTTCCATAGAAAGATTTGAGCCATTGAAGTTCCCCTTGTTTCCTGGGATGTAGATACTCTTTCTGCACCATGTGCTGAGGAAAGCCCAGCACTGAACAGCATGGAGTACAGAAGATTCAAAACTTAGGCTGTTTCAAGGTCATAAGACTCTGAGTTTTCCAGGAACATTTGCGAGTTAACCCCTCCAGCTGAGTGGAAATTATTAAAACCTGTAGTGATGATGTGTCTTGCTGTTTACTCCCTAAAATCAACATAATCCTGCTAAGCTTGCTGTAGCCACCCACAGTCTGATTGAAACCCTTGGATTCATGTATGAAGGTTTTCTATGAACTACTCTTCCCCGTCTATGCATAAGTGTGACACTCTGAGTAAGCCTCCTTGACCTGAAGAAAAGCTTTGTGTTAGCTCAATAGCTTGTCTCTCTCACCCGCTGAAGTCGGTCCAATAACAGATATTACCTCTTCCATAAGGGGGTCAGTTGCCTGTGCAGCTGAATCCTACTAGACAGAGCTGTCAGTGAAGGATAGGGGGGGATAATGGAAAGGCAGGAACAGAGCTGCGGGGATCAGAGCACGTGCGCACGTGCACACACGCTATATTGGGAACTGGTTAAAAATGGCAGGCTATCACTTTAAAAGTGAGGGATTTTCTGGTCCAGCAGGCTAAAGTACTCTGGGGGATGTCATGTGATCTGGGTTGTCTGAGTCAGTCAGCAGACAGCTATTCAGCTAGTTTAAAGCAAGATGGGGTGAACTGTGACTCACTGCCTTAGAGAGGAGCCTCTTTTGGAGGTTCTTGTGTGTTATCATTCTGAATGCTCAAAAATAGATTAGTGGTATGTTGCAGCCATCCAACAAGAATGCTTATGTTTTTATCTAATGTCTGTGTGAATGTTGTGAATATGACACACCCCACACCAAAAACCATGTAAGGAATCCATCAAAAAATCACCCCACTTTGAAACTACATTGACATCTTCCCGTAGCCACCTCTGCACTGTGGTCCTGATGCAAAGCCCAGTGTTGTAAACATCAATGTAAGCATAAAACATAGTCATCACTAACCGTCAATGGTCTTTGAGTCAAATCTGCTCTTAAGGGGGTTCCCAGGGCAGTGCTTCAAGGTTGTTGGAAGATGCCCTGGGGAGCCCCTCAGTGGCACCAGGGGGGAACCTAAGTGCATTGTCCTTGCCAACAGCAGATCCATACTTCTCAGATATCCTGTATTTCTAGAAATACCAAATTTAATACCAAAGTTACATAAGTGTCCCCAAACAGGGTGTCCCTTTACTTGTATTGCTGAAAATTATTTACATCGGAAATTCAGAATCATAAAGGTGAGGTTGCCAAAAGTCTATGACACTTAAGGAATGACTCTCACAATATTTTAAGTTTCCTGCACAGATGGTTATTTTGTCTCCTTCATTTTGTGTCTTTCATACATGGCATTTCAAATGTGTGCTGTGGCAGATAGAGAGGTACAAGTTGACAACCTGGGATCAAAATCTGGAGGCCAAACCTCCTGCCGAGTTCCTTTGCAGTTTTCTATTTTCCAAGAATCCCTCTTGAATAGATTAATTTCAGTTTTTGTAGTTTCCAGATATTTTCCTGCAGTGAACGTAGGATAATCCTTAGGAAGCATAATAGCTGCAAACAATTTTGACCGCATGCATAGTTGAGTTTTTTGGAGAATAAATGTTATTTTTATGTTTTGGGGATATTTTCCCCTCTTTTTGTTTCTAATTGTCATCTATTGAAACACTGTAAAGATACAGTAGGAGAATGGTGCTTCAGTTACTAGAAGCTGTGTATTCTCATGTACTTCAGCATTAGCACGATCTGGGAATATTAAATACAAAAGAAGAAGCTAAAGAATATTTATGGTCTGTCTGAGATTGATGAGTCAGGTGAGGTAAATAATGCTAGCTAGATCTATGCTTAACTCACAGTTTGGTAGGGCAATAACTATTGCAGAAGGCACAGCTCTTTGTAACATTTTCCTTAACCCCTAAAATAAAATATGATCAGAAAAAAATATATTAAAGAAACTAAGGAGAAGAGGGGAATGTGCTCTTTCTTCACAGAAGAAAATAAATGTATGTTACATTTCATCATTTGCATAATACCTGTAAACACATATACACTGATTGGTCAGACACACCATGCTGGAATCTCACACACTGGCGTAGAATCTTGGTCCCATTGAGATAAATGGCAAAACTCCCATTGTTTCACAGAGTTTAAGATGAGAAGGAATCATTAGATCATTTAGTCTGACCACCTATATATCACAGGCCATATTGTTTTCCACTGCGTCAGGATTTCACCTTTGTATGCTATAGGATATTTTTCTCTATACCATCAGTGCCTTCTATACCAGGGGTCTCAAACTCAAATGACCACGAGGGCCACCTGAGGACTAGTACATTGGCCCGAGGGCCGCACCACTGACACCTCCCCAGCTGCCCCAGCCCTGCCCCACTCCACCCCTTCCGTGAGGCCCTGTCCCTGCCCTACCTCTTCACACCCCTTCCGTGCCCCCATTCCAACCACTTCCCTGAAATCCCCACCCCAACTCTGCCCCCTCCATGCCCCCAGAGGGTGCAGGGTGTGGCAGGGGCTCAGGGCAGGGGGTTGGGGTGCAGGAGGTGTATGGGGTGTGGTGGGGGCTCAAGGCAGGGGGTCGGGGTGCAGGAGGGGTGTATGGTACAGCAGGAGGCTAAGAGAAGGGGGTTTGGCTGCAGGAGGGATTTAGGGGGCGGGTCCAGCCCGGCGCGCACTGGGGGCAGGACAGGCTCCCTGCCTGCCTGCCCTGTCCCCATGCCACTCCAGAAAGCGGCCGAGACCTGGGGGAGGAGGGAGGCACAGGGGTCTGTGTGTTGCCCTGGCCGCTCCTCCAGGTACCTCCCCTGAAGCGCCCATTGGCCGGGAACGGGGGACCACAGCCAATGGGAGCTTCAGAGGAAGTACCTGGAGGAGTGGCCTGGACAACACAGAGACCCATGTGCCCCCCCAGGTCCCAGCCGCTTCCCGGAGCGGCACGGGGGCAGGGCAGGCAGGGAGGGAGCCTGCCCTGCCCCCAGTGCGTGCCAGGCCAGAGCCACTCTAGGTAAATGTTGGGGTCACAGGGAGCTGGCAGGGCTGCAGAAAATAACCCCGCAGGCTGCCTGTTTGAAACCCCTGGTCTATACCCTTCGGTGTTATATACACAGTTTTAGGGTAAATTCTGTCCCTTCCTCTATGACTTGGAAGAGCCCTGACTGCAGATGATAGAACCCTGCACATGCTTACCATGACACTGTGCTTAGAGGGGGGGAACCCTAGATTTTCAGGCTTGTGCAAGGCCTTCCTGCACTTGAGTTTCCCATATAAGGAGAGGTGGAGATAAGGTCTGGGGCAATAGATCTAATAATGAACATTCATTAGCCAGTCTATCCCATAGGAGGGGATTGCTGGAGCTGTCCTCTGGTGGCAGAGAGGCTGCTTCTGGATCAACTGTAGGGAAGGAATCTCTTCCTACCCCCTCCAGGGTCCATGGAATGTCCCAGACACTGCCCAGTTATTTGTTCTTTGCATTAGGATTCTGATTTGTGCCCTAGTGCACAAAGTTAATGCACTTATCGTCTCTGAACCTGGAACTTGTTGTATATCTCAGACTAAAATTACACATTCATTAAATGTCCTTGAAAAAAAAAAGAATGAAATCTTCAGTTATCCATACCATCCATTTTCAACACACTTCACAGTAAAGAACTCTTTAACACTGCTTCTTTTAATCACTGTAAAGACGTAAGCTACAGCCTCACTAAGCTTGGCAATAGCAGGCTAGTAAAATGTTAACTGATCCTTCAGCCAAGATAAAATACAAATATTTGTAAAATCATACATCAAAGGGAAAGGAAATTCTAAACATGCATACATAGAGAGAGAGACAGAGAGAGAGAGAGAGAGAGTTCTGCAGATTCAAGACATGTCCCGATCCTGCAAAGACATTCATGTGCTTAATGTCAACTCATTAAGATTAGTCATGTATTTCAAGTTGTGTGTGAACAGGTCTTTTCAGAATGATGGCCTTAATATAAGATTGTAATGTGATAATGTGTCTTAATACTCAACACTAGTATCACAAATACACATCATATAGATAGATATATTTGCACGGCCGCCCGCAGTTCCCAGTGGCCGCGGTTCACTGTTCCCGACCAATGTGGACCCTGCAAGCATGAAATAAAAGGTTCTTAGTTTGCATTAATGTAAGCCTGTTTGTGCAAACCTTTTAGTTCATGTCCACAGAGGTAACAACGTGAGAGTCAGAGTACTGCTTTTTTGGTACACACTGCTATTCACGATCCCATAGTCTAAATAGCGGGGCAGTGTAGACAAGGTTATGGCAGTCAATGGAACGAGGATCAGACCTCTTACAAACTGCCTGGGAGACGCTGTTTTCTACTGGATTACACATGGCACTGGGAGTCACAAGAATTAGGTTCTAACACTAACCTGCTCTTTGATTTGGGGGTAATTCACTACTATGAATCTTAGTTTTCCCATTGGGAAAGCAGAAATAATAATATTAATGTATGTCATAGGAATTTTCTGAAGCATAACTAGGAAAAAAATGCATTGAAATCCTAAAGCTGGTCACTGGCAAAGGTGGGAATAGAACTCAGCAGCTGAACTCAGAAGTCTTGTGCTCCGCCCACAAGAATTATTGCTTCTAGAAACAAACACACTGGCATAGAAAAGGGCACTTTCATTTCCAATCACTTGTGAATTTTTGATCAAAAGTGGCTGTTTATCTTTCATGCATTTCAATAAAATTTTCAGTCTCAACAGTTCACACAAAAATGAGAAGGGAAGTACAGAGTGAGCATGAAATCAGGCAAAATAAACTGCCAATAATACATGCATTGAAATGTAATGAATTTTTTTTTTCACCAGTTTTGGGTAGTAAACCTGCTTTATAGTATGTAAATGTCAGTTATATTAAAACATATACAGCAAAACTCTTGTCTCTATTTTACACATGGGTTCTCAATTGCATATCCTGCAGTCATTTCACACGTGGCACTCATATTAACCACATCACTGGAAGTTCTTCACATAGAATGAAGAGGAATGTGCAGCAGACACCCATATTACGCATCAAAGATTTGTTGCATATATCAGGAAAAAAATTGCCCTAGGTTTGCAAACATGAAAAGCATAATGTACTCATTTGTATGCCAATATCTAAACTGGATTCCTTGCTCAGAAATATTTCATAAGTGGATTGAGGGTGTCTCAGATCTAGGAACAAACTAAACACACTTTTTTTTATGAAAGTTTTCCATTGCTTAAAGTTACCAACAGGGACCCTGTGCAGGCCACCAATAGGCATTCAGATCAGCTCTTTCTGAGAAGCAAAGGTGCAAGGACTTGGGTGTTAATTTTAAAAAGTTTTATTTACTTTGTTTGGTAACTATTTTGTTTTGATTTCAGATTCCAAGGATTTTATTTCCTTTTTATAGTTTTGATTTTAATGGAAATAGCAGGGATGGGGAGGGAGGGGTTTGCTCTCATGGGACTCTGACTAATATGTTGATTAAAGAAAAAAAGGTCCTTTCATGTTAGGAAAGGATTGATTTGTACTAATATTTCAGACATCAGTTTTTGGAAAACAATTATTTGTAGATTGAATGTGACTCAATGACCCATGAGGTTTCTTCCAGTCCTATTTCCCTATGTTCCAGTTTCAGTATATTTACATTTTCTTCTTGAGCCATTACATATTTTAAAGGATCATAATGGATTCTGACACCTCTGAGATATGCCCTTAGTACTTTTCATTTTGTGTTGAATGATCTATCTGCAGAGTGTGGGATTTTATCCTTGAAAAAATGAGTCATTCTCTCTGGATGGTATTCTCACCCCATTGAAATCAATGGGAGCCTTGAAAATGTAGAATGAGCAACCTTCCGCCTGTTTACTGCTGTCACAGTTATATCATTTTCAGTATTTGTACATATGCCCTATACACAGAAGGGGGAGCTATCACAAATGATATTTAAAGAGTAATATTGGCAAATGCAAGCGTTCTAGGGGGCAACTGTGAATGTAAAGTGATTACCAGAGTTCAGTTTGCAACTAAGCTGTTTCTTGAAGTTCTTGTGTTGTTCATGGTCTTCCTTATGACAAATTGTTATTCATACTAGTCATGTCAAGGCATTAATGGTACTCTTTCTCATATCGTTATTGATTGTTCTTTTTTTCTCACTTTGGACCTGATCCTCTACCTGTGAAGTCAATGGGAGCTTTTCTATTAACTTTAATTGGCATTCGATTGGCACCTCTGCAGCACAAAAGGAATTAGTATGCATATGAGAAATAGAGAGACAGTTATATTGGCTTTGAGTCTGTTTATTAGTATCTAATAAACTCCTTCTACAGAAAAGATTAGCAAAATTCACTTGATCACTTTTTCCATTGAAAACTCTCTCCAGTATTAGAAGATTAATAATTTCAGTTGTGGGTTAATCACTGGACACATTCCATTTTTCTGATTTTAAATATGAAAATCTACTTTTTAACGGTGACCACTGTACAGACTGTATAATTGTATTTAATCTATTAAATATGTTTCTATCAGTGTTTATATTTTATATATTCTATATTGTGTCATATTGTAATTTTATATTTTATATTAAAAAATCTTGACATTTCCACTTTAAGCTGGTGTTAGGGCAGCCACCTGCATAGAAAGAGCCACTAAAACCTTGTTTAAAATAGTGATGTCCTCTTTTTTCTCCTCACTATTACCTGCTTGTTTGAATATTATGGAATATTTCTTTGACCTCATTCTTTGAAATGAAGTCTAGACTTTACTGAAAATTTATCATATTGATTTATTATTATTACTGCTGTTGTTGTTAGACTATGAATATAGGGAAATCTTCTGACAGATATTTAAAATAAGATACTAGAAGACTGTATTAACTATTTGTTCAGTATCAAAATAGATTTTTTTTAAAAGGCAAGCAGCCATTGACATTGTTACAAAAATTTAAAACTTAAAATATGACACTAGGGATTTGATTTTCAAAGATGGTAAATCTACAGTTTTGAACGGTAGAGTTTTATAAGTCATTAAAAAATTTACATGTAAATCTACATCTCATCTGATGTGTGGGTGTGGCATAACATGTTCTCCTCTAGTGACCCCTGATGACAACCATGCCAGCCCTGCAGTGGTCTTCTTGGAACTCATGCCTCTCTTTAGCTGTGATAGAGCCCCACCCCTACTGTAAACCAATATCCCAATGACTAATAGCCTGTCAACTTCACCTTGGACCACTGGTCCAAGTCTGGATTCACTCTCCCTTACCCCTGGCATCAGGGGGTTTCAATAGTACTTACCCCTTGTTGGGGGTAAGGGATCTTCTCTACCTTTCTTGGTAGGCTGGTAGGGGAGCTCTCCACTGGGTTCCGGTACAGGGACCCTTGGATCGTCAGTCAAGGCCTGACTATACAAACACAAGGCTCTCTCCCTAGACTACTTCCTACTTTGCCGTGTATTTGGCCTTTGTCTCAGCTTCTTCTCAGATGCCCAGCAGTTCAGATCTGCTCTCTGGATACATCTACACTTTAGGCTAGGAGTGTGATTCCCATGGTGTCAAGGTTCCCTCCCCACTCTGAACTCTAGGGTACAGATGTGGGGACCCGCATGAAAGACCCCCTAAGCTTATTTCTACCAGCTTAGGTTAAAAACTTCCCCAAGGTACAAATCCTTCCTTGTCCTTGCATGGGTACTGCTGCACCAAGTGAGTTAGACAAGGATTCAGGAAAAGGACCACTTGGAGTTCCTGTTTCCCTAAAATATCCCCTGAAGCTCCGTCACCCCCTTTCCTGGGGAGGCTTGAGAATAATCTACCAATCAAATAGGTAAACCAGGTAAGCACAGACCAAACTCTTGGTTTTTACGACACTAAAAAACAATCAGATTCTTAAAAAACAGAACTTTATTATAAAGAAAAAAAAGTAGAAGAAACACCTCTGTAAAATCAGGATGGAAAATTCACAAGCTAAAACAAAAGATACTCTAATGCCTTTCATTGCTATTACTTACTATTTCTGTAAGTTAGATGTATCATTCAGTCGGAGCTAGATTACTTGCTTGGTCTCTCTCTATCTCAGAGAGAACACACACAAAGAGACAAAGCAAAAACCTTCCCCCCACCGATTTTAAAGTATTTCCTCCCCTTATTGGTCCTTTGGTCAGATGCCAACCAGGGTATCTGAGCTTCTTAACCCTTTACAGGTAAAGGAGGGATTTTACGCTACCCTTAGCTGTATGTTTGACACATGGTCTTATACAGATACTTGTACCAGCTCTCATCAAGCTAGCATGAGTGTAAATAGCAATGTAGCCATGGTTACAGAGGCAGTAGCAGCAAAGCTGAGCCATGCCGAATACATATTGACCAGTTTCAGGCAGGATTTTTACTTGGCACAGGTCAGCTGTGACTCTGCTGTTGCTACCCAGGCTACCGTACAGTACATTGCTGTTTAAACTCGTGCTAACTTGAGGAGAGCTAGCACAGTTATCTGTACATGACCAAGGGAATCACAACCCTAGTTCATAGTGCAGACATAGCCTTTCTAAGCCTCTTGCCCAGGTTAGTGTGGAGTTCTTTAGCAATTTCTGCCACTCAGCTTGTTCTGCTGAAGGAGAGTTTTCTCCATGTACCTCGCAGGGCAGTCCTTGACTCCAAAGGAGTCTTCTAGCTCCCTGCAGGTTCCTCCACCAGGGCACAGATTCCTGGGCAGACTCACTTCCTGTCACTTTCTTTCCCAACTGCCTTAGGTTCCCTGTTTCATACATACCTTCCTTCAGGGAGGCTCTGTCTGACAGCAGTCCAACTAAGCTCCCTGACTGTAGCCAACCTTCAATCACTGAGTGAGAGCAAGAGACCTGGTCTCCTTCCTGGTCAGGCCCGAACTGAGCCATGTTCAGCCCTTTTAACTCCTCCCTTCAGGTTTGACACTTACTGCAGGTGTAGTGGGATAAGGGAGATTGTGCCAACAGCCTCTCAGTTTGTCCAGAACGTCTATCACAAGTAGACCTGGTGACAGTTTCCCAAATTTAGAATTTCTGATGCAAATATTGTGGTTGTTGTGACCAGTACAAATTCACAGGGTTTGTTTAATTTACTAGTACATAGCCTCTATACAAACAAACACATAGGTAATATTTTTAAAGTAATTTGCTTAATTTTCACTGTTAATTAGTTTCATTTAATAAAGTAAATACGTGAGCATGTACTTTTTTAACACACAACATACACTGTCCCACCACTCAAAATTCCATCCACACACTAACAATCAGCCTGAGAGCCCAAGCAATCAAACTGTATCCTATAGCCATTTCCTAAGCTGACAACACACAGCCGCAGAACCAGATTGCATGCATCAAAAAGGAGCCCAGTAGTCCTACAGTAATTTCACTTACCTTCTGTTTTGCAGAGCTGTGAGAGTTCCATGCATGGCAATCCTGAAAATGCTATAGTAAAAACATTACACAGAATGACTATTGGCAGGGGATTGACATTCTTATCTTCACTGATTATATATGATCCCTTCTCGTTTGAGAATCAGTGAAGATAAGAGTACCCCAATACCACATTTTACATATACTTTTTTTCTATTCATAACATGCTTTCAAACCTCTTTGTAAGTCATCACTAAGCCTAAAAGTGTTTTAATATTTATTTCTTACTCTATGTTTTGTGTAAAGATGATTTTAATCGTCTTTTCTGTAGACCAACATTAGACAGGCTAATACAAAGGATTGTATGTTATAAAGGCATTTTACTGCAAACATTTCTCTTCCCCCATCAATATTTCAAACAGCAATTTTAATATTTATTCCAATTTTCAGTGGAAAGTCAAATTCCACCTTCCATAACAGTCCAGAATTCAAATACCTTGCTAGGACAATTTTACCTTGCTTTTCAAGAGTTTTAGATTTTTTCTGGCCTGCCTAGATAAATACAACTGTAAAATAGGTCTATGACTCAAATTACTCAAAGGACAAGATGCAGCATTGCCCTTAATCTGAAAGATCTCTGTGGAAATCAGTACAAAGCTTTTACTGTACTTCCAACTATATTTTAACCCTTGTCCACATTCCTGTGGTAATGTTGTACTCCATAAACATATGTGTGGTGATAATTCATGAACTAGTGGCTCTCAAAATATACTGTGTTAGGACATTGTCACCTAAGCACCTATATACAGTTCAGTGGGGGGAGGGGGGATTAATTTAGCATTAAAACATTTTTTTTCAGAATAAAAAAAGTATGTAGGGTACAAATGTGGTGAAATATGTTGAACTGTTATCCAATATTTTTAGTAGCTCTATGTATACCTGTTTGCATCTAGTGAGAGTATCTTGTATTGTAATAGCATATGCTAATTGATAATGCATCATAGTGACAGCAATTGTCGCATACAGTCACAGTAAGGAAGAAGGTACTCCAGTCTGGCTGGTCAGTTCAAATTCGGACTTCTTAAGTATCCTCAGTACAGAGTGGACTGATGCTGGGTCTTTTTGCCTAACACATTTAAGTTGATTTTCTGCCTAGGAATTGTGCTCAAAACACTGCAGACTCAGGAGACGCTTGAGGAGATTTTCCTCTGTTGTGTAATTCAAGATGGTGAAGAAACAGGCATAATATGCAGCTTCTAACCTTATAAAAATCGTTTGCTATTCGGAAAGTGATGTTACATATTAGATGATAGTGACTTTGTTTTAGGTTGTGTCAAGAGTTGCTCTGAGAAGAAAGACTACATTTCCATTGATTGCTCATCGAGTTCGTCTTCAGACTATGAGGAGCTTATGTTCAGCCTTGGTATAAGACTAAAAGAAATGTAGTTGAGGATAATTTCCTCACCAGTATCCAACTTGTTCAAGATCTACTAAATGAACATTTGACCTTTGTTGGAACAATTGGATATAACAAGCCAGATCTACCTATTAAAATGCATCCACACCACAGCAGACAAAAATTGCCACCTGTGTTCAGGTTTTCTGGGCCACTCACCCAGGTTTCTTATGTTCCAAAGAAGGACAAGTTGGTAATAATGCTATCAATGATACATCCTGGAAAGTTTGTGGGAGGAGACAAAAAGAAACCCCACATAATTCTCCACTACAATGACACTAAAACTGTTGTCTATAGCATTGACCATTTTACAAGCATGTACTCTTACAGGTGCAAGATAAACAGGTGTCCAGTGGTTCTTTTATTAAACATGGGTCATGTTGCTGGCATTGCAAATTTCATAGTTTGGGTCAGTAGTAATACTGCTTTGCAATACAATTGACCAAGACAAAGAAAGCTCTTGTTCCTTGTCAATCTAGGAGAATGACTCATATGCACATATAAAGAGAAGAATCCTTTATATCAATCATCTCATCATGTCCGTCAAAGCAGCACTCCCCTTCCAAGGCTACCATAAAAAAAAAACAGCCATTATGGAGCACATAGCAAACTCAGCAGGGCACACTGCCACATTTGCCCAAGGTCAGCTGACTGGAAGAGCCACAAGCAATGTGGAGAATGCAGTGAATTTGTATGCGCTGACCACTCCACATTGATGCTGGTCTGTGAATGCATTTACAGTGCAAAATTCCCTAATGACACAGTTAATGTAACATTTTTCTTGACACTGAATGAAGCTTAATCATTATTGTCCCCAGATTCCTCCAGAATTTCACAATATCTTATATAACATAACAAAGCAGAGCATTTAGACTAAGCAAAAGAAACTAAAACATATTCTTGAAATAACTTCATACATTACCACCAGCAACGTTGGTGGTGTGAAAGGTGAGACTTCTGGTTAGTTGAAGGAAAGTCATTGTCCCATCAGCCTCCTCTGACAGAGAATTGGTGTCAAGTGGATCCTGGCCAAGGGAAAAGCAGAAAGCTATCTCCACATCATCAATTCCTTCCTCTTTCTCTGTGGAATCATTTTTCTTAGTGTTATATCTGAGTGATGGGACCAGTGTGATGCTGACACAGTATTAAGCTCAAAACCTTGGAATATTTCTAGGTAAATTACTGTTCGTCTGCAAGATCTGAACAATCTTTTAATGGACCAATTTCTGTTGGTAAGAGAGATAAGCTTTCCCTCTTCAGCTGTGGGAAAGGTGTCACTGCTAAATACAAGGTGGAACAGATTGTTTAGCATACATAGTTAGCACATATTCTAAGGGATAATTCAAGGTGGAGTGGCCCATTAACACCGCTTCAGTCATAGGACAAAAAGGGAAGGTTACTGGGTTACAGATTTTTGTTATGATCCATAAATCCAATGTCTCTGTTCAGTTCATGATTTTTAGTATCTGGAAGAGTTATGAATTTAAGCTCTGAGACTCATCTTTTGAAAGTGTTGTCAGGTTTTCTTTGAGGATGAGGACTGATAGGTCAGATATAGAGTGATTGTTTTGTGAAAAGTGTTCACCCACAGGTGATAGGGTGTTTTTGTTTTTTTGTTATTTTCCTGTGTGAGTTCATTTGAGATTGTCTGGTTTCACCCACATGGGTGTTATTGGAGCATTTAGTGCACTAGATGATGTATACCACATGTTGTGATAGGCCTGTGTAGGATCCATGTGTTAGGGGGCTTATTCCTTCACCTGCTCATTTCCCTGGTCCTTCGCACATGAACAGAGAGCAACAATACCTGAAGTCCAAAGGTGCAAACAATTCAATGCTTATTGGGGTGAACTTCCAGCAAGCAATGATTCCAATTTCCTTCCTTAGTGTCCCCCTTCCCAGGGGGGACCACAGAACCTTGCCTGTGTCCCTGTTCCCATTCTCCCCTTTAGCAAAACATTATTCCAATTTCCTCCCGCTTAGCAAAACATGATTCCAATTCCCCCACCCTCATTCCCTGTTCTCATTCCCCCCCTTACTTCCTGATTGACTGCAGACTATATAGTAAAACTTGAGTTCTGCTTAACTATACCTTAACCACTCATTATACTGAAATTTAACTAACCAATCCTAACATATTGCTACTCTGAAACCTGAATATTGTAACATGATTATCTAGCCAATTATACCCCACCACCTTAATTAGTTTACACCCGACAAAATTAATTATACAGAAGACAGAAACAATCACAGAACCAGACAGAGATTATACAGACAAACAATGGGGAAATGGGGACTACAGTGATAGAACAAACACAGAAATGAGGATTTCACATCCCAGCTATTGATAAGTGAGTTCTTGCCAGACAGGATGCTATCAAACTAAGTTTCCTTTTACGTTTTCTAGGCACTTCCCTTTCTCTGGAGGTGATACACATTATCAGGACAGGATTGTATTCCTAACAGCCCAATAGCACCTTCTTTCAATGTGACGAGTTTGGAATGTGAGGATGTGACCATACACTTCCCAGCTTATGGCTGCCTCTGCTGCTTAGCCTGAGGCCTGAGCCTAAGAACAGAGCCTCAGACTGTCACAGTAAGAGAAGGCCTTACACTGGCAGTGATTTTGATTCTTTCTTTTATACCTCTATAACTAGCTAAATGATAAACGTATACCTAAATTCTTAAAGCATAGGCCTTTGCAGACAGGCCTGAATATCTATATCCTATCTTGAAAGGTGTGTTATAGGTGGTGCTGATCATTGTAGCCCTGGAGATCTGTTTGATTGATGAGGTTGGGGAGTTCTTTGAAGGCCAAAAGTGGGGGTTCAGGAAAGATTTCTTTCAGAATGCAGTCCCCATTGATTATTGATTGTAGTTGTTTGTTGATACTTGTATGGGTTGCAGTATGGCGTGGAAGGTGACAACTAGGGGTGTGCAGTCTGTAGCTTGATCCTATAAGAGTTGCCAGTTGGGTTCTTGTCCCTCAATCAGACACAACTGAAATAAAACTAACAAGTTTAATATTTAGACACAACAAATACCGTATCTTGGCAGGTGGTGAGACTAGATTATGATTCTGGTCCCTTCTATCTCTATTATTCTATGATTTTATTATTCTAAGTTCTTCAAAAAACCTGACCACAAAAGTCCTAAAACAAACACAAAGTCTTCCATCAGCTCCAGCTCCACATAGTCTCTTCTGTCACTTACTGCCAGGCTTCCTGCCTCTAGCAAGCCCAGCTACTTCTCTGAACCAAACCCTTCTGCAACTTCCTGCTGTCTTTTTATATTGATTCCCCTCAAGTGGGGCTCATCTTGTAATCAGAATTGTCTTTGTCCTAGGCTCTCCAGCCCACAGGTAAGCCACCCAATTACCTACACTGCAAGCCCCTTACAACATTGCATATCATAGGACAAGTTCTACCTGGAAAGAAATGTTTTCTGTCTCTCTCCTTCCCCACCTTCCCCCATTCTTTCTTTTACTTATGTTGTCATCCCCATAAAGACACGGACTGGAGCTGTAATGCGTTCAGCTCCTTCTTGAGTTCACTTATCATGACAAGAAAGCAATCTTGCTCCTGAAGGTCTATCTGGAATTCATCCATTAGCTGCACCCATGTTCTCTGAGGAGAGCTTGGGCTACACATTCTTCTCTTGTCATCTTTGGTGTCAACATTTGCATGTCCACCACCTTCCTATTGTGCTTTGTCTGGGTTCCAACAGCAACTGCCTGGAGTATGGTCTGTGGTCCTATTTGCTCCCTTCTGTGATCTGCTTGGGTTTCCCCTATCTCCTGAATCAGCATCTGCTCCCCAAAATTGCCTTCCATCTAGGGCAAATCCAGCTATAAGGTTCACCCATCCTCACCTTCCTTTGTTTCACCTATTGAGAATGCTAAGCTCAAAGCTTCTCCGTTGTCTACTCCTCTGCCACTCCTCTTCCTGATATGGGTAGTTTACCAATTCCTGCTAACAAATTGTATACCATACTGGTGTTCTCCGGACTACCCAAGGAGCTATGTCCTACTCCCAGTGCAAACTGTTCTTTTCTACTGTCCTAAGATCATGGTTTTTCCCCCTCATGGTAAGAATTCATAAAACGTCAAGTCTTCTGTTTATTTCTTCTTCTTCTACAATGAAAATAAAGCTTGGAGTACCCTGTTGTTCCTCTTCAGGAAGGTAGCCACTTTGCAACCCTGCCTCGCTAAAATAGCAGCCCACAAAGTCATGCTCAATGAGGGGACAGTTTATTTTGATATGCCCCACTTTATTTCAGGATAAACACATGATTGGGGCATCTCTACCACCACCTCTGGAAACTTTGTGCCTTGGTGACAATAAGGGGGTTAGTGGCCATTGTTTCTCAGCACAATGTACCACATTAGCACCCACTTCTTCCATCTGTTGACTTCTCTGTCCTTTAAGTATTCTCAGAGTATTCCAGAACTTTCTTTCAATATGAGGTGGACTGGGCTAGTCTATCATTCCCTGTGCTCAGGATCTCTGCCTCCAGATAGGTATCTTCTTTATGACCTACCTCAACATTTCCACTGGGAGATGCTTTCCTTCCCTTCAGCCTTCTTCCACCCCTGGAACAGAGAAATAGGACCTCTATGTGAAGGTTCCCCCCTCCCTCAGCTTCCACTCACAGAGTCAAATTTTCAGATGAGTGGGTCAGAAATGGGTTCATAAAGAAGATACAAGAATGATTCAAGGTCTGGAAGAATTGTCTTACAGTGAGAGTCTTAAGAAGCTCAGTTTATTTAGCTCATCCAAGAGAAGGTTAAAAGGTAACTTGATCAATATCTGTAAGTAATAAGATGGGGAGATGAGTAGTGTGCATCTTTAGCAAAGAAAGGCATAACAAGATCCACTGGCAGGAAGCTAAGACTAGGCAAATTTGGGTTATGAGAAAGGTGCAAGTTTTAACCGTGATAGTAATTAACCACTGGAACAATTTATCTAGTGATTTTGTTGACTCTGTCATTTCAAGTCTATATCTTGACTGATATCTTTAAAAGATATGCTCTAACTCAGCAGGAGTTTCAGAGTAGCAGCCGTGTTAGTCTGTATCTGCAAAAAGAAAAGGAGTATTTGTGGCACCTTAGAGACTAATAAATTTATTTGAGCATAAGCTTTTGTGAGCTACAGCATCCGATGAAGTGAGCTGTAGCTCACGAAAGCTTATGCTCAAATACATTTGTTAGTCTCTAAGGTGCCACAAGTATTCCTTTTCTTTCAACAGGAGTTATAGATGTGCAGGAATTACTGGGTTCAATTCTATGACCTGTGTAGGAAGACATCAAATTAGAATTTCATAATAGTCCCTTGTGGCCTTAAAAATGTGTGAAAAAAATCACCAAGCCCCAGTTGAAAATTATAGGATAACAGTTGTGATTGCATGATTGGAAACTCAAAGGGTTTCTTGTCACTGTATAGGGTTAACTGGCTTAGAGTGATGATCTGGACCAAAATCATTTATGTTAATATTTCTTTTAAATAACTTTCACAGTTTTCAATAAGCTATTTATATGTATTTAATTTCTAGTGTATAGTACCCATCTGAGGGTCACAGAAGTGATGAGGTCCAAAGCTACCATAGTTGTCCATGTGCTGTATAATACTGGCTCAAAAATAATGGCTGTCTCAAATGAACATTAGAAATTTATTTTCAGGGTCCACTACTTAGGGCACTTATATTGCTGGATAATGACTAAAGCAGTGGAAACAATGTGTTTCCACCATACAGGGCATCACATCAGTTGAGACCCAATGAAAGGGAGACTTCTTATGTGGCACTTCAGCTTGAGAAGTTCAGAAGTCACTCGTGTGAAACTGTACCTTGGAGAAGGTGGAGAGAAAATGTACATCATGCACAATGGGGCATATCCAGTGGCCAAACACCCACTATTCACCTCTTACACATCATAATGGCATGGACTATGCAGGCTATGGCTATGCAGGTGCTCTGATTCTCATCTCATAATGGGGCTTCCTTCATCCCACCTATCTTATTGCTTTTTTCATGTGGATGGGAAAATTGCCAAGAAGAGTGGGAGAAACATTTACCATCCCAAGTGGTTGTTACCACTTCCACATCCTGAGGGAACCTCTGTGCCAGAACACCAAGCCATAGCCTCTAACACTTGGAGGACATAATTATAGACCCTACTCCTTTGGCAGGGATGAAAATGGTGCTGTTACATAATAAGTGCACAACAGTCCCTTTGAGAAGATCCCCTGACTATTCCATTTGTGCCCTGTAACCATAGGGTCAGAAGTCAGCATTCTGGCTTAGTTTGTCTGGATGTGAACCTGAGCAGGGCTAGGATTTTTCCATAAATGGAGGGAAAGTCTTGTTCTTATTCTCCATCATCATCCACTCTTTTAAAAAATAATTAAAAAAAAAAAAATAAATCCTAGAAATGTTTTATGACAGCCTTGAATACCATGAGAGCTTTTGGTGTTCTTGAATATTCTTGACCTTGATGTAGATAGTAGATATTCATATATGATTTAAGATATGTAAAATGTATACCTATACACTGACAAGTACATATACAATGTCATTAAAATTTGACTTTATAGTGTACCATTGAAACATCTGAGTGATCTGTAGCTGTAATTTTATTGGTGAATTATTGTTAAAACATGATGGTTGTACATTTTTGCATCATTATTGTTTTTTTCCTAAGACTATATGTAGCAGAACATTATTTTTGTCAGGGGAGAGATTTTGATTCATAATGGCAGTATATTAAAATTTATTGAGCACATTTAAGTAAAATGTTCAATGTATGCTTTCCGATTACAATTTAGTATTTGTAATATAAAAATCTATATTTCTAGCATAATTATGTTTACACAAGAGGATTTTACTGATGTAAGTATGGTGTTTCTTTCATGACATAATGCAAAATGTATTTTCTGTATCAAATATCAACTTTTTGTGTGGACCTTGAATCCTAATGACCTCTGTGTCCATTGGTTGAACAATTTAATCACATAGGAATGAAAGTGCCAAGAGGCAGGTTCTGATGGTGACATACAAGCAATACATTCTGAAAGGAGGATTTTTTTCCATCAACAATACAGAAAAAAAGTATTTATTTTGAAATCTACCTTTACTGTTATCTCACCTGTGCAATATTTTAAAATAAAATAATAAGCAATAGGAGCTGTGCAAAAATAGTCCTGATCCAAAGCCCACTGTAATAAATGGACTGTCGCCCACTAAATCAGGTCCTTGAACAATTATAATAAAATAATAACTCAGCAGGTTTTGTTTGTTTGTTTCCCCAGAAAACTATTAGATAATTCAGACCCATCCTATTTTTAATATTATCCAGTTAGCTGCTTAGTTTACTTGCACTCACCTATTACCGTGCTTTAGGAATTCATTTCAAAACATATTCAATCTTTCATTAAGATTACTTTTTTTAGAGCAGCAATGTGGTCCAGTGTGTAATATACTTGAGTACTGGCATAATACATGACTAAACTCTATTGTTGGTTTGCATTGATTCACTCTCACTTTGGGCATGTTGCTTAACCTCTCTGTACTTCATATGCCTCACTTGTAAAAGTGGGGCGCTATGGATCAAAAGTACTAAGTATAATCAGAGTCTCAATATGGACACTGATTGTCCAAAACCATAGTTTGATGGGCTGGTTGTGCCTTTTTGGTATACAAGCATCGCCTAACTCCAACAGTGCAGGGCTGTGACCTCATCACAGACACAAATAAAAAAAACTCTCTATATCCATTATGTTAAATGAGAGGGAGAATGGACATAGATAATGGGCATAGATCTGGTAATAAGGGATTAATAGAAATAGTGGAAGGTTGGATGTGAAAAAAGAATGAGAATCCAAAGGCGTAAAAAGTGGCAGTTTTTGTGCACTTCTTGGATGGCTCAAAGCACACTGAAGTATCATAAAGAACCAGAGGTATGTACCTACAGCCTGCTACTACCACAATTGTTTACCACAATATTGTTGTTGTTTACCACAATATTGATCATCATTTAGTGAGAGAAGAGATATACATGGCAAGACAGTCACTGGCTAATAGAGCCACCTGTTGAGGTTCAAACATAAGTAAAATATAGAAGCCAAATCACCCTGGAATGGTAGTTGGAGGACACATTCTGCTGAGCAATTGTTCTGGGGTATTCCATGTTTTTTTCTGCCTTATAGCATGGACCCATACAAAATCATCTGGGGTTTAAAGCTAGAAGTGGTGTTGGGGTTCAGTCACAGAGCTTATTTAATCTTCAGACACGGTCTTTCTGCCTTCAGGAGCTGTTGTTTGAGGATACCTGTAATTGGAATTTGGGAGGGGGGTCACTGGAAAGTAATTTCACAGCAATACAATAATGCCAGGGAAATTGGAAAAGTAGAGGACTTTTAGAGAGCAAAGCTTAAACAGAAAACTAGTTGCTGGCTATGGCAGCATGTAAACTGATTTTTGGACAAAATGCCTGAACGACACAGTAATGCATGCACACCACCATACTGATTGGGAGAAAGATGAATTGCAGCTCTGGAGGGATCAGTCGAGAGAGATCCCAGGAGTGAACAATTACTTTCCAACTACATTTTTTAAAAAAAGTAGGTGCTAAGAGAAACCTGGAGAGAGGATAATCATAGGGTCACAAAATAGGTTTGTTTTTTTTTTGTATGTAAAAAACTGGTAGCATACTAACCACAGAAAGAGACTTACAAGAAATGGGTAATTAGCCACAGTGACATTAAAAATATTAGAAGAAACAGCCAAGCAGAGGCATAGAGAGAAGAGAAGAGAAAAATAACAGATATTGGGATCCTCTCCCTGCTAAAATAATTTATCAGGCTTATATCAGACATTTTTTAAGGGCTCATCTCAGTCTCCTAATAAAATCAGAAACATCAGTATTCGACTCCTTGCAATTCAACTGTAGATTATAGACATTTAGGATCATGAACATCATGAAAAAAAGAGTCTTTGAAATTTAAACATTGCTTTCCAAGAAATATTAAGTACATTATATATTAAGTATATTAAGTAATACTAAGTACATCTTGTTTGATTAAGACTAGTTTTAAAGTCACATGTACCCAGTGTGCCATAGGATATGGTGCTAATAATTCAGTTAGATGCCATTCTTCCCTCTGAGTCCCATTGACTAGATCATATTTCTTCAGAGCAGAAAAAAAAACCTGTCTCTGATATCAGAATTTTTAATAAATAAGAAGATGCAAATTGTTCCTGCTCTCTATTGTCTTTATTATGGAAAGTGGGAATCTCTGTAATTAAGGTTGCATCTAACTTCTATGATAAAGCTTTATTTTTAACTCTCTTAAAACTTCAGCCTGGAAAACTGATTTGGCCTAATAATACCCGGATGTATTCTGAAGGCAAAGCAGAGGGGTTTTTTTGCAAAATCTGAAGAAAATGTATTACATCTTTTGCCTTATCAGTTTGTTTTTTTGTTTTCAAAATACAATTTCATTAAAATTGACACGTTTCTATGAAAAACTTTCTGATCTGCTCTAGTGATCAGATGCTATTTTTTCCATTGGACTCCTGACTCATTCGGTGCATAAGATGGAAATGCTCTGAGGATGAATCAGGGTTCTGTACTAAAGGAGATTGTTGTCTGTAGGACTCGGTTTCATTTGTTGCAGAAATTGAAAGTGCTGGATTAAGGGGGAGGCTGAAGGACTGCAACCCTGGGCCTATGTTTTCTGGGGGGGCCTCCAATCCTTGAAATATATGCTATGTACAAGGGAGATTTTGATGATATTCCTTCTAACACTGAAAATAAAAGAACAAAAAATCATGTATGCCCTCTGCTGACCCTGATTTTTGTAACAGTTTCTTAAGCTTTCACAGTTAAACTTTAATTCATATTTTTTCAGACTTCCAGTTGCTGGTGACGGGGTCAAATTTGTGGTACTAATCACAGGTTGCTGTCTATAATGAAAGGAACTACACAGGACTTCTTTAGTATTGTTTTAACCTCACATCAATAAGATATCTGGTCAGCATTTTCCAAATGAAGTAGGAAAGAGGAAAGCTAAATTAGAAAGAGAGAAAACTTTAAGCAAATTACCCAGACTTACTATTTCTATGCTCGTGCTGTTGCGGAATCATCTTCCAAAGATGCTGGACCATTTTTCTCAGAAAATGATCATCAAACTGAAGATACGGATATGAACTTGTTCCCTCAGGAGAGGGTAGAAGAAAAGGTAAGCATTCTAAATCCAGGACAAAAGTGATGATAAAAGAGATGACCCACTTTCCTACCATCTGTCCATATAGAAGATGGAGAGAACAGTAGTGATAAAGGGGATAATTTTGCCTTGAGCATCAAACGAGATCCAGCTTGTCAGGGTTCCATCCCCACTCTGAACTCTAGGGTACAGATGTGAGGACCCGCATTAAATACCCCCAAGCTTATTTCTACCATCTTAGGTTAAAACTTCCCCAAGGCACAAATTCTTTGCCCTTGGACAGTATGCTGCCACCACCGAGTGATTTAACAAAGAATTAGGGAAAGGACCACTTGGAGTTCCTATTCCCCAAAAACATCCCCCCAAACCGTTACACTCCCTTTCCTGGGGAGGCTTGAGAATACTATCCTAACCAATTGGTTACAAAGTGATCACAGACCCAAACCCCTGGGTCTTAGGAGAATAGAGAAATCAGTCAGGTTCTTAAAAGAAGGATTTTATTTTAAAAAAAGGTAAAAATCACCTCTGTAAAATCAGGATGTAATATCTGTAATATCTGATCAACCAAAGTAAATCCCATTCAACTGATATGATAGCAAGAGCATTCAGCTTTGTTTCTACTATAGTTTACCAAAGACAATTTTTAATTAAGGCTAACATTGAGAATGATTGCTTTTTGTCACAGTTAGCAATGGGTACAGTCAAATACAATATCAACGTAAAGACAATACTTGAAAACAACAAATTAATATATCTGTTTAGGGGCAGCAGGCACCCACTGGTAGGAGACAGTTTCTAATTTACGGCACAGATGATCAATAAAACATCTGGGCTAAATTTACTTCATAATCCAGATTTCTGCCAGTTCTCATATTGTTGACTGATTATATGAGTCATGCTTACATTTAGTGCAATCCTGTCCATTTACAAGGAATATACACAAAGTTCTGTTTGTTTGTTTTTAACAAAGTAGGAAGTATCCATGTTCAGAAAGCCAAGCCTGCTTTCCAGCCGTTGCTGTGTGCAAAAGAACCCACCTCTCAGCTTCCTCCCAGGGCCACAGTCACCAGTACTTCCCTGGCTGTTTGCTAGATTTCTCCTGGTTTTTGGTCCTGTCTGCTCCCCACCATCACACACAATTGCACCAATCAGTACCCAAGCCCCTGAGTTTGAAATCAGCCCCAAGGAAACCTCTGTTATTCTCTCTGTGTTTGTTGTTGCTTAGGCATTCCCATGCAGTCCAGTGCCATGGGAGGTGGCTTTTATTGTTTTTGCAATCTCAAAACATTTGTATTTAATATTTCCCTCATTTAACCTGCATGAAAGATGGCTAGCATGTCATCAGCTTAAACAAATTCTGTGCTTGCTCATAGATCAAAGAAGTGCTTGCTGGCAGCCACTAACATGCTCCAACAGAATATTATCAAATGTTTCTTTAATTCTTTTTGTGCTATTCTCAGGGCATAGAGAGGTGTGGCAGGCTTGGCAGCACCTGCTATTCCTATTGTGCTAATTATATTGTGTTGAGGACTCATAATATAAACAGAAATCAAATAAGGACTATTCTAATTACTTTTGTACATTCAACCTATCTATACATGTGTTATAAATAAAGTATCAGTAGGCATTTTCCTCCAAGGGTTCAGACTCTCACCTTCAAAAGCACACCACCTGGCAGCTTTACAAATTAATATATCCTGAAGCTAAACCAATATTAAAGAAAATTAAGAAAGTTAAAATGTTTCCTAGACCTGGAATTGTAAATAATCATTGCTTCACATCCTTGATGTCTGCTCCAGAATTGTTGCTATATTTTAAAAATTCTGGTCTAATAGATTAAGAAAATCAGCTTCTAAAAATTATATCCATTGAAGACTCATCAGTAGACTCATCAGTCTTTGCGACTGCCATTTGTATTGATTGATCACTGATGTTACAGTGCTTTCCTCTTAATACTCCCTTGTTAGGGATATCATGACTTTCCATTACATTGTTGTAAAATGATGGATGTTGTTCTTTGTAAAGAGTTCTCAGAATGCTCTGTGGATCAAAAAAAGAAAAATTAGGTACTAAAACAAATAAAGTTACCATAAATTGTAGTATAAAACAATCTCGTGTATCGAAGAGGATATCTTCATTTCTATATCACAAAAACATCCTTTCAGACTCCAGTGCAAGGAGATGTATTTTAAAAGCACATATCCATTTTTCAGAGGATGATGTGGTATAAGAATTATTATAAAGGTGATAAAAGGAGATCATGGAAAAGCAGACTGGATGGCTCAAGGGATCTGAAGGCAGGAGGTTGCACTCTTTGACTTCTCATGGTCCCTTCCAGCCCTATATTTCTATGGCTCTGTGAGATGGATTTTGAAGGCTTTTTGTTGCTGTAGCATATTCAAGTCCAGCACAGGGTTTTGGTGCTGTATGTGAAACTTATTGGTGGTTGCAATACAGTTTGTGATGGACTTGTATCCACATCGCAATTGGCAAGTGGCTTGGCAGTCCCAGGAAAAAGCAGAGGATGGATATATACAACGCTTCAGAGGAAAAAAATTCTGGACCCTTCAAGTAAAGTTTGTGAATACTTAATTCAATCCCTTTAGTTAACACAATATCAGGTCATATAATGCTAGAGCTGCAACAATAAAGCAGCTTGCAGTGGAAGTAGTTCTTCAATTTTCATAGGCTTAGGTGTCAACCATTTAGATTATGAGGTGAAGACAGCAGAGGATTAAGAACAAACCTCACCAGATGGAATTACTGCACAGCATATGGGACTCTATGATTCTTTCAGAGAATATAACCATGAAGTGGCACAGAAGAATAGCAGAGAAGCAAGCATATTATACTGTTCCATCTCTTTACAGTTCTAACCCCCAACCTCATGCTGTCTCCTCCAAAGCTACTTTGCAACCCTAAGGATATGGATATGGTAACCTCTGCACTTTCTTTGCTTTTGCTCTTCTGGGGGCAATAGCTGGTTGATCCACATAGTAGTGGATATGCTGGTTTACACCCAAGCTTGGCTGTATGGAAAATATAGGGATCCTCTAAGAACTGAGCTCAGCAGTATGCAGGGATCCTCCAACTATTGCACAAGCTACGCAAATCCTCTCTCTCCATGAAGTGGAAATGCATTGGTTCACTGCATCTCAGGCTTTCCTGCAGAAAAGAGAGCAGGATTTGACCCCAATCCTCCTGCTATAGGGTATATATGCTAAAGTGTATCACAGCAATGGCCATTACTCCCATTGCAGTGATCTTAGTGACAGAAACACATTTTTGCACTCCAAGAATTTTCATCTCAAATCTATTAAGGGATAATTGATGCTGGCAGTCCAGGTGCCAGATCAAGCCAAGATCCCATGTCTCAAGTGAACACTGACAAATACATAGCTGGATTAAAACTACCACACCTGTGAGATAGTATTGTTAATGATGGTATTAGAATTATAGGAATGTGTTTAGTGTTTAGAATTTGTTGAAAGCTTGTGAGTTGCTGAATGCATTAATCTCTCTTATAACAGCTGCATCCTATATTGCAAGGTAATATTTGAGAGGTTGTATTGTGAGCTTCTGTGTCTGTGTAAATCACAAGACAGAGGAGAGACATTAATTACTGTGCGGGGCTGATTGTCAGCAGAAAGTGTAATGCCTTTTCCAAAAGGAAAGGTCTATTGCTACCAGAGAGACTATTGTAGAACATTGCAGCTGGAATTTCCTTAAGTACCATCAACAAGAGGACAAAAGATAGTGTTGTTCTGCCTCCTGCCTGTGAAGATGAATTCTGAAAGTAAACTCCTCCAATAAGCTGAGTTTACACCTCAGAGCACATGGCAGGAGTGGAATAACACCTCCAAAGAAACGGAACTTGGTATCTCTATGTTGCTTAACTCTTGGGGGCAAAGTGTTTTTAGGCATAAGCAAGAGATTCCCCGCTGCTTAGCTTGGTTAGCCCTAAAGGACATAGAGACCTTGCTAGTCTTGAAGGTTTTTTTATACTTTGGATTGTAACTCATTTGTGTATCTATGTTAACTTGCTTTAACCTTGTAAATAACTTTTTAATTTCATTTTCCTATTTAATAAATCTTTATATAGTTTATTATAGGATTAGCTAAACACATTGTCGCTGACGTGAGATCCAAGGTGCAATTGACCTGGAGTAAGTGACTGATCATTTAGGATGTGGAGTAACCTGAATATTGCTGTGATTCTTCATGTGAGGGACCATCTATCATAAAGGTACATTGAACTGGATGGTGAGATAGTTTGGAATTAGGGTTGCCAACACTCCCTTATTACAAGGGACATCTCTTATTTTTTCATCTTTGTACAACAAAATTAGGAGCTGCTGAGTGCTGCAAAAAGCAGCAAGAAATAGCCTGGTGATTGTAGGTGAGTAATGCTTATTATTAATAATAATACTAAAATGATTTTAATAATAATAATATCAGGAGGAGGGGTTGCACAGGGTGATAAGAAAACAGTCTCATATATTTGAAATACAATGTTAGCAGCACTATTTGGAGCACTCGAGAGGTTAAAGTTATTTTGAGGTCGTTATAGTGCCTGAGGAATTTCCACTTGATAAATGGTTGGTGAAATCTAAAGCAGAACTCACAACCAATTTGGTGTTTGTGCCCTGATTCCTGCCCTGAGGTTGGTACTCCCGTTCTTGAGTCACTGCAGACAGCGTTACAGGATACCCTACTGGAAAAGTCTTTTCTTTTTTTTTTCAAATACAGATGTTTATGTACTACTCAGAGAAGTCTGTGCACATAGCACAGTACTTTAATTTCAGTCATCATGCTCTCTCTAAGACCAGACAAAACAAGTGGATTGCTGGTTAGATACATTAAATGAGGAGACCCAGTTGCGGAGGGGTGGGGAGAGGGGGGACGAGATGGAAAATGAAGTGCTCTTATCCTTTGGGTCAGGAACCAGTGGAGAACTGTACAAACCTTAATAATTGGAGAAACTGGATCAGACAGTCCAAAATTGGAACTATGAATTAAAAAATTAACGGAAATCCTGTAGTCTACATATGGAAAATAGTTTATGAAACATTTATGTATCCTGATGACTTCTCTGTGATATTCCTTGCTCCCTTTTATGGAAGGTGAGTATCTTCCCTCTGTCGACGCCATCATTGCTCCACTGAAAATGAGAAATCCAATCAGAAAACAGAAAAAAACAGACAGGAGAAAGCCTAACTATATTAAATGCTAGTTTGTACGCGCACTTCTATATGAAATATAGCTTAATTTTTTTTTGCAAGAAATTTTGGAATTATGGTTGGTAAAATAAGGTAAATTTATACATTTTGTTTGAATCATAACTGACTTTTTTTTAAGAAACAATTATTTCTGAATTTTACATGCCATTATTGTTTACTGTTAATGTGTCAGAAGTATTTTCATTTTTATTTGCTTTTTCATTATGAACTAAATATGTGTTTGGCCAGTTTTTTAGAATATGTCAGGTATGGAGCATGAATAATCTCAGTTAAAAACTTTGTTTGTTTATCCATCAGATTAGTTTTAGTATTATTTTAAATGAGTCAGCAAGTGGGAGTCTATTGATAATGTATCCATTGGTGATTTCCTTTCCAATACCCACCGATTTCATGATTAGTTAATGATTAGCTTTTAAAATAGATAACATCAAAGTAACTCATGAGAGAAATTAGAATTCCAGGGATCTGTACTGAAAAGCTCAGGTTCTTTATTGTGTTTATCTGAAATATGGTATCTTCAAATGAGTATGATTTTTAAAATCAATTTTTCTATTATAATTACTTTGTGCCAAGAGGATATTTTGCTGTCTAGCAAATTAGAATACTTCTGCATAATAAAGACTCACTAAAAGACTCAGCATAAAAATCTTTTCCCATATTATTCTAAAGTAATTAACAACACATTTGTTCTTGGCATGATCATAAACATCCTTATATGTTTTAATCTCTTTGAATTATTAACAATTCAGAAAATAATAAATCCACTTTGAGCAGATTAAAAAAATGAATATAAACTCTTTGATTACTAGTCCCAACCCCTAAGGAAAATACCTTTGAACATTTTAAAGATATTAAAATCTTTTCACAATTTTTTGAAGCATCCTCTAGCATTTAATAGACATTTTCCCTCTTTATAGAATTTGGTAGGATTGTCCAGAAAAGCATACTGAGAGGATACCACACTATTTTCTATTGACTTGTATAGTTAGAATAATTTCTACAGAACTCTTTTCTTCCGATACAGTTGTCAAAAGATCCCTAGGTCCTTTTGAAAATCACACCTTTTATTCCTGCTGAATTCTCTAGAACTTTTCCATCAAGCAGGACATGCTGAGGAGCCTTGAATTATCTTCATGGCAAAACCCAAAGGGACATAGCTTTTCAGGTACTGCCCAACTCACAGAAAGTCACATGTAATGTAAAGAAATACCATACATGCTCTGTTTGCTGATATTGAGAATATTCATAGAGCTGTAGAGGGGTTAAAGCTGCCTAGAACAGGTTTGCATCCCATAGAATATCTACAAAAATTTCTGCATGGATGCACGAAGAATATAGGATAAACTCATAGTGTTATTCTGATGCTTGTGCAAGAGGCATATACTCTATGGGTCAGCTAGGTATTGAGCGCTTCTGAAACTCTGGTGTAAAAAAGGGTGTATAGCCTTGGGCTTTCAATAGTTTCCAAGGCCAGAAACCACCATTGTGATTATCTAGTCTCCTGTATAAAACAGACCATAGAATTTCCCCAAAATAATTTCTGAGCAGATCTTTTAGAAAAAAAAATCCAGTCCTGATTTAAAAAAATTGACAGTGATGGAGAATACTCCATGACCTTTATACATTTTTTTCAAAGATTAGTTACTCTCATAATTAAACATGTTATTGTAGTGGGGTGGTCACCCCGCTCCGGATCAGGAGGGGTTAAAGCCAGCCCTTAGAGAGGGCCGGGGCTGAGAGAAAAGGCTAGGCTGATTGGGGAAGCAGCCACAGCTGGGGCCACAGCTGGCCCTATAAAAGGGGCTGTCAGCCAGGTGCTCAGGCAGTCTCTCTCTAGCTCTTGAGAGAGAAGGATCTGGCTGCCTGAAAAAAGGATACTTAGGACAGAGCAGTGTTGGGAACTCCAGCCTGGCAAATCCTCAGGCTGTGGGCCTGGTCAAAGGTAGAAACAGGTACTGGGGTTGCAAAGGGGCAGCCTGGGGTTAGGCAAAGGCAGCAGGTCCAAACCCCCTTGCTAATGATGAATGGCCATGACAGACTGCAGTCTGCCACAGTGAGTGGGAGCTAGGGATGCCTGGCAGTAGTCACTGAGGCAAGGTGGGGATAGAGGGTTGAGGGTTCCCCTGGGAGGGGAGACCCAGAGTGTGGAGTCACTGCCAGGGGGCAGAACCCCAAGGTAAAGGGGCACCAGGGTCCAGAAGGGTCACAGGTGAGACACTGGCCTGCAGAGGGCACTCTGAGCTGGAAAGAGCTAATTCCCGAGACAACCAGCAGGAGATGCTGTGCCGGTGAGTCGTCACCTTGCTACACTTATTTACAGCCTGAATTTGTGCAGATTCAACTCCCACTGGACTGTGTTATACCTTTCACTACTAGGTTGACGAACTCATTGTTAAATATTTGTTTCTCATATAAGTACTTTAATCAAGTCAGCCCGTAACCTTCTCTTTGTTAAGCTAAATAGAGTGAGCTCTTTGAGTCTACTATCACTAAAAGGCTTCTTTTCTAATCCTTTAATCATTCATGGGGCTTTTCTCTTCTGTTCAATTGATCATCCTTCCTGAATTGTGGTCACCCGAACTGGACACAGTATTCCAACAAGGGTGATACCCAGTGCCAAATACAGAGGTAAAAGAACTGCTTTTCTCCTATGGAAGATTCCCCTGTTTATGCATCCCAGGATTGCATTAGCTCTTGTGGTCACAGCATCACATTGGGAGCTCAAGTTCAGCTATTAACCACCACAACTCCCAGATCTTTTTCAGAGTTACTGCTATGCAGAATAATGTCCCCATCCTATAAGTATGGCCTACATTCATTCTTCCTAAATGTATACATTGACATTTAGATGTATTAAAATACATATTGTTTGATTGCATCCAGTTGATCAAGGAATCCAGTTTTTTTTTTCTGAAACAGTGACCTGGCATCTACATCAGTGGTTCCCAAACTTGTTCCGCTGCTTGTGCAGGGAAATCCCCTCGTGGGCTGGGCTGGTTTGTTTACCTGCCACATCTGCAGTTTCAGCCGATCTCGGCTCCCAGTGGCCGTGGTTCGCTGCCCCAGACCAATGGGAGCTGCTGGAAGTGGCAGCCGGTACATACCTCAGCCCATACTGCTTCCAGCAGCTCCCATTGGCCTGGAGCAGTGAACCGTGGCCACTGGGAGCCACAATCGGCCAAATCTGCAGACGCGGCAGGTAAACAAACTGGCCTGGCCCACCAGGGGTTTTCTCCACACAAGCGGCGGAACAAGTTTGGGGACCCCTGCTCTACATTATTTACCCATGCCCCATTTTTGTGTCATCTTTACCTGTGATAAAATCCTTAAAATATTTTAAATCAATATTTCCTTAATTTGATTTCCTGCAGAAGGAGTTCTCATTCAATGGTCCATGGAGCACTTCCTAGTGAGAAGCTGGTTAGTCACATGGTTCTGATTCATTTTCCTTGTTTACAGCTGCTAGATCAACATTAAAAGACAGCTGAGGTACATTGCATATTTATTTTTTCATGTAAGGAAACGACACAATGAAATCATGCCACAGAAAAGCATGATCCACACTGGGGCTTCTGGGGAGGATAACCTGAGAAACATACTGCATAAACACAATTCAACAAGAATGTATAGCTATGAACGAATGCATAGGAGGCCTACAGTGTGTAAAATCATGAATGATAACTTGTAGCCTACATTGCTGATATCTGCAAAAGCCAATTTCCAAAATCAAAGCTGCAGACATCGCAGTAGGTTTGGTTCCCTACATAGAATCATAGAATATCAGGGTTGGAAGGGACCTCAGGAGGTCATCTAGTCCAACCCCCTGCTCAAAGCAGGACCAATCCCCAATTAAATCATCCCAGCCAGGGCTTTGTCAAGCCTGACCTTAAAAACGTCTAAGGAAGGAGATTCTACCACCTCCCTAGGTAACGCATTCCAGTGTTTCACCACCCTCCTAGTGAAAAAGTTTTTCCTAATATCCAACCTAAGCCTCCCCCACTGCAACTTGAGACCATTACTCCTTGTCCTGTCCTCTTCTACCACTGAGAATAGTCTAGAACCATCCTCTCTGGAACCACCTCTCAGGTAGTTGAAAGCAGCTATCAAATCCCCCCTCATTCTTCTCTTCTGCAGACTAAACAATCCCAGTTCCCTCAGCCTCTCCTCATGAGTCATGTGTTCCAGACCCCTAATCATTTTTGTTGCCCTTCGCTGGACTCTCTCCAATTTTTCCACATCCTTCTTGTAGTGTGGGGCCCAAAACTGGACACAGTACTCCAGATGAGGCCTCACCAATGTCGAATAGAGGGGAACGATCACGTCCCTCGATCTGCTCGCTATGCCCCTACTTATACATCCCAAAATGCCATTGGCCTTCTTGGCAACAAGGGCACACTGCTGACTCATATCCAGCTTCTCGTCCACTGTCACCCCTAGGTCCTTTTCCGCAGAACTGCTGCCTAGCCATTCGGTCCCTAGTCTGTAGTGGTGCATTGGGTTCTTCCGTCCTAAGTGCAGGACCCTGCACTTATCCTTATTGAACCTCATCAGATTTCTTTTGGCCCAATCCTCCAATTTGTCTAGGTCCTTCTGTATCCTATCCCTGCCCTCCAGTGTATCTACCACTCCTCCCAGTTTAGTATTATCCGCAAATTTGCTGAGAGTGCAATCCACACCATCCTCCAGATCATTTATGAAGATATTGAACAAAACTGACCCCTGGGGCACTCCACTTGACACCAATGGCTCCATATCTAGTTGGCAGCCGATCACTACCTGCTGAGCCCGACAATCTAGCCAACTTTCTACCAACCTTATAGTGCATTCATCCAGCCCATACTTCTTTAACTTGCTGGCAAGAATACTGTGGGAGACCGTGTCAAAAGCTTTGCTAAAGTCAAGAAACAATATATCCACTGCTTTCCCTTCATCCACAGAACCAGTAATCTCATCATAGAAGGTGATTAGATTAGTCAGGCATGACCTTCCCTTGGTGAATCCATGCTGACTGTTCCTGATCATTTTCCTCTCATGTAAGTGCTTCAGGATGGATTTCTTGAGGACCTGCTCCATGATTTTTCCAGGGACTGAGGTGAGGCTGACTGGCCTGTAGTTCCCAGGATCCTCCTTCTTCCCTTTTTTAAAGATTGGCACTATATTAGCCTTTTTCCAGTCATCTGGGACTTCCCCCGTTCGCCACGAGTTTTCAAAGATAATGGCCAATGGCTCTGCAATCACAGCCGCCAATTCCTTTAGCACTCTCGAATGCAACTCGTCCAGCCCCATGGACTTGTGCACGTCCAGCTTTTCTAAATAGTCCCTAACCACCTCTTTCTCCACAGAGGGCTGGCCATCTACTCCCCATGCTGTGATGCCCAGCACAGCAGTCTGGGAGCTGACCTTGTTAGTGAAAACAGAGGCAAAAAAAGCATTGAGTACATTAGCTTTTTCCACATCCTCTGTCACTAGGTTGCCTCCCTCATTCAGTAAGGGGCCCACAGTTTCCTTGGCTTTCTTCTTGTTGCCAACATACCTGAAGAAACCCTTCTTGTTACTCTTGACATCTCTTGCTAGCTGCAGCTCCAGGTGCGATTTGGCCCTCCTGATTTCATTCCTACTTGCCCGAGCAATATTTTTATACTCTTCCCTGGTCATATGTCCAACCTTCCACTTCTTGTAAGCTTCTTTTTTATATTTAAAATCCGCTAGGATTTCACCGTTAAGCCAAGCTGGTCGTCTGCCATATTTACTATTCTTTCAACTCATTGGGATGGTTTGTCCCTGTAACCTCAACAGGGATTCCTTGAAATACAGCCAGCTCTCCTGGACTCCTTTCCCCTTCCTGTTAGTCCCCCAGGGGATCCTACCCATCCGTTCCCTGAGGGAGTCGAAGTCTGCTTTCCTGAAGTCCAGGGTCCGTATCCTGCTGCTTACCTTTCTTCCCTGTGTCAGGATCCTGAACTCAACCAACTCATGGTCACTGCCTCCCAGATTCCCATCCACTTTTGCTTCCCCCACTAATTCTTCCCGGTTTGTGAGCAGCAGGTCAAGAAAAGCTCCCCCCCCTAGTTGGCTCCTTTAGCACTTGCACCAGGAAATTGTCCCCTACGCTTTCCAAAAACTTCCTGGATTGTCTATGCACTGCTGTATTGCTCTCCCAGCAGATATCAGGAAAATTAAAATCACCCATAAGAACCAGGGCGTGCGATCTAGTAGCTTCTGCGAGTTGCCGGAAGAAAGCCTCGTCCACCTCATCCCCCTGGTCCGGTGGTCTATAGCAGACTCCCACCACTACCTCACTCTTGTTGCTCACACTTCTAAACTTAATCCAGAGACACTCAGGTTTTTCTGCAGTTTCGTACCGGAGCTCTGAGTAGTCATACTGCTCCCTTACATACAGTGCTACTCCCCCACCTTTTCTGCCCTTCCTGTCCTTCCTGAACAGCTTATATCCATCCATGACAGTACTCCAGTCATGTGAGTTATCCCACCAAGTCTCTGTTATTCCAATCACGTCATAATTCTTTGACATCACCAGGACCTCCAGTTCTCCCTGCTTGTTTCCAAGGCTTTGTGCATTCGTATATAAGCACTTGAGATAACCTGCTGATCGCCCCTCATTCTCAGTATGAGGCAGGAGCCCTCCCCTCACAGACGTTCCTGCCTGTGCTTCCTCCCGCTATCCCACTTTCCCACTTACCTCGGGGCTTTGGTCTCCTTCCCCCGGTGAACCTAGTTTAAAGCCCTCCTCACTAGGTTAGCCAGCCTGCTAGCAAAGATGCTCTTCCCTCTCTTCGTAAGATGGAGCCCGTCTCTGCCCAGCACTCCTCCTTCATGGAATGCCATCCCATGGTCAAAGAATCCAAAGTCTTCTCTCCGACACCACCTGCGTAGCCGTTCGTTGACTTCCACGATTCGACGGTCCCTACCCCGGCCTTTTCCTTCCACGGGGAGGATGGACGAGAACACCACTTGCGCCTCAAACCCCTTTATCCTTCTTCCCAGAGCCACGTAGTCCGCAGTGATCCACTCAAGGTCATTCTTAGCAGGATCTTTGGTGCCCACGTGGAGAAGCAGGAAGGGGTAGCGATCCAAGGGCTTGATGAGTCTCGGCAGTCTCTCCGTCACATTGTGAATCTTAGCCCCTGGCAAGCAGCAGACTTCTCGGTTTTCCCGGTCAGGGCGGCAGATAGATGACTCAGTCCCCCGGAGGAGAGAGTCCCCGACCACCACCACCACCCGCTTCCTTCTCTTGGGAGTGGTGGTCTTGGAACCCCCAATCTCAGGACAGTGCATCTCATGCCTTCAAACCAGCAGAGTCTCCTTCTGCTTTCTCCCCCCAGACATATCATCTGGTCCACTCTCCGCAATGGTACCTGTGGAGAGAACATGAAAGTGGTGAGTTACCTGTGCCTGCGTTGCTGGAACCCGGACATTCCCCCTTCTTCGTCTGGAGGTCACATGTTGCCAAGCTTCTTCACTGGCCTCTTGGATCCGCTGTGCAACCTGCTCTAAATCTTTAGAGCTTTGTGCCTGTAGAAGCATATCCTGACTTTTGTCCAGAAAATCCTCAGATTCTCGTATGCAACGCAGGGTCGTTATCTGTTGCTCCAGACCTTCAATCTTCTCTTCCAATATGGAGACCAGCTTGCACCTTGTACACAAAGTTGCTTCTGTCCTGTGGAAGAAAGACAAACATGGCACATCCAGTGCAGGTAACAGTTGAACCCCCCTCCCCTTCCATATCACCTTCCTACTATGAGCTTCCTCAGAGAAGTTGGCAAGATGTAAGCCTCACTGGGCTCACTCCAGGCGAACTCCCAGGCAAACTCCTGCTGTGTGCTGCTCTGCTGTTCCCCGCTGCTCAGCTGGTTCACTAGCTACATCTGTACATCTGTAACATATTAAGCCAGGGAAAACATTTCATTCCATATCTAAAAATGAGAATTCAAACACTCAAATTAGAAATTAATGTATGTTTTTATTGGATTTATTTTACAAAAAGGAATTCTTGCAAGGAATCCTTTAACATGCTAGAACACAGTGTTATAAAAACCAGGCAAGGTACTAACAAACTTCAACAGGACTTTAAAAATAAAGTGGAAACCTCTTTTCCAAGCTGCTACTGCACCCTCGGTAGCTCTCACTCCGTCTCCTCAACCCCCGCCCCCCCCGTCCTGTTTCCTGTCCTTTTAGACTCCCAACAGCCAGTGCTCCCAGTTCTAATACTTACAAGCAGCATCTAAACATCACATTCCCTCCTCTCTAGAAACTCTCCCAATTAAAATAAACATTGTTGTTCTAACCACCGGAACAAATATGAAACAAGACACTGTACAGTGTCTTCAGTGTAATATTTCTGCAAACAGTAGATACTACATAACATAGTCTCTAGTCCAGACAGGTTGTCGTCTGGATCTGACAGGCCATCTCTCAAGCCCCGATTCCAGTGCAATGTCTTGTTGTGTTGATACTACAGTGAAGTCATCCAATGCAGACTGGGTGTTGGCATAATATCCTCTTGGTGCATAGGCAGGTGCAAGGTGCATTCCATACCCACCCATCAAAGTCAATAGGTGTAAGGGGACTTCTTCTCTATGATTTTAAGGGCAGCTGTGAATTTATGGTCTCCATTGCATAAAATTCCAGGTTTTTGTATTCTAATGAAGGAACCACACACAAATTTTGGTTCCTTAGCACCCCACCGCTTGTCTGTGATAGCCTTATACTTTGCTTGGTTCTGCTCAACTGTTTTTCTCATATCATCCTCGGTTGGGGCATCAGGTCATGCCTTTAACAATCCAGCAATGTTCAGTTTAGTATTCATCTGTTTCCCATGCAGTAACTCTGTGGCTGATCTTTGCATTGTGGCTAATCGTGTAGCCCGGTATGCTTGCAAGAAATCAGTAGTAAAGGTTATCCACAATCGTCCTTCCAGTTTAGCTGTTTGCAAACTCTCTTTCAAACTTCTGTTAAACCGTTTGATTTCCCTATTGGCGTGAGGGTAATATAGGGATGACCTTCTGTGTAAAACGTTCCTCTCTGCCAGAAAAGTTTCAAACTCTAGGGAAGTAAATTGACTACCATTATCTGAACCAGTTCTTTGGGGTTACCTTCCCTGCTAAAAACTGAAGAGAGGAACTTAATTACTGTAGCAGAAGAGATTTGCGATGTGAACACTACCTCAGGCCATTTACTGAAATAGTCTATTAAAGTGATGGCATAATGACAGTCAATTGGAGCAGTATCAAAGGGTCCTACAATGTCAATCTCCACTTTTTCCCATGCAGATTCAGGAAGAGGAACAGGCTGTAATGGAGGGGTACATGTCAGTTGTCTTATCATGCATTTGGCAAATGACACAGGATTTTATGACTACTTCAGTTTGAGAGTCCATCCCTGGTCACCAATACAGATCCCATAGTCATTTGGTTCTGACAGTTCCTTGATGAGTATTGTGTACCAGGTGTATGAGTTTTGACTATAATTCTTCTGGGCACAAGTAGCTGGTGTGTACCTCATAGCACACAGCCATCAAGCAAAGAAAGTTCATCCTGAACTCTAAAATAAGGCAGCAATACTGGGTCAAGGTTTTTAGGGTAACTGGGCCATCTTTGTCAGAAATTCCCATAGTTTTTTGTTGAATTGGACATGCTGAACAAGCAGCTTGAAATTGTCCTTTTGTAACTGCAGTAAGAAAGCTTGTAATAAGTGCAACTACTCCGGTGGACCATCTGGTGAAGGCAAAAGCAGGAGAGAGAGGCAATCTGCGACCACATTTTGGTTTCCAGGCTTATATTCCAGTTCATAATTGAAAGAGTAGTCTTGAAGACCATCAAACAATAAGATATCCTGCTCTTCCCAGTCCTTTCGTGGTGAGCAACATTGTCCAAGGGCTGTGGTCTGTGCACAACTTGAACGTGCAGCCCCACAGGTAAGTTCTCCATTTTTCAGTAGCCCAGACACAAGCAAGTGCTTCTTTTTCAACTGTAGAATATTTCCTCTCAGCATTACTTAGTGTCCTTGAAGCAAATGCAACAGTCCTCTCTGTGTTGTCCTCATGAAGTTGTGTGAGGACAGCCCCAAGTCCATAATCAGAAGCGTCAGTAGTTACAATTGTGGGCAATGCAGGAGTGAATAGTGCAATCTGGCTATTATCTGGCAATAGCACAAACTGGACTATGTGCAATCAAGTCTTTCACCATTTCAAAGCTAGCTTGTCATCCATTGTCCACACTAAGGTTGAACTTCTCTGTAGTAATTCGCATAACGGTTCAATGACAGAAGCATAATTGGGAATGAATTTTGCATACCCAGAGGTAAGACCCAAGAAGAAACATAAGGTTTGCAAATCTGTTGGAGGAGGAGCATTTGAAATTGCCAGGATATGATCTGGATCAGGTTTTAGTCCACCCTATGAAATTGTGTGCCCCAGAAAGGAGAGTTCAGTTTGTCTAAATTTGCACTTGGACCTATTGAACTTGAGGCCTGCTTTGCTGATGCAGTTTAGTACAGACTGCAGGTTATTGTCATGCTCCTCAGAAGTATTTCCAAACACAATAATATCATCCAGATAGCACTGAACTCCATGCTGTTTCTTCAGAATCAATGACATCATGTTTTGGAAGGCACTTGGGACAGATGCGAGACCGTATGGAACATGTTTGAAACAAAATAGTCCCTCGTGTAATAATTACTGTGAGGTCTCTGCTATCTTCATGCAACATAACCTGCTAGTATGCGGTCTGCAAATCAAGAGTAGAAAACATCTTTGCTCCATGGAGTTCTGCAAATACTTCTTCTATGTGAGGAAGAGATGTATTTATAAGGTTATTAAGCCATGACACCCCAATTTACACAATGGGGTTAAGGGTCAACCAAACTCTGTATGAACCTGCTTCCAGGATTTCTCCACAGTCATTCCAGCTGGAGATTATGGCTTGCCCACAAACCCTCTACATTCTGTCTGAGCCATGAAAATCCCTGGAGAATTGGAGGAGGCTTGGAACATCCATGCAAGGGCCTCAGCCCCCGCACTGGCTCTGGCTCTTGAGCAGGCCTTCTCTCATCCACTCCTTGCCAGTGCAACTCCAGAGAAAGAACTACCCTGAGATTCCATTGAATAGGAAAATTCCTGTGCAAGAACCAAAGGGCTATTTCTCTTATCTCTCCACATAGACTGGATTGGGGAAAGGTAATACAGAATTAGGATGTATCACTTCTTCCAGGGAATCACAATGTGGTGTTTAGTGCTGGTCGGAAAATAAAATTTCTGAACTGACTTTTCTTTCCAAATAAAATGAAAAGTTGAAAGGTCAGAATATCCTACAGACTAGAAATTATGAAAAATGTAGGTTTGGAGAATTGAAATATATTGTTTCAATAACATCAAATATTATAGTACACAATCTTAAATATCATACTATATATAAATGCATCATTAATAATTTAATATACTGTAAAAGTTGAAATGAATCAAAGTGATAAAGTTGAAAGGAAATATGTTACTGTGCCCAAATAAACCTTTTTAACCTTATTGAAACAAGACAGTCAAAACAACTAGTTTAGCAATTTTTTTGACAGAGAAGTGCTGAATCTACACATTCCTGTAGAATATTTTAATTCTGAGTCTGTATTTTCCAATAGAAAATATATATAAAATCAGTCAAAAATGTAAATCTCCTACCACACCAGTAGCAACTGATTATTGTTGTTTCTCAGGGGTATGAATCTTGTGTAACTCTGACCACTGCCGGGTTCCTGAGCCCAGAGAATAAATACCAGTCTATTACCAGTACTCCTGCAGGTCACACCTTTATACCTGGGACTGCCTTCTCGCCACCCCCAGTAAATGTAGTCCTTCTCCACTCATTTTGTGCCTAATCTTAAATAGGAGGTTGTTGCTACAAAGGCTGCTGTTGACTGTTCTTTTTCTGTTGTATGGGAGACGTGTGCGCAGAAAGTAAATCTGCATACACAAAACTTGAGGTACTATCTGGCCCTTTGCTTGCAAAATTCTAATTTCTGCAAGGAGCCACCCATTCTGGGAACTGGGCTGCTTCTCCTCACAATATCATTACCAGTAACTCCACCCTGTAGTTGAACCCTGATTCAGCAAATCATTTAAGCATGTAGTTAAGTCTTAATGAAATCAATTGGCCATTAGCATGTACTTAGTTCCATGCTAAATTCAGCATAGGTGTCAGCAAAACAACTCCTACCATTGACTTTCTGTCTCTCAGAGCCAGTTGTCTGCTACCTCATGTGAGATAGGAGTTCCTTCGGGCATGGCTACACCAGAAACTTCAAAGCGCTCCCGAGTGTGGTCACGTGTGAGCGCTGGGAGATAGCTCGCCCAGCGCTCCTGGTAATCCACCTCCAAGAGGGGATTAGCGCCGAGTGCTGGGAGCCTGTTTACACTAGTGCTTTAAAATGTAAGTGTAGCCAAGCCCCGTGGTGGAAGAATCAGAGTGTCACACAGGCTACTGCAAAGTTTTCTTTCCAGTCTCTTAAATCACAAGCAAAAATGGGTAAGCTAGATAAGTAAATAATTAGGCTTTATGTTTACAATACTGTTCTGTGCTAGGCCGCAGGCCTATTAGGAGTGCTCCGAAAGAACGAGGCCTACACACAGCAATGCAGCAAGTTATTGGCTTTATTGAAGGTAAATGATACACCCGCAATGCGGACTCCAAGCGTTGCTGTCACAGAGGCATGGAACCCAGCGCCCCAGAGCTCTGCCTGGGACAGAGTCCGACGAAGGGGTGACCAGCGAGCCATAATAAGCACTACACAAAAACAGCTCATGAATATATAATTAGGTACTTTCCAAAAGGGGCTTTCCGCTAACTGGCAAAGGGCCATTTAGGGCAGACAAAACCGGCCTAAAGCTGGTTATAGCTGGTTTTCCATGTCCTACAGTTACCTGTCGGCTCCGAGAAAGCGGAAGTTCGCTAGCTAGGCCGTAACAAAGTCTTCCGCAGTCCCTTACAAATACCTTTCATCAGAGGACCTGAAAGTGCTTTATGTCTGAACAGAGCATTAAAAATGTAAATCATGATATAAGTCCTGAGTTTAATTGTTAAAATTTTCTGCAACTGCACACCGCTGCTACTAGTTTTATAGGTGAAAAAATAAAACTGAGGTTTAAAGAGGTTAAATTGCTTGTTCAAAATCACTGAATTAGTCCCTGGAAGATCTGAGAGTAGAAGCCACTCTTATTCTAACTATGAGGTTACACCTCTTCCCGTATGAACTATCCCAAATCTTTGCTCAAAACTTGAATCACCCAGAATCTTTACTGAGGTTTTGAAAATAAAAGCCATGTTACTTTCTTAGTACTTTTCATTATTTGTGCTCTTCTGCTACCTGATTTCAACAAGGATTAGAAATGGACCTATTAAAATACCATGAAATAAATCTATTTCATGGTATACCTCACACAATAAATACTGGGAAATCTTCTGATTAGGTTTTCAGCTCAATATCTAAAACAAAAGTTTGGATGTGATCTAAAACCTTTTGGATAAACATCTTGAATTTTGGGGGCTTTTCTGAATTTAAGTTCCAAACATTTCTAGCCGTAGGTCTCAAAATATTCATCCTATCCCTTACAGGACTGAAGCCACGCTCATCACTAGTTTTCTCCCATTGTCATTTTCCTCCAAGACCTCTTCCTATATTGCTCATGAACTTCTACACTTAAGAATTCAAATCATCTATGTACAACGGCATATCATATGTAGGCACCCACTGCAGCTCCTGTGGTTTGCTACAAAATTGCCATTTAAAAAAAAAATTGGCTACAGAACTGAAATGAGAATGTGAGTTCTGTCATTTTGGTAACCCACACACTAAAGGATAAGATTAAGATTATAGTACCGCAAGAAATTTTTGTCTTGTAGCCAGTCTGTGTCAAAATGAACTTTCATTGTCTACTTTTTCAAGAAAAATCAAAATGTCATGTAAGGAAAATGATATTCAGTACATCCTTTTCTTTTAATGTGTACTTCTTTGTAGTTAAATGTCCTGAGTCCTAAGTGTTTGGCCATATGCAGGAATTAACATAGGAAATGTGTTTGCCTGCAACAGCTTGAACCATGACAAGAAGTTAAAAATTCAGTTTAAAAAGAAAATATAAAAAATTCCAGAGAAATGAGATTCTAATGACAGCCATCTTGCAGCATTTTTACAAGGTTATATTAAATATTACTGGAAATACTTTAAGTCACTCCATTTACATACAATGAGAAAACATTACTATTGCCAAGAGACTGCCTCATGATAGATTAATTCATCTGAAGAGTCTCAAAGAAGTAAATAGCTAAAGATAATGAGTACACACTAAACATCCTGTCACTGAGCTGCTCAGTGCAATTGGCTAGTCAGCCACATTCTACCTGCTATCATCTGCTGCTAAATAAGAGAACCTCATGTTGATTAGTTATCCCAGGCATGACACAATTTATAAGTGAATTGTTTTCATTCATGTAGCAAAACACCTTGTATACTAAAGGAAAAGATGATGCAAAAGTGAACACAGAAATAACTGGAAAAAACAACTTAAAATACGGAATCAGCCAGGGTGCCTGGAAGAATATGCTGTACTATGTGAAGCATATAAACTAAACAAAAAGCAAAAAACAGAGAAAAGGCCAAAAAGGGGGAGATTTTTTTAAAGCATATTCAGCAAAACTCATATCATTGTTATATCTATTGTTATTGATAAGGATAAGATTATGTGATGGAGGTCACTGAAGTCATGCATTCCATGACTTTCAGAGACCTCTGTGACGTTTTCCGCTTCAGCGCAAGGGTGGTGGGACCAGAGTTCTCAGCCAGCAGAACTGCTAGCAGAACTGCTAGCTGCCGTGGGGACCCTGGAGCCACCACAGGCAGTGGGAACCCCAGTGCTCCAAGCTACTGGGGCTGGGGCCCTGGAGCTATCAGCCACCACAGAGGTGGGTTCTGGATTTGCCCTCCTCACAGCAGGGCTTGGACTCTCTTCCCACCTCTGCTTGTGCTTCATTCAGTCCCCATCACCCTCCCACATTATTTTTATTTAAAAAATCACAGACAAGTGATGGGCTTCTGTGAATTTTTGTTTATTGACCTGTCCCTGACTTTTACTAAAAATAACCATAACATAATCTTAAACTTATTTGTTGACAATGGACAGATTTTTCAAACTAAATGTTAGGCACCTAACTCCATATTTAGGCATCATCTGTTTTGGGGGCAGTTTCTATGGAGGTCCCAGCTTTCTCCTAACTGGTCTCTCTGTTCATCTCAAATTAGACCAGTCCATGAACTTAACCTAAAATCAGTCAAGGAGCCCTTAAACTCCAGGGCTTGCAGTCTTCCTTTGTCTCCCTGTCAGTTTCTTAGAAGCAGCCCGGCACCTGACTATTGGCCTTCGACAATCTCAAGCCTTTCTGTCTCCCCATCTCTTTCTGCTCTCCTTTCTTTATAGCTCATTGGTCTCAGTTCCGGCAGCTATGCTGTGCTGTGCTGAGGTGTGGTTAGCCTGGTTGCCTGTCAATGGGGAAAACTTTCCTCTCCCTTCTGCCTATGTTCCATAAGGGGTTTGTAAACCTCATTAAATACATTTAAATAAGTAGCCTGACTTTTAGAGATGCTTGGAAGCCTTCATTAGATTCTGTGAAAATTATGGATGCTCAAGACTTGTTGTGTGAAGTCAATGCAAAGTGGGAGGAGATTTTCAGTGAGACACCAGGCTCTTTCTGACTTTCAAGGGGGTTAGAGACCTGACTGCCTTTAGTACCACTGAACGTTTCCCTCTGGCTGTAAAACACTACTAAATCAGAATACAGTGTAAGGTTGAGAACAATTCAGAATGAGGTCTAAGGTGGCTTTGAGTGAAACTGAACTCGAATAAAACTTGCTGATAGTGAGGCTAGCATCATGCAAATGCTTAAAGAGTCACTGAGATGCATACATTTCTTCAAGGAAACAATTACCTTGTAAGCCATAAGGTGCTGACTTCAGTTTTGCAAACTACATAAAAATAGTAGAAAGTAGAGAGTGTTAATTTTAGGAAGACCAGCCTGGCTCTCAAGATCACTTATTTAAATAAGTAACTCAGCAAGCTGATGGGTTCACTTTTTTTCTAAAAATCACACAAGTCTTTTCCTTGCTAATTTGTAGTCAGATATAATACAGCTCTCTCTATAGATCTATAGACATCAAAGCAGAAAGTATATTTTTCTGTAGTTTTAGATTCATTGGAATCAGTGCTCTCTCTGTCCGGTTTCAGCTATAATATGATTGAATACATTGGGGCGGGGGTATCACCTACACAAAGCATTTTACAAGGGCTGTTTGACATTTGTCGTGCACTTAGGATCATTCACCCAGATTATTTGTACAGTGTGTTTAACTTTGGTATCACCACTACAGCCTTAGCAGTAGAATACCACTGCACTGCAGCTTCCCCTCTTTCTCTGATTGATCTATCACTCAAGGACTGGCCTACTTTAGTCAGTAGGAGTTCCTTTTGTATCAGTAGTGGCAACAGCACATATCACAGCTGGATGAAGTGGGGAAGGAGGATGACAGACTATTTCTTCTCATTTTAGTCTTGCCCCAAATTTTGCTGGTGCTCATCTGTCTCAAACCACATCTGAAATCATCAAGAGTACTTCCCTGTACATCTTCTACTAAGCAGAGGCATAGTGATCTCAGCTTGAGATCAGTCACTCTCAAGAAGAAGAAAAGGCAGCCATGATCTGCAGAGTCAGTGATACAATAGCTCCCAAGCACAGAAAGTTGATTTTTTTTGACGTGTCTGTAGAAAGGCTCTCAGCTGTGTGTTGAGGAATACAAATTAGTTCACCTTTTCTTCTTCCCCTCCCATTGAGCTGTTCATAATAACTGTCTAGTCTGAAAGGACAGCAAGTCATCTTTACTGAGGATCTTTCCATGAGAAATGAAACCGGATTTATTAAATTAACCTATCAAGGGATTTGAGCCAGTTAAATATAAAATAAATACATAAATAAATGTGACTATTCTATCAATTAATTGAATTGACAAAAATGTTTCCTTATCTCCCATTGCAGGGTTACACTGGATCTTTAAGTGTACCTGTGACTCATTATCTCACTGCAGTTGGGCTTAAAAGAAGGCACTTGGGATCTAGAGAGAGAAGAGTTGTGGTGAATAAGGTTGCCAAAGTCAGGCAGGAAAAAGACAGGTGAGAAGTACCAGAGAACAGGGGACTGGGGAAGGTTCCCAAAGGAAGATGTAGCAAGTTGCTGGGAGAAGGCTAGCTATCTTCCCCAGACCAGAAAGCCAGGGCCAGAGGGCTGGAATAAAATGAAGGCCAGAGAATATCCAAGGGAGTTGTCTGCTGGCTCTAAGCAGGACAGCTGAAGACAAGGGCTGGAGAGGGCTTAAGGCAGGAAAGCAGCAGAGGGGCTTACTAACTGATGTCTCCATGCCAGAGAGCTGGACCCAGGGTGTGGGAGGAAAGGATCCCCTCAAGTCCCCTCCAGACCCTGCCTCATGTCCTTTTACTGTTTTTCTCCCCTCCTATGCCCCAGCGGATGCCCAAGGGGGTTCTTGGAGCAAACAAACACAACATATCTCTTTCTTCCCTGAAGGGAGAGGGGAGTCTGTGGAAAAACAAAGAGATAAGAGTGGCCTGGAACTCAGGCAGTCTTCTTCAGTTAGCCCTTTGGGTTCAGTCTAAACAGTGTCCACCTACAGCCCCTCCTCATGAGGTGTACTGCTCTGAGACTGGGTAGTCCAGCATCAGACATGGTGAGGCTTGTTGTTGTCTTCCTCTCAGTGAGCCTGTCTGAGGCAGAGCAGCCCTCTTCCTGTTCACCACCATCTTCCTGTGGCAGGTTTTCCATTTTAAGCTCCCCCTCTGCAGGCAGAACAAGCCTTGAAGGAGACCCTATTTGGTGTTGAACAGGCACCGCGGATCTCATTAGCCTCCTCTCTGTCAGTGTAAGGGTGTGCCCCTTCACACAGTTTTACAGTGAGAGGGCTGGGGGAGTGCTGGATGCTCTCGTGGTGAGGATGATCTTGAGACAGAGAAGTTGTGGGGTTTCCCACTTAGCAGAGAAGGGTTGCACTCCAACTGGCAGAACTGGGGTGGTTATCCTGGCAAAGGGACGGGAGAGGGCCAATGAAAAGTTAGGTATGGTGGAAGACCCCAAAAATGAATTATGTGGGCACATCGATGCACTAGATGTCATGGGATCTTAAGGAGTATATGCTCCAGGGTTGATAAATGGAATTTTTGTTGGGACTTACATTCTGAACTATTTATACTATGTTTTGATAATAAACCAAACCAAAGAGGATTATTATTGAGACAAGAAAAGTATCTCCTATTTGTAATCAAGATATGGGACTTAACTTTCCATTGAGAAACCAATCAGTTGCTTTTATTCCTGGAAAGCCCAAGATGTTGGTCTTTAACCAACACATCCGTAGCAACACCGCAAACAACTTTGAAGTCATGGCATTTTTATTTATAGAAAAAGCTATTTTAATTACTTTGTGATGGGGGCTCAGAGGGCCAGGCCACCTAGTGGTTGGGGCACGTGGCTTCCTGCCTCTTGGTTCTCTGGCAAGGTGGCAGAGGTGCCTGGTTCCTGACCATAGGCTGGGAATCTTCTGCCACCACTTGCATCTGGGTATCAGACCTTAAGGAATTATGGTAAGGGGACCTGGGCCCTCCCTCACCACTTGGTCTCAGCCCAGGACCTGTTGTGAAGCAACACGGGCAGGCTTCTCTCAGCAGTGAGTCTATGTCCACTGCCCTGGGCTACTTCCTATCTTTGTCCTTTCAGTTTGGCCTATGTAGCCCAAAGAATCTGTAGTGACTCAACTGCAGGAGCACTCCCTTGTGGACCTTTGCAGCATCCAGCTGCAGCCTCAAGTCTGTCTGTGTGGGTGTAAGAATGGAGGGGGCCTAGCCCTACAATGTCTTTAAACTCAAATAGTAAAATTGGCTCACTTGTGGGTGCTCCTCAGTCTCCTCAACAACCTCTCTCAGTCACAAATGCAGTGTCGTCCCCATCCCCCAACAGCTGTCAGGCTTGTAGTGATGATCCCCTTTTATGGAGAGGCATAGCTACTTCCTGTGTCTTCAACAGTCAGCCCTCAACTGAGCCAGGTTCCCTCCTTTTCTCCCCCTGTCCCCACAGGGCTGGCACTGGTTGCAGTTATAGCAGAGTGGGGCTAGCTACATTCATAAGCTCTCTTTAACCCCTTTTCTGCTGCTGTGAATGTCATGCTGTCTGGAGTGGTTCACCTGTGTGTGCCTACTTCAGGGTAGAATGTCAGAAAATAGGGTAGATACCCTAAACTGGTGGTATGTTCTGTAATTAGATTTCACCAAACCAGTAACAAATGTGAACTCCTAAATAACTATATACTAGTCTTAGTATGTCTACACTATGAAATTAGGTTGAATTTATAGAAGTTGTTTTTTTTAGAAATCATTTTTAAATAGTTGATTGTGTGTGTCCCCACACAAAATGCTCTAAGTGCATTAACTCGGTGGAGTGCTTCCATAGTACCAAGCCTAGCGTCGACTTCCGGAGTGTTGCACTGTGGGTAGCTATCCCACAGTTCCCACAGTCTCCGCTGCCCATTGGAATTCTGGGTTGAGATCCCAATGCCTTATGGGGCAAAAAACATTGTTGTGGGTGGTTCTGGGTACATGTCACCAGGCCCTCCTTCCCTCCCTCCCTCTGTGAAAGCAACGGCAGACAATCGTTTCACGCCTTTTTTTCCTGAGTTACCTGTGCAGACGCCATACCACAGCAAGCATGGAGCCCACTCAGCTCACTGTCACCGTATGTCTCCTGGGTGTTGGCAGACGTACTGCTACACATTGCCTTGTGGCAGCATATGGTACAATAGGACTGGTCGCTGTCATCGTCATGTCCAAGGTGCTCCTGTCCATGTCGGCCAGGAGCGCCTGGGCAGACATGGGTGCAGGGACTACATTAGGAGTGACTCAACCAGGTCACTCTCTTTAGTCTTGCAGGCAGTCCTATTCTACCATCTTTTGGTGAGCAGGCAGGCAATATGGATGGCTAGCAGTCCTATTGTACCATCTTCTGCCGAGCAGCCAAGAGATGTGTATGGCTTGCAGTCCTTCTGCACCACCTGCTGCCAGCCAAAGATGTAAAAGATAGATGGAGTGGATCAAAACAAGAAATAGACACATTTGTTTTGTACTCATTTCCTCCCTCCGTGAAGTCCTGCCTGAAATACTCCGTGACGTAAAGCCACCCCCTTTGTTGATTTTAATTCCCTGTAAGCCAACCCTGTAAGCCATGTTGTCAGTCGCCCCTCCCTCTGTCAGAGCAACGGCAGACAATCGTTCCATGCCTTTTTCCTGTGCGGACGCCATACCATGGCAAGCTCAGCTCACTTTGCCAATTAGGAGCACATTAAACACCACACGCATTATCCAGCAGTATATGCAGCACCAGAACCTGGCAAAGCGATACTGGGTGAGTCGGTGACGTCAGCGCAGTGTCGTGAGTGATGAGGACATGGACACAGACTTCTCTTAAAGCATGGGCCCTATCAATGTGGGCATCATGGTGCTAATGGGGCAGGTTCATGCCATGGAACACTGATTCTGGGCTCGGGAAACAAGCACAGACTGGTGGGACCGCATGGTGTTGCAGATCTGGGATGATTCCTAGTGGCTGCGAAACTTTCGCATGCTTAAGGGCACTTTCATGGAACTTTGTGACTTGCTTTCCCCTGCCCTGAAGCACAAGAATACCAAGATGAGAGCAGCCCTCATAGTTGAGAAGCGAGTGGCAATAGCCCTGTGGAAGCTTGCAACGCCAGACAGCTACCGGTCAGTCGGGAATCAATTTGGAGTAGGCAAATCTACTGTGGGGGCTGCTGTGATGCAAGTAGCCCACGCAATCAAAGATCTGCTGATATCAAGGGTAGTGACCCTGGGAAATGTGCAGGTCCTAATGGATGGCTTTGCTGCAATGGGATTCCCTAACTGTGGTGGGGAGATACACGGAACCCATATCCCTATCTTGGCACCGGAGCACCAAGCCAGTGAGTACATAAACCACAAGGGGTACATTTCAGTAGTGCTTCAAGCACTGGTGGATCACAAGGGATGTTTCACCAACATCAATGTGGGATGGCCAGGAAAGGTACATGACACTTGCATCTTCAGGAACTCTGGTCTGTTTCAAAAGCTGCAGGAAGGGTCTTTATTCACAGACCAGAAAATAACCATTGGGGATGTTGAAATGCCTCTAGTTATCCCTGGGGACCCAGCCTACCCCTTAATGCCATGGCTCATGAAGCCGTACACAGGCAGCCTGGACAGTAGGCAGGAGCTGTTCAACTACAGGCTGAGCAAGTGCAGAATAGTGGTAGAATGTGCATTTGGACGTTTAAAAGCATGCTGGTGCAGTTTACTGACTCAGTTAGACCTCAGCGAAACCAATATCCCCACTGTTATTACTGCCTGCTGTGTGCTCCACAATATCTGTGAGAATAAGGGGAGACGTTTATGGTGGGGTGGGAGGTTGAGGCAAATCACCTGGCTGCTGGTTTCACACAGCCAGACACCAGGACGATTAGAAGAGCACAGGAGGGTGTGGTGCACATCAGAGAAGCTTTGAAAACCAGTTTCATGACTGGACAGGCTACAGTGTGAAAGTTCTGTTTGTTTCTCCTTGATGAAACCCCCTGCCCCTTGGTTCACTCTACTTCCCTGTAAGCTAACCACCCTCCCCACCTCCCTTCGATCACCACTTGCAGAGGCATTAAAGTCATTGTTTCTTCACATTCATGCATTCTTTATTCATTCATCACACAAATAGGGGGATAACTACCAAGGTAGCCCAAGAGGGGTGGTGGAGGAGAGAAGCTCCAGGAGGGGTGCTGGAGGAGGGAAGGACAAGGCCACACAGCACTTTAAAAGTTTACAATTTTAAAACTTATGGAATGCCAGCCTTCTCTTGCTTGGGCAATCCTCTGTGGTGGAGTGGCTGGGTGGCCGGAGGCCCCCCCCCCCACTGCATTCTTGGGCACCTGGGTGAGGAGGCTATGGAACTTGGGGAGGAGGGTGGTTGGTTACACGGGGCTGTAGCGGTCGTCTGTGCTCCAGCTGCCTTTCCTGCAGCTCAACCATACGCTCAACCATATGCTTGATCCTCCAGAAGTCTCAGCATTGAATCCTGCCTCCTCATCTCGCTGCCACCACCTTTGAGCTTCAGCCCTCTTTTCAGCCCACCACTTACTCTCTTCAGCCCGCCACCTCTCCTTCTGGTCATTTTGTGCTTTCCTGCACTCTGACATTGTCTGCCTCCACTCATTTGCCTGTGCTCTGTCAGTGTGGGAGGACAGCATGAGCTCAGAGAACATTTCATCACGAGTGCATTTTTTTCGCCTTCTAATCTTTGCTAGCCTCTGGGAAGGAGAAGATCCTGTGATCATTGAAACACATGCAGCTGGTGGAGGAAAAAAAAAAGACAGTGGTATTTAAAAAGACACATTTTATAGAACAATGGATACATTCTTTCACGGTAAACCTTGCTGTTAACATTACATACATAGCACATGTGCTTTTGTTAAAAGGTTGCATTTTGGCTCCTCCCAGCACATGGCTAGCCCCTCCCCGTGGCTAACAGCGGGGAACATTTATGTTCAGCCACAGGCAAACAGCCCAGCAGGAACGGGCGCCTCTGAATGTCCCCTTAAGAAAAGCACCCTATTTCAACCAGGTGACCATGAATGATCTCTCTCTCTTGAGGATAACACAAAGAGATAAATAACGGATGTTGTTTGAATGCCAGCAAACATACACTGCAATGCTTTGTTCTACAATGATTCCTGAGTATGTGCTGCTGGCCTGATGTGGTAAAGTGTCCTACCATGGAGGATGCAGAAGGCTGCCCTCCCCAGAAACCTTTTGCAAAGGCTTTGGGAGTATATCCAGGAGAGCCATGAATGCCAGGGCAAATTAATCATTAAACATGCTTGCTTTTAAACCATGTATAGTATTTTAAAAGATACACTCACCAGAGGTCCCTTCTCCGCCTGGCGGGTCCGGGAGGCAGCGTTGGGTGGGTTCGGGGGGTACTGGCTCCAGGGTGAGAAACAGTTCCTGGCTGTAGGGAAAACCGGTTTCTGAACCCCCTAAAATGGCATGCAGCTCATCATAGAAGCGTCATGTTCGGGGCTCTCTGGTTTTCGGCAAGTTTTGCCTCTCTGGTTTTCTGGTAAGCTTGCCTCAGCTCTTTAAGTTTCACGCGGCACTGCTTCGGGTCCCTCCCCCTTCATGCCCTGGGAGATTTTGACAAAGGTTTTGGCATTTCAAAAACTGGAATGGAGTTCTGATAGCACAGATTCCTCTCCCCATACAGCGATCAGATCCGTACCTCCCATTTGGTCCATGCTGGAGCTCTCTTGCGATTCTGGGACTCCATCATGGTCACCTCTGCTGATGAGCTCTGCATGGTCATCTCTGCTGATGAGCTCTGCATGGTCACCTGCAGCTTGCCACGGTGGCCAAACAGGAAATTGAAATTCAAAAGTTCACGGGTCTTTTCCTGTCTACCTGGCCAGTGCATCTGAGTTGAGAGTGCTGTCCAGAGCAGTCACAATGGAGCACTCTGGGATAGCTCCTGGAGGCCAATACCGTCGAATTGCGTCCACAGTACCCCAAATTCAACCTGGCAAGGCCGATTTAAGCGCTAATCCCCTTGTCGGGGATGGAGTAAGGAAATCGATTTTAAGAGTCCTTTAAGTAAAAAAAAAAAAGGCTTCATCGTGTGGACAGGTGCAGGTTTAAATCGATTTAACACTGCTAAATTTGACCTCAACTCCTAGCATAGACCAGGGCTTAGTGTAACTCTTCTGCCTGTCAGAGTTAGCAGCAACAAGGGCCAGGTTCAGTATCTAGGGGTTCCGTTCCATTAACACAATGCAAAACTGGCTCGAGCCCGCACCCAGTGACCTGGGACAAATATATACCACCCCCGCTGGGCGCCTCTAAGAGGTAATACTTCCCCTCTCACAAGCACAGAGTCTGAGTGTAGCAAAAGCCTTTTAATAATAGAGAAACAATGTGCATTATGTTGGGGAAACACCATCAACACGATTCATAACACAACCCATGAGCAAAAACCCACTCCAAGCAAATTGGGCGGTGTCCTTTCCCCTTTGGTTCTTTAGTCCAGCAACCCAAAAGTCACCCAAAGTCCCAAACGTCCAACAACTCAAAAGTCTCTGTCCCTGGTCAGTGCAGCTCCAGAGTTTGAAAGTTTATCTGCAGAATTTTACCTCCCAGCCTGGGTGGAAATGGGGTGGGAACCCAAGGGGCACCTTATGTGGTCCGAAGCCAACTGCCCCGCCTTTCCATGGGGCTCTGCCAGCTGTCCCACAAGTCGCTCTGCTCCACCAGCTGCTCCGCTTTACCAGCCATCCCATGTGCTACTCCAGTGATCCCACCAACAGCTCCACTCTGCTAGCCCCCCCCCCACACCACTTAACAGCACTCAGTTACTTCAGCTCTTAATCATTTTAGTTCTTTAGTAATTTCAGCTTTTAGTAGAGGAGCATCAGTGCTGGTGCACCATTAGCCTAAAGTGAATTCAGCTTAGCCGCCTATAATTAGACTCCTAATGGAATCAAAATTAGCTCTGATATTCTACAGTGCAGAGAGACAGTGTAATTGGTGTTTCAGCTCCTTACCAGGTACTAATACCTGTCTCCAGCCTCTCTCAATTCACTGGGTTTTGGAACCCACAACCCTTGTCCAGTGAGTTCTGCTTAGTTGATGGCGAGTCTCTCCATGAAAACAAAAGGCCAAGTACAGTTCCACTGCCATTGATTCACATAATCAGGATAATAACAGTTTATTCTTCCTGCCCCAATAACAGAGAAACTGGGGCTCCTACAGCAGCCAAAGTGACCATCTAGGTGGGGTGGGTGTGCCTATGGAAATGAGATCAGCCCCTGAAGTTCTTTTCCACAACCCACCACTCATCACCACCAGATGTCAGGGTAGAGCTTATCCTGACTCTGCTTACATTAGCGTAGAGTCACCAACAGTCCCCTTTGATTCTTCAGTCAGTTTTGTCATCCAGACAAACTGGACCTGGTGATAAAGGTCACTTAAACCAAAAATCACACCACATCAGGTTGCGCCCAGTTCCAAGAGACCAGTCAAATACCTAAAATTAATTGGTACTCTGGATCTTCACCAAAAACAGCACTGGTAGCCAGTTCTATAGTAAACTAAAGAAAAGTTTATTAGCTAAACAAAGGAAATGAGTTATTGCGATGTTAAAGCAGGTAAAAATATATGTACAGGTGAGTCATAGTCTCTAATTCCAAAAGGTGGTGGTGGTGTAATAAACTGCCAGTTTCCCAAGAGTCTTTTCAGGGTACAAGATTATCTCTGGGGATCTCCACTATGCATCTGGTACACTTCCCTGTAAGAATCCAAACACTAAAGAGATGAAGGATCTTTCCTTAAATCCATTCTTATAGCTTCTTCTCACAGAAAACAAGCTGACAGTGTCCCTATCCACAGGTGCTTTTCCTTTGATGACAGAGAATGAGGAAGCATTTACAGTCTTTGACCTCCAATCATCACACACAATGACAAGCACTTTTCTGTTAAAGTTCTTCTTTTGCATACTGTGGCAAATTGCCGGCACTACTTTGATGGGTCTCACACTTTCTCTTCTTGGGGAGGGTTCAGGGCACCATTTCTTGGCCCTGAACTGGGATATTAACTGCCCCACTAGTGTCCTAGAGGAGGGAAGTGGAGAGGGAGGGACCTAGGCCAGCCCTCTACTCCATGTCCCATCCCAGGGGCCCTAGGGATAACAGTAAACCTCTTGAACTAGTGATTCCTTCCCCGGGCTACTTCCCTCTCTTGCTCTTCAGCTTGTGGTGCTTCCTGCCCTCCCGCTGCACAAACCAGGTGTCCCTTTACCTAGGGTCTTGGTCTTCTTAGCCCTCCGCAGCACTTGTCCAAACTCTCCTCTGCTCCAACACCAATGCACTCTGCTTCAACTCCTTCCCTTGTCTAATTGAAGAAGGGGGGATTTATCAGGTGACTGGCTTCAGGTGCTTTAATTGGCTTCAGGTGTTTTAATAAATCTATAGCAAACTTTCTTCCCTCTCCAGGGAACAAGGCTCCCTTCTAGCACTCTCCTGCTGCTTCCCTCTGGCCTGGGCTTTCCTTGCTTTTTGCCCCTGCTTTCAGCTTCCCCCCGGACTGGGCCAGCCGCTCTCCTCCCTTCTTCTCCCTTTTTTTTGTTTTTGCTTTTCTGCTGCTGCTTGAGTGCTGGTCGGCTGCTGGCTGGCTGTTGACCCTGCCCCCCGCCCACCCTTGGACGCTGCTGCCACTCCAGCTGAGGGGCCCACTCCCCAGAGGGGGGGAGTGGAGGGACCCAGACCCAGCCGCTTGCTGTTTGTTTGTGGACCCGTATCCGGCCGAGAGAGTCTCTTATCATCTGCTCCAGCATCCCTGGATTGCTACAGCTGCAAAGAAAGCCCGGAAAAGAAAAGGAAAAAGCCGTCTACCGGAGGAACACCACCTGGGGAATCTACAAATTGCCGTGGAGGGGGACTTAAGACTGAGTAAATTTCGAACTGTGCTCTCGTGTGGGGGGAGGCCTTGACTGTGTCCTGACTGTGTTTGGAGGGACACAGGGGGTGTGGTACGGAGCTGCCCCCCGATCCATCTGTGTCCTCCCAACCCCCACACTAATATGCTCACCACTGCCCCCTCCACCATCTTTGCTGGCTGTCTAACATCTGCCTCTGGACTCAGCTGCTCGCCCTGATTCCACTGTGTGGGCCAGAAGCACCAGCCAACCAAACAGGACTCTCTGTACGAGTATATGTTAGTTCATGTGCCCCCCGCCCCGGAACTGTCCATCCCACAGCTTGTCCCTTTTTACCTGACCCCAACTCCTGTTAACCACCTGCCACCGCCCCCGCTGGGGCATGGGCAATAGAGGGCACCGGGGTGACCTCCGCCACTGCCATGCCCATTGCCTCCCCAGACACTAGGGGAGCCCCCCCGAGCTGGCGGGAAAGGCCAGGGCAAGAAGAAGGGGAAAGGCCCCGCTAAAACCCCCACTGCTGCAGCTCCGCCACCGACCACGGCGTCCTTCCCTGCTGCCCCCTCCACCAGCTGTGCGGGTGTTCCTCCCTCAGCCTCCAGGATGTATGCCCGGGTGGCAGCAGCCCTCCCGCCTGCCACCTCGTCATCTCTCCCACCCACCACCTCTGCCACCATCAATAGCGGTCAGGGCCCCTTTCCCACCATGACAAGGAAGCACGGTGTCCGATGCCTCCTGGTGCCCGCCTCGCCCCACATGGAGACCTACGTGCAGGTGGCGAGGGTGGTGGGGCCCTCTGCCATTGTGGCGGACTCCAAAATGTACGGGAAGGTTGTCTTCTTCTTAGCATTGGAGGCTGCCGTCCAGGAAGCGGTGGAGAGGGGCCTGGTGGTGGGGGAGGGTGTTTGTCCCCCTAGAGCCGCTAGAGGACCTGAGCGTCCTCCTGGTCCTGACCTCTGTCCCTCCTTTTCTCCCCAATGCTGCCCTGTTGCCTGACCTTTCCATCCTGGGGAAACCTGTTTCTCTTATTAGCCCTCTCCCGTTGGGCTGCAAGGACCCCACCCTCCTTCACATCTTTTCCTTCCGCCGGCAAGGGCAGCTTCTACTGCTGTGGGCGGCGCATGACAGAGAGGCGCTCGAGGGGTCCTTCCTAGTCCCCCCCAGGGGGCCCATTACCGGGTGCACTTCTTCACAGGGGAAGCCTGGTGCTACCTCTGCCGGGCGTCGGGCATGTCCGGAGGGACTGCCCCTTAGCCCGTCAAGGAGGGGCACCTGGGGTCCCCGAGACCCGGCAGGACGTTGGCCCCATCCTTGCCAACGCCCCTGGCCACCCAGTACCCAAACCCACCCTCCCCCCTCTTTGGACCACCACTACTCCCGCTGAGGCCCAAGGGGCACTTCCCCTATAATGCCCGGACGAGCGGGAGAGCCCCGCCCTCGCTGCTGGCAATCTGGCGGAGCCTATGGAGGAGGGTGTGGCAGAGATAACACCAGGCATGGGAGAGAGCCTGCCCCAGGGAGAATCCTCCCTCCCTTATGCTGCCTCACCGTCCCCCTCACAAGCCCTGAGCCATCGCCTTTACCCCCTGACACGACCCCTTCTAACCAGCCTCCAGATGATGCCATGGAGGGCTGGGCCCTAGTCCAGGGGAAGCGAGGCAAGTGGAAGGCTCGAGCTCCGCCTCATCTACCCGAAGTGGAGGCCCCCCGGAAGACCAGGAATGGGGGCACCGATGCCGAACCTTCCGCTTTGCCCACAAGTGCATCCCATCCACCGGTGTCAGCCGGGAAAGACATGGCAGCACCGGAAGGTAGTGTCTCCCCTCCACGGGAGACCCTCCCCTCTGAGACCTTTGATGAAGCCCCTTCTGTCCTGACACTACCCAAAGCCCCCGTGAACCCCAAGGCAACCGTCGTGGCGGGTGCCAGTGGGGAGAACCCCGGGGTGGCGGAAAGTGTCCTCTCCTCCATGTTCGAGGAGATCGAGGCCCTAGAGCTGACCCCAGTCACCCAGGGGGAGAACGACCTTTTGCCAGCAAACCTCGATCTGGGCGACCTCACTCCACCCCTCTTTTCCCCATGCTCCCTCCCACTAACTGCTGCTTCTTCTACCACCTCCGAGGCCACCAACCCGGCCGCTGATGGCACCCCACTGACGACCACTGAGCCTTCTCAGATGACAGCCGGCGCCACGCGGCTGGGACACGAGTCGCCGGGGCACCCCCCGTTGGTGCGGAGCAATCGACTTCCTTCCTGGGAGGGGGCCCTACAGAAGATAATCCACCTCCTGATGCTGTGGCCACTAAATCCATCATAGAGCCCACGCCCGGTATCACTGAGAGCTCCCTCCCCACCCCCATTAACCCTCGAGCCTGATTGGGAGGCGCCACCATCCAGCTGCTTGCCTCCCAAAACCCAGAACCTTGCCCCTGCCCCTGCCCCTGCCCCTGTCCCTACCCCTATCCAGTTTACCTCCTGCAATGTTATCGCCACCCCCGGGGTGGTCTCCTTCCCTTTTCCAACTGATGACCCCCAGGGAGCAGCCTTTGTGTTCTCCTGCCCCAACCCATTAGGGGCTGCTATTTTCCCTCCACTGCTCCCTATTGCCCCAGGGTTTGAGGCAGGCCTAGAAGCTCCAGCCCATCAAGCACCCTGTCGGGGGTCTGCACCCTGCTTCCCCATTTTAGTGGGCCATGGGGCTGCACCAAGGGCCCCGCCGGGGAACAATTGGGAAACCGTAACCCCACCCCCCATGAGCTGTGAGGAGTGCTGAGGAAGTTTTTAGAAGATGCCCGTGGCTCCCGCAACAAGGTACAGCTTGCTCTCCAGCGATCAGGGGACTTTTCTCAAATTCTCTGGGCCACAAGGGCCCTCATGGGGGAAGGTAAAGGGACAGGGAAGTGGCGTGCCACGGCCTACTGGCGGGTCCACGTCTTCTGTGAACAATTACTCACCTACGGGATGGGTCAAGGACTGTTGTGTAGCCCGCTGGGGGATGCGAGCATCTCTGCCAGTGAGGATCCCCCTCCCGGCCCTCCCCATGACACCTCTCACCATCACAAAGTTGAACACCTGGGGTTGTAGGATGGCTCTCCGCAGGTCCCAGGTGCTCTCCTTCCTTTGGAAGGGAGGGTACCCTGTGGTTTTCCTGCAGGAGACCCATAGGTATCTGATTGCTGAAGACAGTTGGCGGCTGGAGTGGGGGGACAGGGTCTACTTTAGCCATTCCACGGTTTGACAGGCTGGAGTGGCGACCCTGTTCTCCCCTGACCTACGGCCCGAGGTGCTGGGGTCGCTGAGGCCGTGCCGGGTCACCTGCTGCATCTCCGGGTCCATATGGAGGGGCCCATGGTTAACCTTGTTAACGTCTATGCCCCGACATCGGGCCTGGAGCGGCTGCAATTCTATCAGCAGGCATCCGCCTTCCTCGGCACCTTAGATTCTCACGAGTGCCTGGTCCTGGGAGGGGATTTTAATACCACCTTTGAGGAGCGGGACCACTCGGGGACCGAGCAGAGCCTGGCCACCACAGACACCCTCCGGGAGATAGTCGAACATCACTCCCTAGTGGACATCTGGCGTGACCACCACCCAGATGACACTTCCACGTTTACCTTTGTCCGAGTGGAGGACCATCGGTCGTGCCACTCCCAGTTGGACCGCATTTATTTATCACTCTTCCATCTCTCACGAGCCCACTCCTCCAGCATTTGGCTGGCCCCATTTTCTGACCATCACCTAGCCACTGTGACAGCCTCCCTCAGTGCGGAGAGGCCGGGCCGGCCTATTGGCATTTTAACAACAGCCTGTTGGAGGATGAGGGCTTTGTGACGTCCTTCCAGGAATTCTGGCTGGGAAGCTTCCTTGGACTGTGCTCAAGGCCTGAGAACAAGGATTGCAGTAGATAGAGGCTGGTAAATAAGAATATTAATCAAAGTCATATTATTTCCTTTGTTGTTGTCTTTTGCGGTTGGAGTATGTAATGCGCAGGGGGGAGAGAAATAAAAGGGGAGGATGGAAAGCTGACGGGCAGAAGCTCGTTAGCAGACCAGCTTGCTTGCTTGCTTAAAGCTTTGTCCTGTCTTGTCATTGAACCGCAACAGCATCCCCCTCACGGAACCGGCGGAGATGTGCGGAAGGGCCCGAGCCTTCTACACAAGTCTTTTCTCCCCGGATCCAACCAACCCTAGTGCTTGCAGAGTGCTCTGGGAAGAGCTTCCTATGGTCAGCGCGAGCGACCGAGACCGGCTAGAGTTTTCTCTCACTCTGGCCGAGTTCTCGGAAGCCCTCCGTCATATGCCCACTAATAAGTCTCCAGGCATGGATGGGCTGACTGTGGAGTTCTACCACGTGTTTTGGGACGTCCTTGGCCCAGACGGTGACTAGGCCTGGGCTGAGTCTCTGCAGAGGACGGTCCTCCCTCTTTCGTGCAGGTGAGCTGTGCTCGCCTTATTGCCAAAAAAGGGGGACCTCCGCGATTTACGAAATTGGCGTCCCGTCTCGCTCCTCAGACTACAAAATCGTAGTGAAAGCAATCTTGCTGTGAGGTCTGTGCTGGCAGATGTGATTCACCCAGACCAGACCTACATCGTCCCAGACCGCAGTATCTTTGATAACCTATTTCTGGTTCGGGAACTTTTGGAACTCGACTGTAGAGATGGTATGTCGTTCGCCCTCCTGTCCCCAGATCAGGAGAAGGTGTTCAATAGGGTGGACCACGGGTACCTCCTGAGCACTCTGCAGTCATTTGGCTTCGGACCCCAGTTTGTGGGTTTTCTCCGGGTGCTGTACGCTTCCGCAGAGTGTCTGGTTAAGCTCAACTGGACCCGGACCGAACCAGTCAGCTTCGGGCAAGGAGTATGGCAGGGGTGCCCCCTCTCGGGCCAGCTGTACACTCTGGCGATCGAGCCCTTCCTCTGTCTCCTCCGCAGGAGGTTGACAGGGTTGGTGCTGCGGGAGCCGGAGCTGTGGCTGGTTCTGTTGGCGTATGCCGATGACGTGCTTCTCGTGGTCCAGGACCCGGGCATCTTGGCGCGGGTGGAGGCTTGCCAGGCCATCTATTCGGCAGCCTCCTCCGCCAGAGTCAACTGGGTCAAGAGCTCTGGCTTGGCGGTAGGAGACTGGCGGCAGGCGAGCTCCCTCCCACCCGCTCTTCAGACCATCCGGTGGAGCGGGGGTCCGCTGCTCTACCTCGGCGTTTACCTTTCTGCCATGCATCCCTCTCTGCCGGAGAACTGGGAAAATTCAGAGGGCGGGGTGATAGAGCGGCTCTGGAAATGGATGGGACTACTCCAAAGTCTCTCCCTCCAAGGGAGAGGACTGGTGCTTAATCAACTAGTCCTGTCCACGCTCTAGTACTGGCTCAACACCCTGGTCCCGGCCCCAGGTTTCCTGACCTACCTCCGGACATCGATTCTGGGGTTCTTTTGGTCTGGAATGCACTGGGCCTCTGTAGGGGTTCTTCATCTACCCCTGAAGGAAGGAGAACAGGGCCTGAAGTGTCTGCACACTCAGGTCCGCGTCTTCCGACTCCAGGCCCTACAGAGGCTCCTTTATGGTGCAAGCAGTTCGGCATGGAGCATACTGGCACACACCATCCTGCGACGCATCCAAGGGCTCCGATATGACCGACAGCTCTTTTATCTCCATCCGGGAGGTCTTCCGCGAGACACCTCCAGGCTGCTGGTCTTCTACCAGGACCTCCTCCGGACTTGGAAACGGTTTTTAATGACCAGGTCCATGGTGGCCACTGAGGGGGCAGATCTCCTCACGGAGCCCCTGCTACACAACCCCCAGCTCCTTGTGCAGGTGGCGGAGTCCCCCTCGGTGCACCAGAGCTTGATCCTGGCAGAAGTCACAAGAGTCGGAGACCTCCTGGACTATGACCGGGGAGACTGGCTGGATCCCCTGATGCTCGCTCGGCGCATGGGGCTCTCCCAGACCTCATACCCCCCGGCGCGTACTTCAGGAGGTGAAGGCTGCTTTGCTGCCTGCTGCTAGAGCTTTCCTCAATTGGGTCCTGCTCAAGGGCATGCCCCCCACACCCTCTACCCCAGGCCTGCTGGACCTTTTAATTGGACCCCTGCCTTGTAGACCCAATCGACCTCCTCACCCCTTTACTGCGAGCCGGCTGCATGAATTGCAGCCGGTATGCTTCCAAACCGCACCAAGGAAACATCCATACACGCTTGTGCTCCACACCCTCACCCTAGTGTCCCGCCCCGACACAAAGTGGCGAGACCTTCTGCCACCTTTGGAGGGTAAGCAGCCCCGGTGGGCCAGCCTATATTCCACCTTGGTTCTGAGGCCTGGCAGGGACATCAGTTGTCGGCTCCTTCACGGAGCTGTGAGCACGGGCACATACTTGGCGTGGTTCACCCCCATCTCAGATACTTGTCCCTTTTGAGGTGTGAGGGAAACCCTGGCGTACATACATTTGGAGTGTGCCAGGCTGCAGCCCCTGTTCCAGCTCCTCACAAATCGTCTATTACATTTTTGGTTGCATTTTTTCCCCTCAACTTTTTATTTATGCACTCCCCATCTGTGGCCTCACAAAGTCGCGGGATCTCCTAGTTAACCTCCTCCTGGCTCTGGCTAAAATGGCCATCTATAAAACCAGAGAGAGGAGGTTGGCCAGTAGAGTTTCCTGTGACTGTGGGGCCATTTTCTGATCCTCGGTCCGTTCACGTATCTGGGCAGAGTTCCTCTGGGCGGCGTCCACCGACTCCCTTGATGCTTTTGAGGAGTGGTGGGTGCTATCCAAGGTTCTCTGCTCGGTGTCCCCATCCGGTTCCCTTTGTTTGACCCTTTGATTGGGGGAGAGAGTAAGGGACACCAGCCCCACCCACTGCTGCTGTGGACACCACCACCTTAGAGGGGTCCTTTCACACGTGGGTGCATGTGCCCCCCCCCCCGGATTGTCCATCCCACAGCCTGCCCCTCTTGTTGGGTGCTTTCAGAGGAGGGAATTGTTGGTGACACTCGGCGTGACACCAGGTAACTCAAGGGGGTGGCAGACCTTGAGAGTTGATGAAGCCCCCTCGCTCTGGACCACCAGGTAACTTGGAAGGGTGGAAGACCACGTGAGTCGAGGAAGCCCCCCGCCCTGGGCCCAGGCAAGCTTGAACACTTCCCTCCCCTGAAGCTCATGAGAAAACAATTGTGATTGGTTGCTGTGTTACACATTGCATATTCTGTTGTTTTTGTTTTGTAAGTGTGTTATGCAAATAAAAACACCTTTTTTCTTCTTTTTTTTTTTTGCTTCAAAAAAAACAACACTCTCCTGCTGCCCTCTGACCATGCTGTATCAAAATACCAAAAGGCCTCTTCCTGTTTCACAGGTTATTTAGTTACAGCGTATATACAATGTAAGTGTTTGCTATTACATAACAGGATTAGCTAAGTGAAAACAATGCATGTAACATCCCATTAGTTTTCAAGAAGTTTAAACACCATACATGTAACAATTACTTTGATATATACTAGTACACAAGTGAATTGAGGTGGGGATTTGGCATGAGCTTGCACCTGGTCTGCCAGCATCAGCGTGAGGTTTCTCTGCTCCATCAGGTACATTTTAAAGGGATTTTCGGTATGTTAGTTATAGATTTCCTCTCCTTTTGAACCCTGTACATTTGGACTCATTTTAGCATAAGCACTTGGAGGGAAACAAGAATACTCCCAACAAACATTTAAAAACTCTCCAAAAGTTTAACGTACCATATGAAAACATCGGCCGGGATCAGGAATCACTACTCCACTAATGTTCCATCTGGGCACACCCCTATCAGGACTGAAAGTTACAGGGGAGGATGCCCTTTGTGAGCTCTGAAATTTAATTGGATGCCTGAGTTTACATGAGGGACCATGATGATAGTGGTTTCTTGATGCTTCAGAAGTAGAATTCTGAAATCCACTTTCAGGAGATAGTGGTCTGCCAAAGGAGTGGGGCTAAGATTTATGTTCCCTTTGTCCCTCGTTCAAATCTCAAGCCAAAGGGGTGATTACTTCTGTCACAACAGACATTGAAGTATCCCAGGACAATAAGTTTGGGAACTCCACCACTATGATTGTCAGCATGTCTAGATCTGTTTCTCTGGGAATCTTTGTCTGGTCTGTAGAATAGTTGGCTGTGTAAGCTGGTTTTGCCTATTACCTCACAGATTAAATTATTTGGGTTTTCCAATGAAGTCTCTAGCATTTGAGGCTGGGTAGGACTTAAGATGGCTATTCTGCCTCTTTTGTGCCCTATTTATATGTTGCATACAAAATAGCCTGGAATGGGGAAGAGAGGTGTCAACATTGAGCCTTCAGTAAAAAAATAATTAGATTTGAATGAAAAAACCCTGCATATATGTCTCAGTCTATAAGACATGACCTGATTCTGAGATCAGGATATGTGGCAGTGTCCATCATGATTTTGTGAAGGGTGACTGTAGAATTTGTGCCTGGGAGTGGTTATAAATGTCTGACAGTTTCCTTTTTTGGTGTCAGTTATCATCCTTTTGCACCAGCAGGAGAGTGAATTTGTGTGTGGGGGGGTGGAGGGTGAGAAAACCTGGATTTGTGCTGGAAATGGCCCACCTGTTGATCACTTTAGATAAGCTATTACCAGCAGGACAGTGGGGTGGGAGGAGGTATTGTTTCATATTCTCTGTGTGTATATAAAGTCTGCTGCAGTTTCCACAGTATACATCTGATGAAGTGAGCTGTAGCTCACGAAAGCTCATGCTCAAATAAATTGATTAGTCTCTAAGGTGCCACAAGTACTCCTTTTCTTTTTGCGAATACAGACTAACACGGCTGTTCCTCTGAAACCTTGTTTCTTCCTATTACTCCTGGGACCACGGGTGGACAGTGTTGTCTGGTGGCCTAATCTGTATGTAACAGGGTGTCGGATGCAAAGAGAATGGTATAACTGTTTAATCCTCTTGGATTTGGAATTAGAGTTATGTAGTGGAAGAGGTGAGGGTCGAGCTAGTGAGGTCCACATTGCCACAAGGAGGGGCAGGTGCATGGCTTTTAAGAAAATACATTGGTGTGTGATGGGGCTGTTAGAGTCAAGGAGGATTCTTCACTGTATAAAGGCTTCCAGTCTCAAGGAAATATTAAGATAAGAGGTGATTTTTAGCAGTTGTTTAACTTTTTTCATCCCCAGATGCTCTCCCTTTTAATTAGGATCTAGCTGAGATTCCCTCTCACTTAGCAATAGGGAAAGAGCAAAGGTGTCAAGACTCCTGACACCTGTTTATTATCTCCTGTCTTGAGAGCCCATGATTTATTCTATAAAGTATTTAGTTACCCCAAATTGTAAACCTTAGGATGAAGACATTCCCAGAATACATAGGCTCAAACATTTTTAATTCTACTGTTGAGTAGATTTTACTTAAAATACATAAAAACTGCTTAACAGTTAGTAAGAAATTAAATATATTAGATGAAATATAGGTAAGAAAGGACTTATTAAAAATCTTGATTTGAAAACTGAGGCATAATCCTTTTTACAATTTTGTTATTCTTTCCAAGTAATTCATAATTCATTATTGATTAATACATTTGTTTTCCCTGAGAGTTGTGGTTAAGACTTTACGAAGTTGTAATTTTTATTTAATTAGTGTCACCTAATAAAATAATTTTTTGTTAATAAATGTTCATCATTATTCCTAAACTAATCCACATCATTACAGTCTATCGTAGTCCAGGGTGTTTAAACAGTATTTTGCTGCCTACAGTATAACATATTCTACTCAAATACTATCTAAATATAATTTAGCCAATGACTGCATTCAACAATTTGATCCTTTCCAACTGATCTGAATACATCTGATGAACAAATGGATTTTGACTGGTAGATTTAATGGGCTTTCCCCATCTACTCTTAAGAATTCAGGATGCTGCTACAAAACTGGGATTACAATTCGAATAACACGCATGATTCAGGTGATAGTTTGTGTGATGCATTTCTGCCCCCCGGAATGCCACTTGGAACTGGGGTACCATTGAGCCTGCCTGACCCATCAGCCTGGGTTCCCTTAGTATTGTACTGCTGTGCAGCCTGCCAAGCTCTCCCCCAGGCTTCAGACTGCACTTTACCAGCACACATACAGGTAGGGACACACCCAGCTACAGCTATACACACAGATGCTGAGATCAGCTCTGCATGGGAAGGCTCAGCTAAGGAACTGCCCAGTTACTCAAGTGCACACAGCCCTCTAGAGTGTAAGCCAAAAATTATACTCTTTTGTGCTGCAAAGAGAACTATACAGCGTAAGCTCATGAAATCCCCCCACACACACACACCATGTGGAGAGTAATATACATAGCTTTCTGCCCTAAGTTATGATTTCTACACACACTAGTTTTAGATAAAACAAAACCAAGTTTATTCACTACAAAAGATAGATTAAGTGATTATAAGGGATAGAAAACAGGTCAAAGCAGATTACCTAGCAAATAAAACACACAATCTAAGCTTAATATACTAAAGAAACTGGTTTTAACAAATTCACACTCTAAATGTTGTTTCAGGCAGATTGCAGAGATCCTTGAAGGCAAGCTGCACTTGCTTGTAGGTTAAAACTCTAGATATTCCATTCACAGGCAAGACAACCTGCTCACCTGGGTCCAGCCCTTCTCCCTAGTCCAGCCTTTTTGTTCTCAGGTGTTTCCAGCAGTCCTCTTTCTTGGGCGGGGAGTCAATGAAGAACCATCTGATGATATCACTCCCCTGCCTTAAATAGGATTCCTGCCATATGCAAAAACTTTGTGTCTCATTGTGGTTCCCACCCATAGTTAGTGAGAAAAATACTAGTATTATCATGGAGTCAAGTACCAGGTGACTTGGTCACATGACCCTGCAGTCATAACTCAGAGGGTTTTTTGGCATCCCCAGGAAGACTTCCTTGTGGGAGATTAGCATCTTCAAAGACCTAATATTTTCCCTAATGACCCTTCTTAACTGGCCGTCCAGACTGAGGGTGTTTCCCATGTGTAAAATACATTTGTAATAAATGCATAGACAATATTCCTACCTTCAGATACAAAAATGATACATGCATATAAATCAGATAATCATATCAGTAAATCATAACCTTTCCAATGATATCTCACATTCCCACCTCACATAAAATACATTTTACTTATGCCATAATCATAGAATATCAGGGTTGGAAGGGACCTCAGGAGGTAGTCTTGTCCAACCCCCTGCTCAAAGCAGGACCAATCCCCAACTAATCCCCATCATCCCAGCCAGGGCTTTGTCAAGCCTGACCTTAACCTCAAAGGAAGGAGATTACAATCATATCATAACCATATCTCTATGAAGAATATGGGGAATAGTATCACAGTTTGAATAGAGCATTTCTCTTTCCCATATGAGATGACAAGTCGGTAGCTCAACAAGACAACAACCTAATGATATTAACTTACTGTATAGGTCTAACTTTTACAAGGAATTGCAATTTAAATTCTGGCTTTGCTAGTTACATAGAGAATTACAACCACTATAATTAGCAATGATTAGCACCCTAGGCAGAAGTGTAACCCCCACAAGAATGTAAAAATGGAAGAAGCAAATTAAAGTGGATGTGCGCCAATAGGCTGCTAGATCAATATCTGTCACTGTGAGGTCCACATAGCAGGACTCTGCTGTAGGTCCATCTTACTGCTACCAGTGAATGCCACTCTTTGTGCACCTTCTGAAAAGCTAATGTTAAGTAGGAAGTGAAGATGGAGACAGATGTTAAGTCAGGGCTCCCTGTGCACAGACTATTCAGATGCTCTCTGCCAGAAAAGACAAAACTCAGTAGTAAATCACAAAAAGAGAACATTTATTTAAATTATCATTATTTATATGACAATTGCACTTACTGAGATCAGGGAATGTGTTGTGTTTTCTTTAGACAAACTACATCATTTAATCATCTTTAATGGAGACTCCTACACAAGTTTAAGGAGAAAAATGGGAGATTGAGTATTAGAGAGGATGTTTAAAGGTGTAAGGGCTATGTCTCATCCCTGGAAAGCCAGATCCTCCACATTTTCCAGCCACTCACTAAATTATTACTGGAATGCTAACACTGAACTCAGCAAATTGGAGAAGAAAAAATATGTAGAGCTAAAAAGATGAATGTTTGAGTTCAATATGTGCTTGCACTGCTTTTTTCTTTTCTCTGTAAACTCATCCTTTGTTTTCCTGCTGTTCATTAAGATGTGAGCTCTTTGGAGCAATACCTTGATCTTCAGACTTGTCTGTAAATCATCTATAGCATTTTGTGCTACAGAAATAATAAATAACTCTAAGAAAACCTATCATTTCTTTGATCAGGACAGGCAGGAGTATCATGACAGACACATGAATGGATTAAATATGACTAGCCACAACTTTATTAACTCTGATGTCACAGGGGAGGGGGGATTACCACCCTTTACCCCTTTGAAGTATGAGTTATTAAATAGGACCAGTTGAATGGCCTCACACTGTATATTTGATTGCCTTAGCTGAAACCCCATGACTCAATTCAAGATTCAGCCCAATGCTAAATCCCACTCCTGAAAAGAGGAATGAGTGCAGATATAGGGGAGCTCAGTCTGCAGACTTAAGACTGTCCACCACTGTGCAGGTGCTGCTTTAGCCACGAGGGGGCAAAGTTAAGGCCTTACTTTTGTCATTTCTTAACTTTTGAGTGCTTCATTTTACAACCTCCTTTGTCTCATCTGTGTTTAAAACACCCTTGATGAAACTGGACACGTGACTGACAAGCATGAAGAGTAGTGGCATCATAGAGGCAGTTTGCAAAGGGTCAATGAGCTTTCTAATGAGTCCTTCCATTCTCTCAGTGCCTTACAGTAGCGCCTGAAATTCTGTGACTTCTCAAAATCCCTCTCTTCCATTATTGGCAGCCTTGCCAGTCCTCTGTGTGCCCTTCTTGGCTGATCTGATTTTTTCCCCCCATGCCAAACCAAACAACAGAAGAGACATTTGGAAACAGGTGCAGATCAGTTGGCTCTGGCCAGTGTTTATTTGAACTGAAGCTGGGTGAGCTAGGGAAAAATCAATGTGATTAACGAGTTTGCATTACTCTGTCAACAAGAAATACAAGGGATTTACACTGTAATCTGAAGCAGGCCATTTACTTCATAATGTTAGCACAACAAACCACGTGTTAGGATATGCAGGAGCCCTTTATTGAGAGAAAAATGGACGACTTTAGATTGTATTATATAATAACGTAAGAGCTGCCATACTGAGTTAGTCCATGGTCCATCTTGCCCAGTATCCTGTCTCTAACAATGGCCCATAGCAGAGTTTCAGGAGAAGTGCACAGAACAGGGCAATTATGGTGTGATCCACTCCATCTTCCACTGTTGGCTTCTGGAAGTCAGAGGTTGATGGTTGTCTCAAGCATGGGGTTGTGTTCCTGACAATTTGACTAGTTAGCATTGATGGAACTATCCTCCATGAACTAATCCAGTTCTTTTTTGAAGCCAGTTATATTGTTGGCCATCACAACATCCCATGGCAATGAGTTCCACAGGTTAGTTGTGCACTGTGTGGAAAAAGTACTTCCTCTTGTTTATATTAAACCTGCTGCCTATTCATTTCATTGCGTGACCCCTGTGTTTTGTATTGTGTGAATAGGTAAATAACACTCCTCTTTTCCCTTTTCCCACATCATTCATGATTTTTCCTCAACTCTCTGTTGCACTTCTCTGTACCTTTTCAAAGTTAAACTATATCCTTTTTGGGATCAGGTGACTAGAACTGGATACAGTATTCAAGGTGTGGGCTCACCGTGAATTTATGTAGTAGCATGATTATATCTTCTGTCTTATTTTTGATCCAATTCCTAATAGTTCCTGACATACTGTTACCCTTTTAGACCACTGCTGTGCATTGAGTGGACATTTTCAGAGAATTATCCATGGTGACTCCAAATCTTAAGTGGCAACAACTAATTTAGCATTCATTAAAGTATTATTGGATTTTTTACTTTGCACTAATCAACACTGAATTTCATCTGCCATTTTGTTCCCCAGTCACAGTTTTGTGAGATCCCTCTGTAATTCCTCAAAGGCTGCTTTGGACTTACAAAATAATTCAAGCAAACCTTGCCACTTCACTATTCACCCCTTTTTCCAGATCAGTCATGAATCTGTTGACCAGCACAGGTCCCGGTACTGTTTCCTATCTTTCAACTAATTATTGATCCAGAAGGTGACCTTCTCTCTTATCACATGGCTACTTAGTTTTCTTAAAAGGCTTTGGTGAAGGACTTTGTCAAAGGCTTTCTGAAGATGCAAGAACAATTTCAACTGAATCACCCTTATCCAAATGCTTGTTGATTCTCTCAAAGAATTCTAATAGATTGGTGAGGCATGACTTACCTTTAGAAAAGCGGTGTTGATTCTTCTCCAACAAGTTATACTTATCCATCTGTCTGATAATTCTGTTCTTTACTATAGGGTCTACCAATTTGACCATTACCAAATTTAGGTTCACTGGCCTATAATCACCAGCGTCATCTCTGGAGAACTTTTAAAAATGGACATTATATTAGCTATCTTCCAGTCATCTGGTACACAGTCTAAATTAGCTGTTACCACTCAGGAAAGATTTTGGAGTCATTGTAGATAGTTCTTTGAAAACATCCACTCAGTGGGCAGTGACAGTCAAAAAAGTAAACAATGCTGGGAATCATTAAGAATGGGAGAGATAATAAGACAGAAATATCATATTGCCTCTATATAAATAGATGTTACGCCCACATCTTGAATACTGCATGAAGACATGGTCGTCCCACCTCAAAAAAGATATACTGGAATTGGAAAAGGTTCAGAAAAGGGCAACAAAAATTATTAGGGGTATGGAATGGCTGCCATATGAGGAGAGATTAATATCACTTGGATTTTTCAGCTTGGAAAAGAGACAACTAAGGGGGGATATGATTGAGGTCTATATAATCATGACTGGTGTGGAGAAAGTAAATAAGGACGTGTTATTTATTCCTTCTCATAACACAAGAACTAGGGGTCACCAAGTGAAATTAATAGGCAGCAGGTTTAAAACAAACAAAAGGAAGTATTTCACACAACGCACAGTCAACCTGTGGAACTCTTTGCCAGAGGATGTTGTGAAGGCCAAGACTATAACAGAGTTCAAAAAAAGAACTAGAAAAAATCATGGAGGATATGTCCATCAATGGCTATTAGCCAGGATCAGCAGGGATAGTGTGGGCAGTCCAAGGGTGGGCAAACTTTTTGGCCTGAGGGCCACATTGGGGTTCCAAAACTGTATGGAGGGCTGGGTAGGGAAGGCTGTGACTCCCCAAACAGCCTGGCCCCTGCCGCCCCCACTTTCCACCCCTTGACTGCCCCCTTCAAACCCCCCCACCCATCCAACCCCCCCCGCTCCTTGTCCCCTGACTGCCCCCTCCCAGGACCCCCTGCCACTTATCCAATCCCCCCGCTCCCTTCCCCCTTACCATGCCACTTAGAGCAGCATGTCTGGCAGCTGCACTACCTGGCTGGAGCCAGCCCCGCCACCATGCTGCCTGGCAGGAGTTCGCAACCCTGCCGCCCAGAGTGCTGGCAGCATGGAGAACTGAGGCTGCGGGGGAGGGAGGACAGCAGGGGAGGGCCAGGGGCTAGCCTCTCCAGCCAGGAGCTCAAGGGCCAGACAGGATGGTCCTGCGGGCCGGATGTGGCCCACGAGCCGTAGTTTGCCCACCTCTCTTAGAATCATAGACTCCCTAGTCTCTGTTTTCCAGAAGCTGGGGATGAGCGACAGAGGATGGATCACTTGATGATTACCTGTTCTGTTCATTCCCTCTGGGGCATCTGGCATTGTCCACTGTCCGAGTACAGGATACTGAGCTGGATGGACCTTTGTTCTGACCCAGTATGGCCGTTCTTATGTTCTTATTAGTGTATTCTCTATTATAGGTTTTTCTAGGACACTATTCACCAAACACAATACAGACAAGATTGGATATATCTTTGCAGTACCCCTGTATGATAGCAAAATTTTATTATTTCCATTTAGAGGTGGGAAACTGAAACAGAAAGATTAAATAACTTGGTCAAGGAAACACAGAAAGTCAATACAGAGACAGGAGTAGTACCAAATCTTCCAAATCCCTTTGTCCGGTGCCTCAACCAGAGGACCACCCTTCCCATCTGGTTTTGTGATGTCAATAATCTGTATTATACCACATCTTAATTCCTGCTTTTAAAATAATATTACAGGACTACACTTTTTCACCTGGCACTCATAGCACATATAAAAGGATGCTCTCACCTCTTGTGAGTGCCCGCTTCCAGTTGGCTGTGAGCCTGATGTTTCTTAGTTCTTGGAACAAGTTAGCATCCACCTCTTGTGAACGCCCCCCTGTCTGATGGTTTCTTCATCAGGTCATCAGTGACCCAGCCCTCCAGCTGAGTCACACATACTGAAAGTGGAACAGAACAAATCAATCCCATCCAGGATAGACAGTCTTGACCTTTGGCAAAGACTTCCTCACAAGAGACACTGCCCACTCTATCTGTGCAATCTCTGTTGGTGTGTCTTTTTCAGTACTCCCCCCTGCCAAACTCCAGGCTCAGTCCTTAACCAGACCAACAGGGCCCATCACAGTACCCTCGCTTGGTCTGGCTAGGTTCTCGCCTCAGTTCTTGCTCAGTCCCCTAAGCCAGACAGGAGCTCCTTCTTAGGGAGGGCTGCCAAAGACCAGGGAAGCTATGTTCAGCCTTGCCTGCACTGAGCTGTCTGTGGTCCTGCTGCTCTTCTAGCCTGCAAAGAACCTGGTCCTCTCTCTTCCAGATCCAAGGAGGAACTGACTGCTCTGTCGCTGCTGCTTCTTTTTATATGCTCCTCCTGGTCCTTGATTGGCCGCTCCAGCAGCCCCTCTTATTGGCTGCTTGGAGGACTTCTCCTTTGCTCTTTTCTGAGGTGGGGTGAGGAAGGGTCATGAGGGCTCCAGAAGGGGACCTCCAGACCTATTCTACCCCATCACAGCACAGAATAAACTTGCTGAGTAAGACAATTAGATTCTTTCTCTCTCTACTTCACTTTCTCCATGTGTAAAATGGGGATAATGATACAGTACTTCATAAAGCACTTCGAGATCTTCATATGAAAAATGACCTCTAATTTGGAAATATTATTATTGGGGCAGAGAGAGGGAGTCATATTGCTCAACAGTGAATAATCCATGAAATGAAGTAGTGACATTGGTACACATTGGGAACATCACTCCATGCTTGCATTTCCTAGAAGTGTAGTGGACATGTGGTTAAAAATGGTACTTTGAGGGTGATGGCAATTAGGAAGGGTATTCTTGGCTCTGGCAGTGGTGCCCAGAAGAAGGAAAATATGTTTACTTGGGATTCCTAGCTATTGGATTCATATCTTTGTCAAATAATTTCAGCAAATACTTCTTGGTCTTTCCACTCTGCAGGAAGAGTTCATTACTTGTATTCACTAGGGCTGTCAAATGATTGAAAAAAATTCATCACAATTATGTGAATAAATTGAACAACTGTCTTGTCAAGCTTGAACGGAATAGAAGTATTGCAAATGTTAGGCCTCAAACTTCCATATACTTCAAAATGTAAGCCTTGCAAAAATAAAGCTTAAGCTTGTGATCAGAATGCGCTGCAACCAGATAGCAATTTATGCTGACTCCTATGTACTTGTCAACCCAGAATTACCCACATTCAAGATCCAGTTGTCTACAGAAAATAAATAGGCCTAAATTATAAGAACAACTAACAATTGGACATAAAAATTAAATACACATCAATTATAGAACTAGGGCAACCACATAAACAATGTGGCCCACCCTGATTGGTTGGTCTGTTCTAAAATATGGCCGTGAGACCAGATAAAAAAGACGAAGGCACGGGACTGTGTGTGTGTTTTTTGGTCATAAGGGAAACCTGACCCACACCCCCTGAACCGAAGAGACGTGCACTTCTTGACTGTCTGTACCTGGCCAGTGTGGAAAGTGGCCAACTGAAGGGTAACGTATTGTCGGACAAATGCAGGGAAGTCTATAGAGTAAAGATGTCTGGTTGCTCGAGTCGAATTAATCATAGTTGTATCGATACTGTAGCATAAAATCAATAGTAGGTGGCTGATGCATAATAGCTTTGCATGTATTTGTAGGTTTCAGAGTAGCAGCCGTGTTAGTCTGTATTCGTAAAAAGAAAAGGAGTACTTATGGCACCTTAGAGACTAACCAATTTATCTGAGCATAAGCTTTCATGAACTACAGCTCACTTCACATGCATCCGATGAAGTGAGCTGTAGTTCACGAAACCTTATGCTCAGATAAATTGGTTAGTCTCTAAGGTGCCACAAGTACTCCTTTTCTTTTTGCATGTATTTGTACTTGTCTTTCAAGTAGTCCGAGTGGATGCATGTAGTGCTGTCGTTCATTAGCTCCTTATACGTATAGTTGTGTTGCCTTTGAAATATTTTGTCTCCAGAAATATAAAACTGGTGAATAAGAGCTTTACTTATACTTGTCTTCGGGGCTTTTATTATGACCTGCCAGGACCAGCATATATAGAGTCACTATTCAGGAACTCGCAAATGGTCCACAATATTACATGTACTTGCACTTGTCTTCAATATAATCTACCTTTTGTATTAATTCTTATTCAGTGCTAGTCTTTGGTTTTCCTTTTTTTGTTTTGTTTATGCTGTTATTATAGTAAAAAAAATCATTAAAAGCCTTTCTTGATGAATAATTAGTAGTTCTTACTTATTTTATATGGACACCACTTAACCTCATTACATCTGTGCTCGGTGGTGGGAAGTAGCAAACACTCCGGGGTGAAATAGGGCCCCGAGATGCACCTCCTTCTTCCTTTATCTCCACAGATTAATTGCTGTTTTAATTGCACTGTTAAACAATAATAGAATTTAAATGTATTATAAATATTTTTGGATGTTTTTCTACATTTTTGAATGGTTGATTTCAATTTACAATGCAGAATACAAAATGTAGAGTGCTCATTTTATATTATTATTTTTATTACAAATATTTGCACTGTGAAAAAGATAAACAGTCTACAAGTTGAAGTATGAAGGAGCATATGAATGTTTAGCATGTCTGACAAATAAATACCTTGCAATGCCAGCTACAACAGTGCCATGCAAATGCCTGTTCTCCCTTTCAGGTGACATTGTAAATAAGAAACGGGCAGCATTATCTCCCATAAATGTAAACAAATGTGTTTGTCTTAGCGATTGGCTGAATAAGAAGTAGGACTGAGTGGACTTGTGCGCGCTAAAGATTTACATTGTTTTGTTTTTGAGTGCAGCTATGTAAAACAAATTTCTAGATTTGTAAATTACACTTTCACAGTAAAGACATTGAACTACAGTACTTGCATGAGGTGAATTGAAAAATACTATTTCTTTTGTTTATCTTTTTTACAGTGCAAATATTTGTTTTGAGTTAATCGCTTGAGTTATCTGTGATTAACTGACAGCCATAGTATTCACTACTTGATATAAAAAAATTGAATTGTGTTGTTTAGATTGGGCACATATGTATCATGGCATGTTTCTCTTTCCAGCTTTAATGAGCATATCTCAGAATCAGGTTTCCAGTACAAGTTTACAAATCCAAAATTCACTCTGTTAACAAACATTTTCTAATAATCACTTAAAATTCTCTGCTTCTGTGAATATTCATGCCAATAAAATGGAATTTCATTATATATTTGCAGAAAGCAAACACAACAGGATCTCAAAATATGGCTGAAGGGAATTCATTAAAATGTTGATGAATATTCAAAGCAATTCCTTTTATTATATATATAATTTGTTTGGTTTGTATAACTCCTTTTAAAACCTGCACAAATCATAGCCTAGGGAACATACTGCAGGTTAATTTTCTCTCTTTGATGTATTTAAGTATTTGTCCCACTTAACATTACTGCTATTCTGAACCCTCTGTAATGGTTCCTATAGAAAGTTTAACTCTCAACTGAAATCTTAAACCAAGACAAAAAGTCACAAATTACTTTCTTAGTTTAACTCCATATAATCCTGGGAAGCCAGAATTTCACAATGCTAGCAGCAAGTATGGGCTCATTCTTGGCAATTCTTTGTATTCTGTTAGAAATCCTGATGCTAAAGAGGTTAAAGTCTTGAAAATAAACTGCATGCTGTACATCTACATCTTCTGTATATTTGATATGTAATTGACTTTAAATAGTGGTAAATTCCTGACCATCCATAAAGTATTGATTATAAATGCACAACAGGAACTAACCAAAGCAAAATCTTTACCTTGAAAGAATGCCTGTGTATGTAAACCAATGGGATTTTAGTTTGCTGAAATTATTTGTGTTTGTTAATAAAAATGAGAAATGAATGCAGTTAATGAGAAGTTATATTAGACACTTCTGCAGGAGTTAATCAAAAATAGCACCAGTGGGTGAAGATAAGTCCCTAACTTAAACTCTCACACTAGTATCTCATATATACATATTGCTTGACAAACACTTGGTATTTTTTCAGTAAATTCAACAGTCTTAATAGCAGGAGACTATGTAAATCCATGGCATAGGTTCATATTCTCTCCCTTTATCAATTTTAGGAGTCGCTATAGAAATCATTTCCCCCCTGGACCCACAGTGCCAGCATCACTAGTTGTTTTTTTTTTTCCATGTGGAATGTTTAGTGTAATATCCGCTTAACAATATCTTCTGATCATGTTCCATGAGTGAAGAAGCCTCTAGGTCATAGATATCAGATAATGGATCACTAAGGAAATTGGATGAAAATAAATGACAATTTTAATTAATATTGGCTTCTTTTTTGAAATCTCACCCAAGGATGTAACCCCCTGAACCTTCTGTAGTGACTCACTGTGCCAGTTATACTACTAAGCATGAATGCAGAGATTGCTAGTAAAGAAAGAGTTGGTTATTTTGAGATTTTTGAGAACTATAAAATGGAATTTTTTTTAAGGAGATAACTTTTAGGAAAAATCTCAGGATGGCAGTATGGAGAGAAGAAAAAAAAAGAGTTATTAGAGTTATCAAAGTTCTGTCTGGATATATATAAAAGAAATAGTCAAGATTAGGGCCAATTGAATATGGTCTGTTTAGTTACTAATTTTGAGTGCTAGAAAATACTAGTAATACTAGTAAACCAAAAATCTTCCATTTTTTTGGCAACAGATGTTTTATAATAGAGTAATAAAGAAGTACATTGATATAATTTTGTTCCTGCCACATCTACAGCAGATAATATGTGTGAATATACTGCTTGGTCTTTAAGTCTTTAATTTAATACCTGAATTAACATCATTTGCATGTAGCAGAATTGATGTTTCACTTTTGTTAAGACTAAGTGGAAATGAGCTCCACCAAACTTATTTGTTTATTATAAATTCAGGTTATTTAATTTCAGAATCAAATTGTCATAACAAAACTTGACCTTATGAATTTTGTTTCAGGTTGGAGCCAAAAATGGGAAAAGTTGTCACTGGGGTGTCCGGCCCATTTAAATTGAGTCGGCGTCCAGTCTACCTGTGTTGGGCTTCTTTAAGGAGAATGAATCCACCTCAGCTGATCTGTAAGCAATTAACTAGCTGGCTGGTTGGCAACTAACTGACAAACTAGCACCTGGACCTGATAAAATGCTACCAGAGCTCAGCTGGAGGCATGAGTTCCCCAAGACTCTAGGATGACCACCTCTGGTGCCTATGAACTGTTTAAACTTGACATCTGAAAGGAGTAAGGAAAAAGGAGTAAGAAGGTGGAGGACTCCTGGACTTGGGAATAGATGCTTGTTTCTTTAGAATAAGAAATGGCTGGTGCATTTAAAAAAAAAAAAAACTATTTAAAATTGAAATCTTAAAATAACTTTATTTCTCAAACACATTTTTTTTTAATATTAAACATTCAAGGATGTTAAACGGAAGCTACTAACATTATACACTATTAAATCAGTAGGTACAGATAACTTGCATCCAAGAGTTTTAAAAGAGCTGGGTGAGAAGCTTGCTAGAACATTAATGTTGATTTTTAATAAATATTGCAGCACTGTTGAAGTTGAATAAGACTGGGAATAAGCAAATATTATGCCAATTTTTAAAAAGGTTAAATGAGGTGAACTGGGTAATTATAGGGCTGTCAGCCTGATGTTGATCCCAGGCAAGATAATGGAACAGCTGATATGTGACTCAATTAATATATAATTAAAGGAAGGTAATTAATGCAAATCAACATGGCTTATGCAAAATAGAATCTGTCAAACTAACTTGGTATCTTTTTTTGATGAGATTAAAAGTTTAGTTGGTAAATGTAATAGCGTTGACGTAATATACCTAGACTTCTGTGAGGTTTTTGACTTGGTACTGCATGGCATTTTGATTTAAAAAACAAACAACCCTACAACTGTATAAAATTCACATGGCAAACTTAAATGGATTAAAAATGGCTAACTGATAGGTCTAAAAATGTAACTGTAAAGGGGAATCATCATCAAGTGGGTGGGTTTCTAGTAGGTTCCTGCAAGGATTGGTTCTTGGTCCTTAGATATTTAACATTTTTATCAATGACCTGTAAGAAAACAAAATCATCACTGATAAAGTTTGTAGATGACACAAAAATTAATAAAGTGGTTGAATAATGAACAGGAGAGGTCACTGATTCAGAGCAATCTGGATCACTTTGTGAACTGGCAAAAATAATATGCATTTTAATAAGGAAAATGTAAATGTATACATCTAGGAACAGAGAATGTAGGCCATATATACAGGATGAGGGATTCTCTCCTGGGAAGCAGTGACTCTGAAAAAGGTTTGGGGTTGTGGGGATAAGCCACCATATCAGAAGGGGAGAGACCCGAAATCAGCCCCTGGTGAACAGAACCAGGCCACCTGCTGCCACCCCACTGGAAGCAGAGGGGTGGGACAGGAAGTGGAACTATAAAAGGCCAGCCTCCTAGCTCAGTCTTGAGAGGGCTACCAGAGGAGCAGGATATCTCTTCCTTGCTGCCAGGGTCCTGAGCTGAAGGAGACAGCTGCCTGACCAGGGAATCAGAGGAGTTATCTGAATTGCCAGATACCAGCAATGCCAATGAACTGCTGGGGCTACCATTGGCTGTTTACCGAGGATGCCACCAGACCCAGGTACCTCAAATTGGGGAGGATAGGAAGGAACCCAGGGATGCCAAACAGAGTTTGGCTGTGGAACTACTGTGAACTGCCCAGCATATTGTGGGTGGATCCCTGCTGACCTAGTGGCAAACTACCCTGCCACTAATAGGGCCCTGGGCTGGGATGCAGTGTAGTGGTAAGGCCTGCATCCCCCTACCCTGGCACCCAACCTGTGAAGGGTGGACACCTCCCTCCTCATAGGCTAGGAGGCCTGAACTGGTCTGGCACCCACCAGAGCTAGGGCACCAGGTGCATTTGCTGTTGCTCCTGGTTGGGAGCTAATTCCCCACACTGAACTGCTGGGCTGTATCGCATGGACTCAGCCTGAGATATAAACTGTGAACTGCCCTGATTGAGGGACTGGGGCGGAAAGACTAATTAAGGCTGTCAGGGTTCCTTCCCCACTCTGAACTTGCCCCCCCCCCCCCAATCACAGACAGGGTGAAACACTGGCTGCAGTTTCTTACTGGAGCTCTAGGAGAAAAGAGTTAATAAGACACATGCATCTCTAAATATGCTGCTAACTATATAAAAACTAACTATTTTCCACATCTTAAGGATGATTTGTACCAGTTGATTCTGGGAAAATTTCACAAGAGTGCATCAGCCACTTTGTTAGAAGGTCCTGAAATGTGTTGTGTGTTGAAATCAAAATCTTGGAGAGCTAAACTCCATCAAAGAAGTTTTTTGTTATTTCCCATGGCAGTATGAAGCCACTGTAGCACAGCATGGTCAGTTTGCAGGTGGAAACGCCATCCCCAAACATATGGGCATAGTGTTTCCAGAGCTTAGACAATGGCGTAACATTCCTTTTCACTGATTGACCAGTGGCTTTCCCTCTCAGACAGCTTCTTGCTGAGAAACACAACAGGATGGAACTCTTGATTTGGTCCTTCCTACCTTAAGACTGCTACCACACCACACTTGGAAGCACCTGTGGTACTAGAAACGGTTTGTCAAAGTCTGGGGCCCTTAACACAGGTTGAGACATGAGTGTTGCTTTAAGCTGGTTAAGGACCTGACACACTTCAGTCCACTGAACTGCATTTGGCTTTTTATTTTTGGTTAGGTCTGTCAGAGGGGCGGAGATTTGGCTGTATGGCAGTACAAATTGCCTGTAATATCTGGCCAAGCCTAAGAAGGATTGGACCTGTTTCTTTGACTTTAGGACAGGCAACTTTTGGATAGCATCCACTTTGGCCTGTAGGGGGTTGATAGTTCCTTGACCCACCTGGTGTCCAAGGTAAGTCACTCTGTTTAGGCCTATTTGACACTTCTTAGCCTTAACAGTTAGTCCTGCCTCCCTTATGCGCTCAAAGACTTTTTCAAAAAGAAAAGGAGTACTTGTGGCACCTTAGAGACTAACCAATTTATTTGAGCATGAGCTTTCGTGAGCTACAGCTCACTTCATCAGATGCATGCCGTGGAAACTGCAGCAGACTTTATTTATACACAGAGAATATGAAAAAATACCTCCTCCCACCCCACTGTCCTGCTGGTAATAGCTTATCTAAAGTGATCATCAGGTGGGCCATTTCCAGCACAAATCCAGGTTTTCTCACCCTCCACCCCCCCACACAAATTCACTCTCCTGCTGGTGATAGCCCATCCAAAGTGACAACTCTTTACACAATGTGCATGATAATAAAGTTGGGCCATTTCCAGCACAAATCCAGGTTCTCACATCCCCCCCACCCCCATACACACACAAACTCACTCTCCTGCTGGTAATAGCTCATCAAAACTGACCACTCTCCAAGTTTAAATCCAAGTAACTTGGATTTAAACTTGGAGAGTGGTCAGTTTTGATGAGCTATTACCAGCAGGAGAGTGAGTTTGTGTGTGTATGGGGGTGGGGGGGATGTGAGAACCTGGATTTGTGCTGGAAATGGCCCAACTTAATTATGCACATTGTAGGGAGAATGGTCACTTTGGATGAGCTATTACCAGCAGGAGAGTGAGTTTGTGTGTGTGGTTTTTGGGAGGGGGGTGAGAGAACCTGGATTTGTGCAGGAAATGGCCCACCTGATGATCACTTTAGATAAGCTATTACCAGCAGGACAGTGGGGTGGGAGGAGGTATTTTTTCATATTCTCTGTGTATAAATAAAGTCTACTGCAGTTTCCACAGCATGCATCCGATGAAGTGAGCTGTAGCTCACGAAAGCTCATGCTCAAATAAATTGGTTAGTCTCTAAGGTGCCACAAGTACTCCTTTTCTTTTTGCGAATACAGACTAACACGGCTGCTACTCTGAAACCAAAGACTTTTTGTAGATGTTCCAGGTGTTCTGTCCAGGAAGCGAAAATATGGCCACATCGTCAAGGTAGGCAACTGCATATTCTCCCAATCCCGCTAGGAGACCATCTACAAGTTTTTGGAAGGTGGCGGGTGCATTCAACAGCCCAAAAGGGAGCACATTAAATTCATACAGACCTTCATGTGTGATGAAGGCTGACTTTTTTCCTTGGCGGATTCATCTAGCGGTACCTGCCAGTACCCCTTGGTTAAGTCCAAGGTAAAGATGAACTGGGCCCATCCCAGTTTCTCCAATAGTTCATCTGTGCGTGGCATTGGTTAGTAGTTTGGGTGAATTACAGCATTTAGCTTACATTTTTGCATGGACTACTGTATCTCCCCATCTGGTTTGGGAACTAGAACCACTGGAGATGCCCATGCACTGAGGGAGGGGCAGATTACACCCATCTGTAGCATATCCTGGATCTCCCATTCTATAGCAGTTTTAGCATGAAGAGACCCCTGGTAAGGTTGGGCTCTAATTGGATGAGCATTACCTGTGTCAATGGCGTGGTTTGCCCTTTCAGTCAGTCCTGTGGTGGCAGAGAATGTTGGCATGTAGCTACTGCACAGCTCCTTGATTTGCTGTCGCTGCATACTCCCAAGGGTCATGGAGAGGTTCACCTCTTCCATGCCACCAGCACTTTTCCCTTTGTAGTAGACCCCTTCAGGCCACTCAGCATCATCTCCTCCCTGGGCTGTAAACTGACAAACCTTTAATTTTCTGGAATAAAAGGGCTTTAGAGAATTAATATGGTACACCTTAGGCTTTCGGATGGAGGTGGGGAATGCTGTGAGATAATTAACAGCTCCCAGGCCCTCTTGGACCGTGAATGGCCCTTCCCACGATGCTTCCATTTTATGGGCCTGCAGCGGCTTTAAGACCATGATCTGGTCCCCTACTTTGAAGGGGCGCTCTCTGGCATGTTTATCCTACCAGGCTTTTTGCTCTTTTTGAGCATCTTTTAGGTTTTCTTTAGCAAGGGATTAAAGAGGTTCAGAGGGTGTTTTGTAGGTTGGTTACAAAGTCCAGAATGTTAGTTCCTGGAGAAGGTGTAAACCCTTCCTATTGCTGCTTCACCAACTGTAATGGCCCCTTAACCTTGTGGCCATATACAAGTTCAAATGGTGGAAACCCTAAACTGGGATGTGGTACAGCTCTGTAGGCAAAGAGTAACTGTTGCATTTTTTTTACTCCTATCCTGCTATTATAGAAGTTGTAGATCAATTTGGAGAAATCTCATGTCTCTGTATAAATTACTCTGTGTGAAGCCCTTGATCTCTCTGCACTTAAAGATTGTGATATCTGGGAGTTTCCCATTCAAATGGGAACAAAGTAATCATGTTCCTAGTTCTATTTAATTTCTGCCTAATCAGATCTATCACTAAACATTTATATTATCATTGACAAATTCCAGGGACCACTGAAAAAAAACACTTGTTTATGTGATAGTATGCAATTCCCACTCTACCATATTAAGTAAATAAATTAATTACCTAAACAGTGGACTAGAAAAACTTTCCTGCCCAATTCAGGGGAGCAGTCTAATTGAAGCCAATGGGTAAAATCTTGACCCAACTGAAGTCAATGAAGTTTTGCCATCTACTTCAATGGAGCCAAAATTTCACTCACTGGGACTATTCACATGCTTAAGTACTTTGCTGAATTCAAGGCCTATATATTGTGGTACAATCATTAATAGGAAGTTTTATTTTTTAAAAAATATTGGGTCTAAATTATCATCTCAGTGAGAGTAATGTATAAAAGGTTAATTCAAATGTAGGGCCAAATTCTGCTTTGTGGGTGCGCAGGGATGGGTAAAGGGGTGAAGAATCCCTTCCCACCAATCCCCACAGGGAAAGCATAAAAAACTTGGGCTACCGCAAATGCTAAGCAGGGAAACCCCTTCTCAGCAAGCTCATATTGAACAAAGCTCTACACCATTAACGGAAGGGAGGGGGGGCTGCACTAATAGTGTGTCTACATATTTGGTCCCCATGAACATCAGAAGAGCAGCAATTCCTTCCTGCAACAGTACCTAAGATAATCATATGTTTTAACTGAGTTTAAATTCACTTTGAACACTGCCTTTTTCCTAATAAATATGATAAATGAGAACTTGGTGTATTCATGAAGAAGTTGGTCCAAAGCTCATTGAGAAGAATAAGTTCTTTCCATTAACTTCAGTGGACTTTGAATCAGGCCCCAAAAGATCATCACTTTAAGGGAGACAGATTCCATTCCTAAATTAAGCTGTTGTTAAAAACTAAAAAAATCCCACAACTAGCCTTGGGACAGCTAAGCATGTACATGAGCATGGAATAGGGGCTTGTGCTCCAGTTAGAAAATAATTGTGTATGGGAAAGGATATTCTGTGCCTTGTCAAAAATTCTGCTGTGGATCCCCCTCCTCTATTATCTTCCTTTCTCTGATGGTGTTAAGAAAAATTTTTAAAGGCTCTAGTTGAATACTAGCATTTGTAAAGATCGGTTTAGGCTCCCTAAACAAGAAATGGAACACTAAATATAAGGCAGAGCATCAGTAAGTAACTATCTTGTTATGCATTTCAAACTGGTAGCAATTATTTTGATCAAAGCATCCCAAAGGTCTGTGTCTGATATTTAGCCTTCATTTAATCTGCCATAACAGCTCACTGGAAATTAAACATTGCATTGGTAAGCTAATTATGAAGTCTATATCAAAAATCCAGGTTTTCCATACCCATTTTATCATTTGGAATGCTTAACCTTTAATTATGTATTCCAAATGCAGATCAGTTTACTTCAAGGATTCCTTAAGCATGCATGTAAAAAAAATAAGTTGTACAAATTTTGCTGATAAAGCACTAGATCAAACTTTAAAATAATAATAATAATGGTCTGCACTTACATAGTGCCTGACATTTTCAAAGCACTACACAAACATTAACTAATTAAACCTCCCAACAAGACTGTGAGGTAAATATTCATACTTCTGCTTTAAATTTGCCCAGGGCTACCCAGAAATGTATTACAGCTGGGAATAGAGAAGATCCCAAGTATTTAGGGCCCAATTCAGGAAAGCATTTAAGAACATGCTGTTGGGGCTGCCCGCAAGTTACTTTGGACTGATGTTATGGAACGGTTTGGGGGGGACGACCAGGCTTTGTAGGGCTCAGGCTTTGACACAGGGAGTTCGCTTGCAGACACTTGGCTGGATAAACAAGTGAAGAGATAAGGCCTGAGACTGTGAAGTGTGAGAATAGAAAACAGCAGTGTTTCCTGCCAGAGCCTGCTTGTGGGTGAATATGCCCTCCCCTAGAAGGAGGTGATGATTAAAAGCAGCTATGAGAATTGCTTTAGATGAACAGTTTCACCTGCAGACCCTGGCCTTGTGGGTGCCCAGGGATTCCCCATGCTGGAGCAGCACCTTATGCACCTGTTCGGATACACTCAGTGGCTTCACTGAGAGTATCTGACATCCCCTCCCTCCTTGGGACCAACATGCTTAAATGCTTTCTGTGATAGGGATAGACTTGCAGATGTATTTAAGTATTTTCCTGAATCAGGGCCTTAGGGCTCAATTCTAAGAAGTGTTGATCTCCAGCAATGTGCTGAGCACCCTAAGTGAAGTCACTGGAAGGTGAGAGTACTCAGCAATCTGCAAGAGTGCTCAGTAATTTGTAGGATTAAGCCAATTGATCACACTACCTCTTGAGCACTATTCCCAGTAATTAGGTTACACTATAATTTTGTGGGAGTTCATGGATTTATTCATCTGAATTGGAACCTGTAGGACTGGGGGAAGAGGGGATGCAGTTTGTCAATAGAAATAATTTTAATCAACCTCTATAATTGAACCATTGTTCTCAACAGGAAGCAATTAATTTAGGATAGCAAATCAATAAAATTAATTATTTAATGTTCAGAGAAAATATGCTTGTTATTTCCCTATTTTGTTTAGAGAACTTTGCCATACTTTCTTTTCTCAGGATTTCTCCATACAAATATTGGAAACTACAAAAACTTTATAGGTGGGAGGAAAAATCCAGATACACCACATGAATGGCCCCAATCTTACTTTTAAAAATACATCCTTCATTACCAAAAAAATTTCAAAGCAAGACAAAAACGCACAAAGGACTGTGACAATAAACAACCCAGCCCCACCCACTACATGAATCTGGGGTTCACACTGCAGTCCTATGTATTGTCTTCTCCAAGACTATTGAGAGAATGTACAGGCATAGTCCCCAAATCTGTACATTTCCTTGGATATTACTGACCACTTGTCAGGGTTCCTTCCCCACTCTGAACTCTAGGGTACAGATGTGGGGACGCGCATGAAAGATCCCCTAAACTTATTTCTACCAGCTTAGGTTAAAACTTCCCCAAGGCACAAAGTCTTTGCCCTTGGATTAGGTAAAATGCTGCCACCACCAAGTGATTTAACAAACAATCACGGAAAGGACTGCTTGGAGTTCCTATTTTCCCAAAATATCCCCCCAAACCCTTTTTTAAGACCCAAAAAACCCAATCAGATTCTTAAACAGAACTTTATTAGAAGAACAAAAAAGATAGAACAATTCTGTAAGATCAGAATGGAAGATAATCTTACAGGCAGTCAGATTCAAAACATAGAGAATCCCTCTAGGCAAAACCTTAAATTACAAAAAGACACAAACAGGAATACACATTTCCTCCAGCACAGAGAATTTTGCAAGCCAAAATAAAGAAAACCTAATGAATTTTCTAGCTAGATTACTTACTAACTTTACAGGAGTTGGAGAGCTTGCATCCTTGATCTGTTCCCAGCAAAGGTATCACACAGACAGACGACAAGCCTTTCCCCCGCTCCAGATTTGAAAATATCTTGTCCCCTATTGGTCCTTTGGGTCAGGTGCCAGCCAGGTTAGCTGAGCTTCTTAACCCTTTACAGGTAAAAGGACTTTGCCTCTGGTCAGGAAGGATTTTATAGCACTGTATATAGAAAGGTGGTTACCCTTCCCTTTATATTTGACACCACTTAAGTGAGTCTAGAAAATAACTAAATATGTATTTAACTTAAGATGAGGGCATTTGGGCACTTGAACTTTTTAACCTTCTGTATTATCTACACAGTCAACACTAGTTTAGTTTAGATTTCTGGTGCAATGAGAGAGAGAACAATTTTGCTTTGGAAGGGTATGCAAAGAACAATAAAAATGAATTTACGCTAACAAATAGAATAGGAAGGGTATGTGATCAGTTGAACAAACTTTAGTTTTCAATTTAATATAAACAGAAGGTTGTATTTGTTAAAAATAGACCTAGGAAATAAAAACAGCTATAATATATATAAAATCAACATTAATGGTCCAGTGAGCTCCTTGGCTCACTTTTAAAACTATAGGATGGAAGTTATCCAGAACTGCAGACATAAACATGTCTAAATTTAGTAACTTCTGTTTAACATCCTCTTGAGATACAAGTGGAATAGAAAGTGTTATTCACATGTAATAAACCTATATCATCTCTTTCCCTGCCCCCCAAATACAGAACAGAAAGGTTTATTGAACATTTCTGTCTTTTCTGAATTATTATTTATAATTATACCATTTCCATCTACTAATAGTCCAACACCATTGTTAGAATTATTTTTGTTCCTAATAATCTTTAAAAAAAACCTTCTTGTTGTCCTTAATTCTGCTGGCCATAGATTTTTGCCTTGTTTTCCTTATCAACTTCATACAATTCCCAGTTTCTGCATTATACAATTTATTTTCAACTTTTCCTTTCTTCCATTTGTTTTAAGTTCCCGGGGCTCCCTTGATAGCCTGCCTGGAGGGTTGCTGGAGAGTGCAGATTTTCTGATTGCAAGACTCACTAACTTTCCAGGCTTCCGGGCTCCCCCTTTTAGGCCCTCATGGCAGCATGCCTAGTGGTGAGTCCAAGTGCCCAAATGTCCAAATGCCCTCATCTTAAATTAAATACATATTTAGTTATTTGGGTTCCCCAGGTTATCAAATCTGCTCATCTCCACAGGTGGCCGGCAGCTGACTGCTCAACTCCCTCCCATGAAAAAAACTGATTTTTGACTTTACATGCTGATTCAGGAAAAAAAATATCAGGGGGGAAATGATGTTTTGGCCAACTGTACCATATACATAAAAAGATCAGAGGTCTGTGCCCAAAAAATCCTGGCACACAGTCACAATGTCTATAAGTTAAATGAAGATTTACTGAGGTTGCCTGTGCTGCATCTTTCCACATAGTTTCAGTCTCTGTGGAGTAAGTGGATTTATGGTTCTGCGCATTTTTTTTCTGATAAAACAAATTAGCAAACAACAACACCATGCATCATACACCAGAGTGTGCCATCAAGAATTGCAGGTTTTAATAAACCTAACTCCCAAACATCTATAATCTACTACAGTATTATCTTTATACCAACCATTCCAGCAAACCTCCCTGTACCCAGGTGAGGGAGCCATGGCCCTGGCTGTAGGAGCTGGAAAGTCAGGGATCCAGCTAGGAGGTTAAAGGACAAGATGGTAAGTGTCACCCCAGGGTCCCACTGTCTCCCTCCCCCACCCCAAAGAGACTGGCTTGGCCCTTCAGAGAAACCCTTCCCTGCTGGGAGAGCATGATCCCTACCCATAGGCACTGACCCTGCCTCTCACAGGGAGAGACCAACCCCACATTCTGGGCACTGCCTCCCTCCCCATGGGAGAATGATCCCAGTCATAGGCATCGCACCCTGCACCAAGAATGAGGACATCTGAGGACTGTCCTGTATTTTTGAAATACAATGTTTGCAATACTACATGAATCTGACTAATCGCTGTATTTGGGTTTCCATGTGTTTCACTGTGCTGTGCCACAGCTTTGGAGTGGAAATAATCTTTGCCAGGAGGGCAGGTTTATTCAGGCATTTTGGCTGGGATAGGAGGGGTATATATCTCCCATCGTTATAGGATTCGTGTGGCATCAGCATCACTCCCATGACCACATTGTTTTTTTTTTGGGCACCATCATTGATGAGCAATCAAACAATTGTCTCTACCCCTGATGATCGTGTGTCAGTGCTTGAGTCTCCACAAAGTCCATTCCTGTCCCCTCTTTTATGTTGTCAGTCCATCTCTTCTTCTGTTTACCTCTTCTTCTCTTCCCCTGTACTGTCCCTTGGACGATGATCTTGGATAGGCCAGATCTTGTTACATTGCTGTACCACTTCAGCTTGCGCTTCTCCACGGTCGTCAGGAGGTCTTCAGATGATCCAGCGCATTGGGTGATGTTGCGGATCTCTTCATTAGTGACACGTTCGAAGTTGGAAATGCCCAGGATTTTACGGAAGCATCTCCTCTCTACTACCTGTATTTTCCGTTCAAGCTCTGCTGTAAGGGTCCATGTATCACATGCATACAGAAAAATGGAGACGACCAATGTGTGCAGCAGTTTCAGTTTGGATTCCAGGGAGATGTTCTTATTCCTCCAAATTAGCAGCAGTGGCAAAGCTAAAGCCGTTATTTGTGCAGTTCTTGCCTGAATTTCTGCCTTGGACCCTTCATCAGTGATGACTGCCCCCGAATCAGTGGTGTGGCCAGGTGGAGAAAACAGGGCAAGCGGAGATTAAAAAAGGCACCACTCGCTAATACTCACCCAGCAGCGCTCCGGGTCTTCGGCAGCAGGTCAGACGGCGCTCCGGGTCTTCGGCAGCACTTCGGCGGCACTGAAGGATACCCCCCAACACCTGCAATGCTGCTGAAGACCAGAGCAAGTGAAGGATCCGATGCTGAAGTGCTGCTGAAGACACGGAGCACTGCCTGACCCACCACCGAAGACCCAGAGCGCCGCCAGGTGAGTAAAAATTAAAAAGGTGCCAAAGAATTAAAAAGGTGTCACTTCTGCTCGGTGGGGGAGCGGCCGTTGCCCTGCTCCACCCCGCCCCCCACCAGTTACGCTACTGCCCCAAATACCTGAACTCTTTCACTGTCTCCAGCTCTTGTGCACTGACAGTGATATGTGAGCTGATCTCATCATGTTTGTTTGTCATCAGCTTGTTTTCTCTGCACTAATTTCCATGGGATATTTTGTGGAGGTTTCATCCAATCATTTCACAAGGCTGGCAAATTCATCTTCACTGCCTGCCAGGCCATCAATATCATTGATCACCCCCGCTCCCTGCCCCCAGTGCTTACTGTGCACATGTGATCTTCTAGGGCATCAGTCATTATTTGCTCCAAGAAGATGTTGAACAGTGTGGGTGAAAGAAGGCAGCCTTGCTGGATTCCAACCGTGGTACAAAACCACTCTCCTATTGTGCCATTGACAAGAACTGCATTGCTGGCCTTGGCGTACAGTTCTTTAGTGTTAAGAATCAGCTTACTACCAACATTGTACTTCCTCATGGTTGCCCATATGCTGTCAAACGTGTCCTTGAAGTCAACAAAGACAGGGTAGATGTTCTGCTGGTGTTGTAAGTACTTTTCACATAGAACACAAAGGTTGAAAATCTGTTGTGTGGTCCATCTTCCAGCACAAAAGCCAGCCTATTCTTCAGCTATGATATTCTCTGCTTGTGGCTTCAATCTGTTTAATATGACTTTCAACATCACTTTGCTAGGATGGCTAATTAAGCTTATGGTCTGGTAATTTTGACACAAGAGCAGATTGCCTTTCTTTGGCAGAACGGAACCTAAGACTCACGGGCAGAGATTGCCTGGAGTCCATCACAGCGGTGGCTTATCTCTGTGGGAGCAGAGTGTGGATAGGTTCAAGTCATTTCTCCAGATCTTGGGTGGACTAGACACTATCTCTGGCTGGATAGCTGATTTGACCTAGGTGTCTGCCAATCAAGACAAAGGGTGACTCATTTCAAGTGGCTACAGTTGCCCTTTTCTGTAAAGATTATGGTCATTCCCTTCCTTCATTTGTTTACATTTGATGTTTAATAAACTTTATTTAATAAAGCTGTGAAATTTGGGAAATAAACTGTCTAATTTGTGAGGTATCATTTGGGGGGCACCCTGAGCTATGTACATAAGTTCTAGCAATTGCTGTATACAAAATAAAACTTCAAAACCAACATATATATAATACTCCTAGATTTCTTTTTCACTAATTAACACTTAACTCCTTGGTTTATACAAGACATAACACAATATTCATTCACCTGAAATAATTCAGTTTAATAGTTTAACAGTTTAGATTTGGGGATTAAAGACATGGTAGATGTCCTGCTGGTGTTGTAAGTACTTGTCACATAGAACACGAAGGTTGAAAATATGTTCTGTGGTCCTCTGTACAGGGAAAACAAAGGGCTGAGTTAACATTCTTGGTTTCCCAAACTCGATAAAAATATTTTATTTTCTCTATAAAATCATGTCGCTTTTTCATGTCCAGACTTCTGCCTCTCCTCCAATTTAAGGACTTACAGCTCACTCATAAATTTCAATGAATATACATAGGTGGTGCAAGTGACCTGCTGATGATCAGCACTTAAGCAATCAACTTCAAAGAGTGAATTCCTTTCTCTGGATAACCTTATCATTACTATAATTATTAATTGTACATTTATATTATTATTGTTTTACAAGAGACAAAATACAGACCCATAGAACTTACAATCTAAGCATAACAAAACCTAGAACTAAACAAACCTTTTTAGATATAGCTAAACAAAAATAAGTAACATATGTCATCCCACAAAACTTAAGTATATAATTTGGAAATTTCAGCTTTTCTCAGGTAGCATTACATCTGTGTTTCATCAATGAACTACATGTCCAATATTCATAGATTTAAAGGCCAGAAGGGACTATTATGACCACCTGGTCTGACGTCCTGTCTAAAACAAGCCAAAGAACATCACTGAATGTCTTCATCAAGCCCATTACTTCCTTTTGAGGTGAGCATATCTTTAAAAAAATAATTCCAATCTTAATTTGAAATCTTCAAGAGGTGGAGAATCCACCACATCCATAGGTAACTTGTCCCAAGGGTTAATTACAGTGGAGGAAGGCTTCTTTTAGACAATGTCCAAACTGTTTAACTATAATATATATAGTGCTAAAGCATATCTAGACTTTTTTACAAATTAAATATGAAGACAAGTCTAAAAGACAAGCTTCAAATTGGTAACAACAGTGGATCTGTAAGACAAAAATAAAATGGAACCTCTTAATATATTTCAACAAATAACCTGGTCCCACATTGGTGGTGTTAAATTATTTCACACACTAAATACTGTTGCTTTTCTGAAACTTCATCATCTTAGCTTAATCAGACTATATATTTCCTTTGTCATATGAATTCTTGTGTATAAGATAACAGACCTCTATCACTTGTTAAAGAAAAGGTGTATAAATGAAGTAAGCTTTTGCCTTGAGTGGTCCCTTTGGCCTACTGGTACTTGTATCCAATTTGAATGAACATGACAATGATATATGCATACATGGTATATGCTATGTTAACTGTAGGCGCTGACTATAACATCCCTCAGGATTCAATAGCATCTGTTTGCTGTTATGATGATCTTCATTGCAAGACACTAATTTGGTTAGTAACATAATTAGAGTTACTTGAATTTCTGTAAGAAATTTACAGAACAAAACTTATTCTGAACCCTGACAATAACACTTTTGTTTTCTGCTCCAAAATTAGCATTGCTTTTATATGATTTTCAGAAAGTCAGTACAACATGTAAGTAAATTCTGACTTGATAGAAAATTACTTTCTTTGTTTGTACCTTAACATACAAATATTTCCATCATTCACAGATCTTTTCAAGAGAAACAATAGATAAACAACTAGTAAGTAACTCTAAGAACAAGTACTGCTAAAAATCTCTTGTATTTAATTAAGACTTTATGCAGAGTTACAGGTTGTTGGATTTTTTTTTTTTTGGAAGGGCGGGTGTATGAGGTTCCATAAAGTTGTGTAACCATTTGTGTATGGAATATTTAAGAACAACAAAACATAAACATCCACTTCCTAAAGCTTGTAAAAGAGCTTCAAGGCACACTAACCAGTTCTAATTCCAATTCCTCTCCCAACCCTCTGCACTTCACTGAGGCCATGCTGACTCTGTGTGTGTGTGTGTCCGTGTAAGGGGGGTAGAAATTAATGCGGTGAGTGCTTGGTAGTTTTGAAAATCAAGTCGCTTATTTGGGTTCCTAAATAGTGATGTAAGAGCCTCACTTTTGATGCCCATTTTGAGAAATCTTGGCCTTTGTGGGAAACTATATATCAAATCTAAATATTATGGTGATTTCTACTAAGTATCAACATTTCTTATACAGAAGTCATTAACTTGGTCACAATATTAGTTATTCTAAATAAATATAATAATGTTGACAAGTGATGTCAGTTCAAAGTGTGGGGTGTTTCACTGAGATGGACTATGACTCCTCTGTTTCATCTGGCATTTGAGGAGAGAGAAGGGGAGGGGCATGTGGGAAGATTATGGTATAAATTGATGTATGGGGTATATTAATTTTTATTGTTAGCTGCTACATGGTAGGACAACTGAGCTGATCGTACTGAATATTTTGTTTTGTAATTCTAAATAATTAGTTGGGTACTCAGAGCTAGAGCTAGTTGGAAGAAACTTTGACAGAACCATTTTCCTTTGCAAAAATGCTTGTCCATTGAAAGCAAAACATTGGCTGACATTTTGGTTAGCAGAAAAACAAATAAGCAACCTCTGCCTCTCCCCACTCAAACAAAAACAAATAAATTAAATAATGACAATGTCATAACATCTCATTGCAATGTTTCTGAAACAAAACATTTCAATTTTTAATTTTGGAATGACTTAAATTTTATTGTATGCTTTAATATAATTATTAAATAAAATGAAGTCAAAACTAAAACAAAGGTTCAATTGATCCGTTCTTTTTTGTTTTTTTCCAAAAAAATTCCTTCATGGAGAATTAGGAAATGGTTAGTGATGGTTTCAACTAAAAACAAAAACAAATTTAAAAAACTCAGTACTTCATGAAATAGTATTTCTGTTCTCCACATGGCTCTACTCAGAGCAAATGTACAGGTGGTTTATATATATTCTAATTTGAAAGAAAATAAAAAAAAACTAGCCTTGAAAATGGATTAATATGCTGGTATCTTCAGGCAAATTAAAATGAAACAATACAACCGTAAAGCATTCAACTTCCCTCAGCCCCATCATTTTCCTTGTATATATTATGCAGGAGGTCAGACTAAATGGTCATAACAGAAACCATAGAATTTCTTCCATTAATCTCTGTGTGAAGCCCATAGTTCAAACAGAAAGAAAAGGAGTACTTGTGGCACCTTAGAGACTAACCAATTTATTTGAGCATGAGCTTTCGTGAGCTACAGCTCACTTCATCAGATGCATTCAGTGGAAAATACAGTGAGGAGATTTATATACACACAGAACATGAAAAAATGGGTGTTATCATACATGTAAGAAGAGTGATTACTTAAGATGAGCTATTACCAGCAGGAGAGCCGGGGGGGGGGGGAAGAAAACCTTTTGTAGTGATAATCAAGGTGGGCCATTTCCAGCAGTTAACAAGAACATCTGAGAAACAGTGGGGGGGGGGGGGATAAACATGGGGAAATAGTTTTACTTTGTGTAACGACTCATCCACTCCCAGTCTCTATTCAAGCCTGAGTTAATTGTATCCAGTTGAATAGAGACTGGGAGTGGATGAGTCGTTAAACATGGGGAAATAGTTTTACTTTGTGTATCCCCCCCACCCCCACTGTTTCTCAGATGTTCTTGTTAACTGCTGGAAATGGCCCACCTTGATTATCACTACAAAAGGTTTTCTTCCCCCCCCCCCCGGCTCTCCTGCTGGTAATAGCTCATCTTAAGTAATCACTCTTCTTACAGTCTGTATGATAACACCCATTTTTTCATGTTCTGTGTGTATATAAATCTCCTTACTGTATTTTCCACTGAATGCATCCGATCAAGTGAGCTATAGCTCATGAAAGCTTATGCTCAACTAAATTGGTTAGTCTCTAAGGTGCCACTAGTACCTTTTCTTTTTGCGAATACAGACTAACACGGCTGCTACTCTGAAAACAGTTCAAACAGAAGTTATCTTAAAGACATCCAATTTTGATTGAAAGACTTTCCACCATGTACCTAGGCACGTTGCTCCAATAGTTAATTACCAGCACCATTAAAACTGTGGGCTTTCTCCAGTATCAAATTGTCTAGTGCCATTGATCAGATCTCCTTCTGTCTTTGCTAGAATAATGAGCCCTTTACTCAGAATTCTTCTATCTGGAGATACTTACAGACTAATCAAATCACCTCTTCACTTTCTCTTGATTAAACTAAATACACTGAGAATCACCACCCTGCACTTTAAGCATAGGGTGGTGGGTGGGGGGGAGAGGGGGGTGTTGTCTGGCTGGCCGGGAGAAGAGGGCAATGCTTTCTGGCTTAGGGGAGGAGGGGAGACTTAAAACTGCTGGATAAACAGTCAGCGTGGTGGATGACTCACCACCTAGGAATGAGGAGTTTTAAAAGGTCAGCCTGGGCCTCCCCTCATTAACTCGGAACAGGCTTGGCAGCGCCCACCGTCCCTCCCTGTGTAGGTCAGAAATATGCCGAGTGATTAGCTATATCTGCTGTGGGTATTATGTTAGCCGCCCCTTTAAGGGGGGCCAGGAAGGATTTTTTCCCCTTACTACCATATTGGCCAGGTGCAGTAGGGATTTTTTTCGCCTTCCTCGCTGCAG